>NC_084919.1:11969017-12286550 GCF_949316345.1 Pungitius pungitius | reverse complement strand
GGGCTTGCGGTGACGTCTCCGTTCCTCTATTTATACTCAAATCTATGTGTAAACATGTCAAATGTTATGCGGACAGGTCTGCTGTTCATATATGTATACCAACATCGCCTCGACAGTCTCACAAACATTGCAAACTTTTTCCTGATTAGTCGACACTGTGTGTACTTGATTTATGAAGTGTTTGCTCTCTCTAACTCTCAAACCCATTGATGTCGGTGAAAATAATGAAAAAATACCACTATCCAAATCCCCCCCCCCCAAAAAAATGATCATACCTACCCTCAAACAAAATTTAAAAAAGTTGAATATCTGAGCTCCACCCTAATCCTAAACCTGTGTTAAAGTCAGTCTGTGAATCCCATTTAACAAGGTTAGCGTGGAACCGCGGTGAAGCTAATTTCCAGGTGGCCTACATTAAATTATTGGCAGGCTGGTGCATAACCAACAGCTGAATAAAACAGGTCTGCACTCCATAAGCCTCCAGGGAAATGTAGAAAGGTATCAAATGACATGCATGTAGGTTAATCAGGAGAAAGAGAAAAAACCCCTCCAAAAAACCCAGATTACAACAGTTAATCAGCATTTACCTGCCGGAGATCCTGGAACAGCACCATGAGCATCTCTGGGAGATGGGAGTCCTTTAGTCACTCTCCAAAGTTCACGCACACTTGCTTACTGAGATGTGCTTACTGAGAAGTGCACTGCGGGGAGACGGTTTCCCTGTGATGGGCATGAATGGCGCGTATGCTTTCCCCCCTGGATGCAAACGTGACTGAAATGACTCTGCTATCAATTCAACCATGTCCGTGCTTTATTGTGATGCCATGTTGGACACCTGGGCATCGTTTCATGGTGTTGGTGGTTCATCAGACCCGGAGCTTCCAGGTCAGCGGCGCTCTCTGATCGGACCTACGAAGCGATTCAGAACAGAGCAGCTGACTGCAATGCTCATTCCCTTTTCTTTTCATCTCAATGAAGTTCAAATACTATCCAGTACACCAACGCTCAGACTGCACTTAAAACGTGTGTGTGTGTGTGTGTGCGTGTGGTATTTTGCTGAGGCAGCAGGTCTATGTACTAGTGGGTAGCTCACAGGCCTTGCTGGTGATGCATGGAGCAACCAGAGTTCCAATAATGAGTGGAATCCGCCTTTAACATGGTAATGTGTCATTTAGGGCCCATCCATTTAGCTAACGACTTGCTTCCTTTTGAAACCTATTAGCAGTAATGGTAAATAGTTGCTCCCCTTTCAACTCCCACTGATCTATTAGCGTTCTCTTCTCCTGGTTTTCTCCTCTGATATCTTTTAATCTCCTTCCTATTACAAGTACTTCCCCTCCTTCTCGTATTCATTCCTTTTGTTTTTCGTTATTCCATCATCCCTCTTTCATCGCTCTTAGTTTCCTTCAAATGATGAACTGCCTACCAATCCGTCTACTTATCGATCCATTATTTTCTTAATTAAGCGTTATCCAACCTGTCTTTATTTTCTTTGACCAACAGTCATAATGATATCATGATATTCAGTCTAGTACCATACATCTAGATCTATTTGATTGGTTACTTGACTAATCCTCGCAGCTTTATTTCCTCTTTTCAGATCCATTCACATCTTAATCCCCTTTTTCCATTCTTCTTCTTTCCCCCTTAGCATCTCCGCATCTTAAAATTCTCATCTTACTCCTTTGTTTATTCACATGCTACCCTCAATTTGGTTACTTTCTTCTCCCTTTTATCCTTTATTTTCCTCTCCTCCCCTCTCCGGCCCATAGGGGCTCATTCATAACATGTACCCATTACCCACCAGGCTATTAGGTTTGCTAACAGTGAGATCCATTGGGTGAAAATCAATGTCTATCCAGGGAACAGTTCATCAGGAGCACCACTGTAATGAATGCTTTATACTCCAACACACACGCAGCCCTCTCGACCTCTTACACACACACACACGTCCCAGTGCAGTGTGATCATTGGCGTAACGGATAGTGAACATACATTTGAACTTCCATGAGATAAAAAAAAAACAGAAAGGAATGGCCGTTAGTCAATGCAGTGTTCAGTTGTTCACACTTTCCCTCCTTTGCCGACCACTTCTCCTTAGTCCTGTTTTCAATGTTTCACCTCCTGTTTTTATCAATGTCATTCATGTGAACACACACACAATTTGTGTCCTAACAAAGATAAGCTAAATGCTGAGGGACCACACACACACACACACACACACACACACACATGCGCAGACACACTGTAATGGATTCTTTATTGCCAAACACGCATTTCAGCTTCGCTCACTCTAACCTGAACATTTCATGTACCGCGGCAGTTAGCGGTAGCCTCGGGTCAGCTAATAGCAGACGTGTATTCATCAGCGCTGGCCAAAAACGACGAGTCAGCAACCTGTAGATCAGCTCTGTCAAAATCCATCAGGCGTTATTTAATGGTGTGTGTGTGTGTGTGTGTGTGTGTGAGAACCCTCCCGCCAACTCCAGGTGAGCTCATCCCTGTTTCAGCCATTTCGTTGGGAATTTCCTTCCATTGTGTTTTCCAAGGTCTATGGTTGTTAAGTCAAGCGCGAGCTTTCTACAAAGTTAAATATACATTTTGCTAGGAAGCCGCTGCTTTGCGAAGATCTTACAAATCATCTTTACCTGATGCCCGCCCCCCACACCACACCACAGACCCTTATTCTCAGCAGGCATTTCATTGCAATACTTGGTGAAGGGCAGCCATCTTTGTTATTAGTTCTGCCTTTTGCAACAACATGTTCAAATATGTGTAAAATGGCAATTCAAAGCAAACCAGATAACACAAAACTTTCTGCGTGCTCCCCTGCCATTACTAGACTGTCGCCTGCTGTGACCTCTGACCTCCCACGTGAGGGCACTCCAATGGGTCATCCACTTTTGGGAATCAATATGGTTTCCTCCCGTTATGAGACATTTATGTGACCAAGCAGAGGGATGATTCGGCGTTCTCCTGCTGTGGGAGGGTTTGTAGCTGAGTTGAAGTATGGATTAAAAAGAGAAAAACATCTTCTTTTTTTTTAAATGTAAAAAGATGAACAGCAGCAGCAACATCTTATGAGACGCCTCGATGTTTGAATGGCCAGTTCAACTCTGCTTTGTACAAACAGCATCTGACATGTGTTTTAATGTGTGCAAATGATTAAATATGTTATTATTTATAAGTAAAAAACAGTCTCATTGGGTCACATTCTTTCTCTCTTGTAACTCATCTACAAATCCTGTAAGCCGACCGGGTTCCGAACATCTGTTTTCGTGTATTTCTGCTGGCCTGTGGTGATGTTATCCATGTCGGCTTTCTCGTTGGACGTCAACAGACTGCGAAACGGTGGGAGCTAATCTCCAGATCTCAGGCAGCGCTGCCAACTGCGTCCAAACGCTAAGAGCAGCGGCAGCCGGTCCGGCTTCCATCCATCTCCCCCATCTCCCTCCAACCGAGGACATATTACTCACCACAACTGGCCGCTCCTTTGGTACATAGTTGTACTGTTGCCCCCCCCAGTGAACCCGCCCACTCAACTCTTCAGCCAATAGCCC
The DNA here is from genome assembly GCF_949316345.1 of Pungitius pungitius. Lineage (NCBI taxonomy): Eukaryota > Metazoa > Chordata > Actinopteri > Perciformes > Gasterosteidae > Pungitius > Pungitius pungitius. The sequence goes on along the minus strand of NC_084919.1, from coordinate 12,282,990 downwards.
ACAGCTTCACGTCCCTCCTCCGAGTCAGTCGTGAATCAAGTAAAAAGGAGAGAAAGTGAGGGATGGGAGAGGGGGGAATGGGGGAGAGGGGAGGGGGGCGAGGTGAACCGTCAGGAAAATCAGAAGTGAATAGAACAATTGGGAGAATGAGAGCGGTGCATAGGCGGAGACGAGCGGGATTAACGCTGCCGCCTGTGTGTCCTGTTTCAATCTCCTTGGTAACCGTTTCTTCCTGGAAGCTCATGCACGTCCATCTGGATTTCCAATTACCCACAATCCCTTGTGACCCCGCCAGGCAGAGATACAAATTCGAGAAAGGAGGGCCTGCACACTCCCGTTATACATTAACATATGTGCAAAATACATCCACACAAAGGGAAACACACACACACACCGTCATTCGCTTCATCCGGTTCCTGTGCCCAATTCCTCCTCTTGCATTTACATCAGTTCTCACCTGATTAATATTCTTTCATAATGTCTATAAGTAATACTCTTTCTATTTGCTATTAAAGAATTCTACTCTAGATACTACTCTGCTGAACGTGATTCAGCAGAGTAGTATCTGGGGTAAATGGGACTCCCAATTAAACCCCAAGTAATTGCACTTCTTCGACATCATAATATAATAACTTTTCTTAATATAGCACCTGTCCAAACAAAGTTACAAAGTGCTTTAAGCCGATAACCATCAGAGTATGCTTAGAACTTCTAAAATGGCTGTAAAACAAAATTGGAATCACTTCACGTTTAGTTATGAAACAAGTATTATATTACTATATCGCTAATATCACTATTAAATCACTAAAGGAGCACACATGTTTTGTTCTGAATAAACTGAAAGGAAAGTACAGTAAGTCACAGTAATTCATAAGCTCCTCCTACATTAACACAAGATAAATAGATTAAAAAACAAAAAATGTCTGCTATGGCAAACTCCACATTTTATTTTAAAGAAATGTTGTGTATTACCTCATTCACTTCCTGACATGTGTCCTGACATCAACATTATATTTTCCTTTCAGGGACCTGATTACAGATTCATTTGTTGTTCCCAAAAAGCATTGGTACATAGGAAAAGGCTGCCCTGAATTCTACTTATTGAATATTATATAAGAGCAGAATCAGATTTTCAAACAAAAGACACGCCTTGTTTTATGTATGTTTACAATCCACGGAATCAATAACTCGTAATGGTCCCCTTTTCCTCTTACTACTCAGTGATCAAAGCTTTGCACATTTATACTGAATAACCTCTGTTAATCTGAACTATTCGTAACGCATTTCGGCATTAATACGTTTCCTTGGCCGCTTTGCAGGTGTTTTGCAGAGAAATTAATGGCACCAGGCACCGACCCCATCTGGAGGTCCAATTTAGTCCGGTGCCAAAACTGTAAAACGCTCTTCAAATCAAGTTCATTAAATGTAAATCCCAGTTACACAGTAATTCCTGTAAATGCCACGTTTCTGTCTGTAGCTGACCTTTTCAAAACGCTGTGGCGTCTGTGAGGTCAAACTGCTCGCCTTGTTTGGTTCTTTCGTACATGCTGCACGGTGCGAGAAGTAGCTGAACCCTGACTTTGTCTCGTTTTTCAGACACAAATCCAGAGCAGTCAGCAGTGCGCGGAGGAACAAATGCTGAGATAAAGATACGTGTCCCAACATGATGTTCCCAAGAAAATCCCTTTTTCTTTTGATCATTTTATTCTACTCAAAATAGTTTTGCCGTTGGGATCAAATTGTAGTGAGAAGATTGGATCCTCCACCGGTGATGAATCTCAATGGGATCAGAGGTCAAGTTGCTCTCTCCTGTAAATCTGTTCACTGGTGTGTTTTCATTACAGACACCAACATATCACTGTGTGTGTGTGTGTGTGTGTGTGTGTGTGTGCATAGCCTTGGTTGCTGGCTGCACCATAAGTATTAACCATGGCTACCGCCGACGAGTTCCTACTTAAATCATACACAACCGCGCACAACTGTGTCATCGAGGTTCTTGTGGATGATTTAACAAACTCCTCATCACTGCCTCATCAGGTACTCTGTGTGTGTGTGTGTGTGTGTGTGTGTGTGTGTGCGCACGCAGTTAGTCTTTTGCAGGAATGATTTAGTGCTGGCTCGTCTGAGCTAAGCTAAATCACTTTTACCACTTATACAGGAGTTATTGAGCATAAAAATGTACCCTCTGTACTCTGTACTCTGTGTGTGTGTGTGTGTGTGTGTATATATTGATTTTTCTTCCTCGCAAGAAGAAAACTTTTTCAATCTTTTAGAAACTGTTTATGGTGGTATTTACATAAATACAGACATTGTAAATGCCTTGAACAAATACACTTCCTTTACTCGCCAAGAACTGTAATGTACCTTTGCTCAGCACTAAACATTCTCTCCGAGTCAAATGTCCAAATGTTTGGAAATGTTTGTTCCCCCGAACAGCTCCAGTCTGCATGTGATATTAAACCCAGTGGTTTGAGGAGTTGAACTCAAGAGACAGATGTCAAACGAAGGGTTTGATTGTGGAAAATATAACGGCAGCGTTATATTACCAACGCACCGCCAAGATTCTTCACTATAGAACAATATATGTTGTTGGTTTTTACATTTTCAATTTGAAGTTTCGACTTTCACCGTCCCCAGTGTGGAGCGCAGTGGTCACCACGGCCTCCAGCAGACAGGGTCGGCTCACTGGTGTTGTGTGTTTAAGTAGGGGATTAACTCTGTGGTTTTCCTGTTTAGTCTCAATTCATGACCGTCTGGAAGAGGACAGTATTTGCAAAGGTCAACCATGCAAACACACACACACACACACACACCCACATACCCACAAATGTAAGCCCCCATGTCTCTCTTTTCTTTTCTGTGATGACTGTGTGGACCTCTAGAGATTTGGCCTCTAATTTCCTGTCATTGAAATTATGAGCACAAGCTTGATGCGCAAACGCACTTAATGAAGAAAAATAAACATCACAGTAATAATGACAAACTGGTATAATGTGGGTTCTTACTTTAAAAGTACCAATTACAGTAACTTTTATGACTTTAATGTAATGTAATTTCTGATATGATGACAAATAACCTTGCTGTCCTCCGCATGCCTGATTCGGTCAACTTTGCGTTATTTCTACCGCTATTTAACCACATCAGTTGAGAGGCAGGCGTGCAGTGAAGGCTACGGCGGCAGTGGGAGAGAAGGCAGATCTCGTCCTGTGGGTGGAAATCCAAGATTGAATTGAATCAAAAAGAGAGCGACGAGGAAAAGGAGACAGAGTGGTGCCCCGACTCCTGTGATCAGCCCACAGGCTCTTTCCTTCTCTTTGACAAGCACTTCCTGCCTCTATTTTCTTTGTATAATACGGCATCCATTGCTGTCTTTAACTGTCTTCTTGCCTTTTCCTTCAGAGCCTCATTGCTGGAAAAAAACAAAAAACACACACACATACACACACTGGCAGGAAGTCCTTGTGAGAGCAGGATGTTGACTTAGTTTTCATTGCGGCTTTCCCTGAAAACCCCTGGAGGTCGACAAAAGAGCAGAGTGTGTGTGTGTGTGCGTGTGCGACTGACCTACGAAGGACAGCAACTATTGGATGAGTCACCACAAACTCCAGTACAGACATTCGTTCAATTCATTTTATTTTGTACAGCCCAAAATCGTAAATTACAAATTTGCCTCAGAGGGCGTTACAGTCTGTACACATACACAACATCCTCTGTCCCGGAACCCTCACATCGGCACAGGAAAAACTCCCCTTTGGCTTTGGCCAAATGTTTTCTCATTTGAATACGAAAATGTTCATCCATGTTTTCCTTTGGGTCTTTTCTTAAGAGCTAACAGCTAATCTTTCACCGCCATCATGGGATCAACATTTTATTTAGTCCTATGACTTTCTTCATGGGCCAATGATGACATTCAGTGTCATGGTGAACATAGTAGCCGTTAATCGGTCGGCCTTCAGCAGCTGCTCGCATCGCTGTAGACTTTTTTTTTTCCAGCCATAATCATTTCTGGCATTTCAGCCGCGTATTTCTAAAAATATACGGCCTTTGTCTTTATTGAGATTCTATTTTGGTGATTAAAATGACAGCTTTTCTCTTACTCACATAAAGCGATTCAATTCAAGTCGCAACAATATTTAATGTAATTTATTAAAGAATATATATATATATATATATATATAAATAGTAAGAGAAAAAGTTGTCACAATGTTTCAGATGAGGTTCCTTTATTCTAAGGTTATGATAAATGTGGATGCTGAGAATGGCTTTGGGTGTTTCATTAGAATGACTTGTTTCTTAAAAGGTTATTTAAATACAATTGGCCAATTACATCACCTAAATCTTAAAACTGTTGTGATGATGTCATACTTAGTGATCAAGCTCTTTATATTTTTTTCTTCTCAGTGTTTAAGCTCCGTTCTCTCTGTGTTATTCTTATATCTCAAGCTGATTGTCATCTTGAGCCAGTAAAGTATTTTTATCTGTCGCTAAATTACGACTCAGACTTCCATAAATCTAATTTTTCTCTTTTCTTAATTATAACCATATATATGAAGATAACATCATAATAATTAGTTTATAAGGATTACACAAAAATTAAAAAACTGGACATAATGTCAGTTAGTGAGCTGTGTGGTCTGAAGAAAATAATGTTGTTATTTTATCATCATTAGAACTAAATATTTCTGAATAATGATATAATAAGTTATTAAATGGACAGTGTGGAAGAAGACACACCGGATGTCTGTTTCACCTGTAAGAAGAAACGTGTGTCTCAGTAAATGCACTTTTCTATGTGCGTACACAATTCTGTATGAAGGCTTTTTTGTTTAAATACACGTGTGTGTGTGTGTGTGTGTGTGTGAGTGAGTCCACAGGATTAACGTAGTCTCATCCCTCATTCTTCTCTTGGCCGTGACCCTTTTAAACAACACTCTATCTTTCTCTGGGAATCCCTCCATCCATCTCAATCAATCTTTCTATCTTTCCCTGCATCCATATCTCTCTCAGAGAGAGAGAGAGAGAGAGAGAGAGATGATCCTGTCTTTTTCAACCCTCTTCTTATTCCATCAAGCATACATCTAGCCTCAATACTCAGCAATAACACATCCATCACACACACACACACACACACACACACAAAGCAGTGCAGAGTCATCGTTTACCATGACAGAAAAACCAAATAAAGGTTTATTCTAATGAAATAAGAACCCTTTATACAATAAAACACATTTGGCATCTTAGAGAATCTTGTGGAAAACAAGCCTGGATCTTTTCTTCTTAAGTCTCGACTTAACTCTGATATCTGATATCAAAGTATGAGTTGCGTCATTGTGTATATTCCCTAATAGAAACACACTGGGTAACAAGTGCCTGAAGTTCACTTCTTCTCTGTTTGGATGTGTGGAAACAAACAAGACAAACAAGAGTTTACACTTTGGCCAATATAAGCTAAATAGAATTCGTTTTTACGCGTTTTGTTTTAAAGATCCTCTCAGTCATATCTCACACTGGCTGTAGCTGCAGAAAATCCAACTAATGCACATAACCTTGTGACGAGGTCAAAGTTGAACCTTGACGGTTTAGTAGATGTTGGTTGTTTCCCTCACATCCTTATTTTCATACGTATTTGTCATACAGTTTTAATTCAGCGTGACAATACATTGGTTTCAGAAGATTCTTAGGGTTTTAATGTTGTAATCAAATATACCGGGGGACGCCCTGCAGCTGGTGTTGGGGCGCTGGAACTTCACGACATCGTCCAGCTGGGTGTACTTATACATTTTGACAGTTTTATAATTTAAAATCTGTACGTCAGTAAATCCTCTGAGACCTTGTTTAACAGAGCGTAGACGGGCCATTGGGAGACCAACAGGCAGACAGATAGGTTACCATGGTTATCAGAGCAGAGAGAAAAGAATGGAAGGTGATGAACCTGAGTGGATGCGTACGTGTGTGTGTGTGTGTGTGTGTGAAGGCAGCCAGTGATTGTGTCCTTGTCATTCAGTGAATCTGAAAGCTGGAGCCAGCCCTCAGCATTTTCTCTGTGTGCATCTCGCCTCATTGTTCAACGTGAAAGGCGAGCGGGAAAAAGTGTCATCGGTCACCAAAGTTTGAGTCCTACACAAGATCAGATTCTCCCGAGAAAAATGCTGGATGTTTAGTGATCGTTGCTATGACATCAAGGACATCGAGAACCCATGAAAATCGAAGAAAAAAAAAAAGGAATTGAAGTGTTCTTTCTTTCCTGCTTTATTTAGTAAAAGCAGGGCTTAAACACTTTTCTATAATTTGCTGAATGTCTATAACAAGTTTTCTAATTGTTTTGCGGTTAGTTTAACGGTGTGCTACGCTACATTCAGAACGCTCTCCCCATGGCGACGCTGAGCCAGCGGCTAACGTCGCTAACAACACTAACAAGGTATAAGGTGGAGCTGGCACACACTGATCCTGTAGATAAGGCACACAGACCTGATGGGAAGCTTTGAGGAATTAGCTGACTCACATCAAGGTGAGATGACACCATTATAGAGATCGCAACGTCTCCACACATCTGGATGGTGACTCTCCGAGGTTGTGGATCAAAACACAGGATTTGGGGTGGATTTTGTGGCAGAGGCACCAGGCAGTAGTTGAGAAACAGTGTGGAGAAGGACCATGACATGAGTGTGCATTAAAGCAACGTGATTGATCTTGTGTTAAGCCTTAAATAAACGTAATATTATAGTATTTAAATATGTTCATACTGAAGTCTGGGTACAGGATTCCTGTCTTGGCCTGATGTCATGACAACATTGGAACCATTCAATGGCGATTCTGGGGGGTGGCCTGGCCGTGGCCACCCCCGAAAGCTCATTGGCCACCCCTGTGGTCACCCCAGATCTGATAGGTAGTTGGTCAAGTTCGTCAACACAAGAAACAAGAGAAATGATGACAGCTGAACAACTGATTTAGGGCCAGTTTTACATTTTTAACTAACATAGTAATGGTCGTACTGAGGCTGTGAGAGCTGATTTCTGTTCAGCGGACGTTTGGCCACGCAGGTCAGGTGACCCATGAGATGATTGGGCTGCACCTGCCGCTGGTCCGTGAAGCACGAGGACGGTCACAGTTTACAACAGCGACGATACAACAACGATAAAAACGCCGGAATCTGTCCATTGAGAGGTATGGTAATTTAATGTTTAGTTATATCGTTGTTCCCTCTAAATGTGTAGGAAACTTTTATCTAGCACTAAGTAGCAGCTAAAAGTCGAACTACACTGCACTAGCTGGCTAGCTTAGCAGCCTGCAAACCAAGTTAAGCGTTGAACGTTAGCATTTTATTTTTTTAAATTATTAGGATACCGCCATGAAATATGAAACGCTAATTTCTGGACTGAAGACTGAGGGTGTTTTTTGCATATGTGTGTTCAATAGAGCTAACAATATAGTGTGACAGTCTAGATTTAAGTAGCTATAACACAAGAACAAGCTGTAACTTATTTATTTGCTCTGTGATTTAAGGGCTGTTTAAAGACTATTTGCTCTTGGAGATAAAGGACTTTTTGTTTGTATCAATTAGCTCATCTTCACAGTTCACATAGACGTTTAAATAGGCAGAGGCAGAGCAAATTGCATTCAAATTCCTGACTTGGTGGGTCTGTCATAACCTCCACATTGGGTCAGCGCAAATGTGAGATGGTGACAAGGATTCCTTTAGGAGGACGATCTTCTACCCCATTGTGGACACCATACTTAGAGAGTTAGACACGCGCTTCTCCAAAGACAATTGTGAAATAATGAGAGGAATACAAGCTTTGGACCCCAAAAGCAGATGTTTCCTTCAAGAGGAAGCAGTCTTTCGCCTGGGAGACATTTATGAAAGTGACTCTGAAGATCTCAGTCATGAACTCCACCAGACAAGGAGGCTTTTGCAAAGCAAACAGCAAAGTGGAATGCCGAACTTGTCCGGTATTGTTGAACTTGCAGTGTCATACTCATAAGGATGTTTTTCACGAGCTTTTTCGTCTGTGCAAGATAGCCATAGCCCTCCCCGTGAGCGCAGCTTCTCAGCTCTTAAACTCATCAACAATGACAGATGACAGACTGAGCAACCTGGGTGTTCTCAGCATTGAGGCTAGAAGAGCAAAGTCCCTTGACATGGACAAATTTATTAAACTTTTTGCTACCAATCACCAAAACAGGCAAATTCATCTGATAAGATGGATGACCCCAGAATTTGTCTAATGGTCTTGTTTTTGTGTTGTTAAGGTTTGCTTGGTTTATGTTACAACTGTTTATGTACAATTTTCACAAGTTACATTATGAAGAAGCACCTTAACCCTTTAGTTATATTTGGTCTGGTGGCATTGCATTGGACTTTAAGTCTTGTCTTGTGGTCTTGGCCCTATGTGAAAGCATTTTGGAGCAAAAGCAAGAACTAGCTACCTCTATTGCACTTTGTTACTATTATTACTATTATTAGAATTGTTCATGAGAGTTTAAAGGTTTACATAACATTACTTCATAGTATATACTTTGTTTGGAGTTAAGATTTGTTTGGTTTTTGTTACAATAGTTTATGTATATGCAACGGATTGTATATAGGTTCTGTTAAATTGCTGCTTTATTTATACAGTGACCTGTAATGTTGATATTGTCTTTTAAGGTTTTTTCCTTTCTCTACAAGAGGAAAGATTCAACTGGAAAGCAGTTGTTGCAACAGGAAGGAAAAGGTCTTTGGTTTCATTAAGTTTTCCAAACTGTGGGGCGGGGAATAGTTCTACCAAGACAGAGTGTGCATGGAAAGGTTTTTTGTTATTTTCTTTTTGATGGCATATCCATTACTTACTTTGTCTGAGATAAAATATGAGCTTGTTCTTTCACTGGGAACTTTTGTGTTAGGAAAAGATTGTTGTGGAAAGCTGCATTCCCTCAGAGGTTTTAGATGATCAGAAATGTTTTGGGATGTTTGGAAGTCATGCGCTGGATGCTTTGTATGTGATGTGAGTACTTGTTTGAGAATGTGTACACATGTGACTTTGGACAGATGTTCTTCACAGTTCATCAGTGTTGACATCTGGCCAAACAGCTGGACTCATCAGAGCACACACACACACACACTAAAACTGTCCACACTTTAACATCTACTTCTCCTGTGTATTTGTTGTGTTTAACTTTGTATATCAGTGTATAATATTGTCAAACTGTAAAAGCTTTGACCTTAATTTAAAATATGATGAAACGTGACGTGCCACTAAACAAGACGTGCATGTATTTGCCTCCGTGTGTTTACCAGACAGGAAATGCGAACCATGTGCTCGTTCCAGCACTTTTCATTCACTGGAAAACAAATGTGCTTTTTGCTATTGGAACACTACTGTTGGCTGGACAAGAAGGCCACTGGTGTGCAGTCTCACGGCGCATTTGAGGGGTGATGACGGATGTAAAGACTCTTCAGTTCGCTTTGAGCTCCATCATCAGTGCCGTTTATTTCTTCTTTGGACAACAGAAGCTGCTTGACTTGCTGTGCAGTGTGAATGATCTATCGACACAGAGCGGAGTTGATATCAGATCCTGCTATTTGAGTCAGTATCGGCCTGATAACGGTATGCAATGCAGTCACAAGCCTGTAAACACACAGATGAGAACAACATAGGACATGATCTTTTTTAATCTTTTTTTCCACTTATTGGGTATTGGAAAATTGAAATTGTTCACTATTTTCTGACATTTCTTTATACAAACTGTGAATGAGTAAGTATATAGCAAAATAATTCTTTACTGCACGCAACGTCACTGCAGGACTAACAAAGGGTTTTTCCTCACTGCAGTGTGCGCGTTGTTTTCCTCACCTTGGTAGGAGAAGAGGTGACTGAAGCACACGTCCCCTCAGTTGTGATCATATGGCTCCGAGAGTTGAATGTCATTATCATGGAGATGAGAATCTGCGATGTATTGCGCAACTTTTATGTCTCCCAGGCAATTCTTATTTTTCTTTAATACCCCGACCACCCATAAGGCCACAGGGGAGGAAAGCAAAGTAATGGTTGCAAACATTATTGATGGCTTCCAACAATATCCTGGGAAAGGAATCTGTGTTCTTTGCCGTGTTTGCCATAATGTATGCTCTCTCTCCAAGTTTACATTCTCTTCCAGCAGTGAGAAATATCCGCCGACAGGAAATGGAAACAAAAAAGAACTGCTTGAGCAACATAATGCAAATGAATAGTCCTTTGATGTAGTAGCATCACACTGCCCAACATCTGCACAGTTGAAACTGGCCGGAAAAAAAACGCAGTGTGCTTCTTTTATCCAAAGAGATGTGAAGTGAACACGGCTCTCGCGTTCTATGAGGGGCAAATGATGTTAACTGCATTAGACTGTCCCCAAAGTACACTCGGATAAGTTAACGTGGATGATGTAAAACACCTACCCGCCCCGTTTTCTGTTTTGGCATTAAATGGTCCGCGCTTCTCTCTGCAGGACTGTTCCCGGCGGTGCTGAACCTGGCGTCCATGGCGGACATATCCGCCAACGCTACCTGTGGTACACTGGGCCCAGAGATGTTCTGTAAGCTGGTGGAACATGTACCGGGCCAGCCGATTAGAAACCCTCAGTGTCGAATCTGCAACCAGAGGAGTTCCAATCCATTTGGTAACACACACACACACACACACCAGTCTTATAGGCAGGGTGATTACAATAATGAATCACGCTTGATCAGTTAATGATTGCCAGATTGGCCACATGCTAACTCATTATTTTGTCTAAGAAAAAAGAATTGCCGGATGAACTGAGGAATCAATTGCAACATGACAAGATGACAATACAAGATTAGCCCAGGGATCATTATTCAAAGAGTCAGGTAGACTGATTAGTTAGTCAATCAATATTTAAGTTAACCTTGTACAACCAACCGATCCATTTTTTTAAAGGAAGCAGTCCATCATTAACAAGCCAGTGAGTCAGCTAATGGCTTTAGTCGCTTTAGTCAACCAGGATGAGACCAATAAAAGAAATATACGTGTGCGGCTGTAAAAAAGGGGGCGAGGCAGGAAAGAAGAGCTTCAACTAACTGCTTTTCATGTTCAGTGTCCAGCTGAACGATTGTTAGAAGCATCATTCCTTCTTTTTTTTGTAAAGATGCCGATTTATTTTCATCTCAACGTTTATCAATTAATTGACAGGCTGACTAGTTAAAACCCAGATATCTTTATTTTAGAATTTTGGATTTCCTTTATCTTTTTTTTGCAATGTAAGAAATCCTTATTGCTTATATTATGTCTTATCTTTAGAGGGAAGTGGAATAAATGAAAAAATAATGAAGAGGGAAAATGCTGTTTGAAAGAGGCAGAGAACAGTCTTTTATCAAAAGATATATAGCCTTCTCATTTTACTATCCACTTTTTTCCATGGAAATGTCACAAATAAGTATCCCGTTGATTGACAGCTATAAGTCAACCAAAAGCACCACTTCCTTACTTAAAAATACTCTCTTGCACACATGCAAACACCCAAATAGCCTCAAACACGCTGAATGCAGAAAAGTTCTGGCATTTGCGAAGTGACAAACAAATAATGTGTTATTCCTCTTGTTCCTTTAAAGCCACTGAGTGGAATATTAACAGTGGCCCGGATTAAATTTGACTCTCAGGGTGACATTTTTATTTCATTCAGAGGAGAAATAAAATCTCACAAAAAGGAAGGAAAATCTATTATTCTTTCTTTTACCAAATAGAAAATATCCTTCTGGTGTCTGACCTTGAATGCCTGAACTGCTTACATTTAAGAGTAACGCTTTTTCAATGATTTTCAGATAATTATAGTGTTAATAACAAACAATGCACATGCCCTCCCTTTCCCTGTGTGTGTGTTTACAGAACAACATCCCATAGAATATGCCACAGATGGGACCAACCGTTGGTGGCAAAGTCCCTCCATCAAGAATGGAATGGATTACCACTATGTGACCATCACGCTGGACTTAAAACAGGTATCACAGCAACACTCAAAAGCAGAAAAACCAAAATGATTTTTAAAGCATCCAGGTTTTAAGGGTGCAAATAAATGCCAGTCTGCCTTCAATCAGTGCAGTATACACATCACGGAAATTTGTATTTTAGACTTTACACAAAGCCCCTTTTTCCTTTCAAGAAGCTGTCAAAATAAACCTCGGGTTTAGTGATCCTCCTGCTGCTCTGTATTTACAAAGTCACTCTCCTTCATCCCGTCTGCCCGAATCCCGTTAGCTGGTGAGACGGCTTATACTCCGTCATCTCGCCCTCACACACACACACACACACAAACAAGTAACATGATGATTGTGAACATCTTTTATTTACTCACTCAAACGGCGGCTCCTTCGTCACTGGAAGGACAGCCGTGGTCGGCTGCTCGTTTGGAATCCACCGTAATGAATCACACCGGCCTCCTTTTTGTCTTTGATGAGTCGAGCTGCAGACCTGTTCCCTTTATCAAGGTTTGTTTCGGAGCATTTAAAAAAGAAAGGAATAACTTGATGTGTTATTGAGAGATTCCCAGTTTGGTGCAGTCTCATTCATGGGGATGATTCCCACCCAGAAGCTTCTGTGAGATAATATAGTCATATGATACACTTTATGCACAAAGGATGCACTTTATTTGACATGCATCCATTGGTGCCTCCTATATGGCTCCTATATATTTAAGAAAACTGTTTCTATGTTGACAGCATTTCAGATACACCTTGTGTTTTAAATCATGGACATGATATGATATCAATGACCAGATAATGAGGATTTGGAGCTCGATCGAATCACTCTTTGGGAGTTTCCGGGACCATAAAAAAAAAAAAAACTCAGTCCACCCGCACTGGTGCACTGGTGTTACTGAGCGATGCTTCCCTTATGTCATAAACAATCACTTGCCGAGTAGAGACAGCGAGCACAGTGTGCGCAAACAACAACCCTGTTTTATTTTGGTCTCCCCATCAAATAAACAAAAAAAAAAGCATTCTGCTTCAACCAATGAAAACGACAGCAATATTCTTCCTGTGATCACTGTTTGTACTTCTTAAGTGAAATAACATCCCGAGGGGAATTAATCCACAGCTTTTTATTCCTTTTAGCTCTATCCAAACACACACAGCTGCCGCAGAAAGAGAAAACAGCTTTGGTTGCTGAGTTCTTTTTCTTGTTTCCGGGTGTCAGACGCAGCGTTAAAGCCGTTTAAAGCCCATGTTGCATCAAACCATTGATGCATGTTCGTTCTACCACATATTGTCACCACGTTGCTTCTCCTTTAGGATGTTGCTCTCATAAACACAAAGCTCTTAGCTAACATGAACACACCAACCTGCACACTGTCGATCCGATTTTAAATAGAGCCATTAGTTAATCATTTAAACAGGTTTCTTTGTGTCATTTATTGAGAACTAAGCTACCAGCTATTGCGTCAGCAGTGATGAAATTGGTTGAACTAACCTGGCTATCAATCACTTCACAGGCCCGTGTGTCCATCTTTAAATAATTGGTGTTCCTTTTTGGGAGGAACCTCAGTGATTGAGGGTCTGTGTACTGTCATGGGATGATTTAGGACATCTAGTTTAGTTTAAAAGTGCAATTAAACAGTGCCAGAGAATAATTATGTGGATTTCTTGAGAATAAAACTAACGAGGGTGACGGACTTCGGACTTAGTTCATGAGAAGCCCTCGGTTCGTTAAGAGAAGCCTTTGAAAAACTGCTTTCAAAGTTAAAACTCATTCATTTCAGAATTAAATGAAAAGACAGAAACGCCATATTGAAAATAAAATCCTAAATTAGCACACACTAGCTAGAACTTTAATAACTACTTTTACATTGCATGGAAATTAATATTGCTCACGCAGAATGTGACTTTTTTTGTCAGCTAGAGTACAATTTTGTGATGTAAAACTCTACAAAATTGCATTGTCTTCAAACTTAGACATCCTGAGACAATTAAACACGCAAAACATTTGAAACTTTAAAACAAACTAAAGGTCTACAGAGGACAGAAACACCTTATTTCACAAAGAACAGGATCCCCTTTAGCATTAATGTGTTTTTACTTCACATTTGAGCTACACTATTAATAACTTCAATGCACAGTCTAAACAGACAGCTTATTGTCAGTGCAGCATAAACAAAACCAGACCAAAAATTATAATATAAAGAACACAAAGCTTTGGATCCCGTCTTTGGGATTTGAATACTAATGTAAGTGTGTCATATTTTAGGCTAATTTACCTCAGCCTCCAATTATTTGTTTCAGGTTGAATTAAATTCCGAGTGAGAGAGAAAGAAAAAATGTTTGAAGCCAATCTGAGGAGAGTTTTATTGTTTTCTTTTGCCAACCATCCCAGACATAGAATATAATTATATCCCTGGACACGAGGTAGAGCGGCGCCATTTTGACATATTAATGACTTCAGGCCCATCAATCACACCTCTCGCTACTACTGTGGTGGGACTACAGAATATATATATATAGAGAGAGAGAGAGAGAGAGAGAGAGAGAGAGAAGCACATAGACAATGTACATAAATATTATAACGCTCACAGCTGGATGAGGAGAATGAAAAGAATAACCTTCTAGTTCCATTTGCCATTTAAATGCTTTGAAGTACCACAGAGCTTTTTCCTCCAACGACCACCTACTGAGCTACTGAACCGTCCTCTTGTGCGATATCCACGTTTGACGTGTCCACAGCAATGTAGCAATGGAGATTTATTTCAGTGAAAAGGCTGTCCATCTGACTGTGAGGTGGGTAACGTTTTCACTTGGTGCTGCACCCAAAGCAACGTTGATTTATCCGTGTGGAACTGAGCTGTGCAGTTGGGAAGCGGGATTATTAGGGGGGTTGATGGTCTCCAGGGCCGGTGGACTCGATGGCTGCTGCGCCCTCTCTCTGCGGGGCGGGTTCCCTCGGGTGGGTATAAACTCTAAATAATAGGTTTTAATACAGTATACACACATGTTAAGTTATAAAGAGGTGTCTGGGTGTTATACCGTGGTATCAATTGTTCCAACTAATTATTTTCAAATATTTGTAACTATCTTTTTCTTTTACTAAATGTTTACTATTGGTTGAAGTAAAAGTAGATCGACTTTAGGCCTGAATTGCAGTGATGGAGCGTATCTTCGAAGCCAACAAGTCTGTGTTTGTATTGTGGTTGTGTTGTTGATGTGCATTCTTGAGTGGGAGTTTTTTCTGTGTGTGTGTGTGTGTGTGTGAGTGAGAGCCTCGATCAGTCCAACGGAAAGCTTTTTACACTCCACTGCGCTGAATTTCCCCTGCGACCTCAGTCATCTCACGGAGAAAAGGACGTTGGGCTTGGGTGCTGGTGTGTGCGTGTGTGTGTGTGTGTGTGTGTGTGGTATCGCCTGTGACATCACCACCCTCATTTCCTATCTTGTTATTGTTGAGCCTCTCTGGATTTAAAGTCTAAATAATGAGAGAGTGGGAGCTGTGGGTGCATGTGTGCTACTGTGTGTCAGTTAGAGAGAGAGACAATTGAAATCTGTGTATGTTCTCTATTGTTTTTAGGTTCATTCTTCACTAGTCAACTGCAGAGACCTGTTGGAAAAATAAACACATTTCATGATAGCTTAGTTCAGAAATTCTGCTTATTTCTAAGGTTTCATTTTCAGGTTTGAACTTTGTCATTCATTTTTAATTTTATTGATGGGTTATTAAACCAAAGATCTGCGTTGCCGTGGCATAAAGCCCTGAGTTGTCTAACCCTTTCCCATTAGTTTGCATATAAATTAGGAAATGACGTGTTTATCTATTAAAACTACTTCACCACGAGGGGTTAAATTTAAATTGCAGTCACTATGGAAATGTTAAATTGAGGGAGGGTGGTCAGATCCTGCAGCGGCTCTGCTCTCTAGGGGGGGGGGGGAGAACCGGGCGCAGTGATTGGGGACCCGAGAGAGGCTGTCAGTCAAAGTGCCGTCATTACACACAGCCCGTGCACACCCGCAACATACGAGTGGTGCGGCACCTCCACCCATCGCAGGGTTCGCGGGGGGGGGTCACAGTAAAAAGCCACTTTTCACGCCATTGGACGTGAACAAACAGACCGATAAACAAGCCTATCACGGTGCTGTACAATTAATTTATATTTATTAGAATATCCAGATCGCTGAATTTTATCGCCTTAAACCCCCGCTCTCATCACAGTCCAATTCACCACAGTGTGGAGTCAGCGCCCTGCTCAAGGACACCTTAGTGAGGGAGGGGCTTGAGCCGGGAGTTCCCCTGGATGAGGACTCTGAACATTGAACTAAATCAGATTGATGGCTTTATAGCATATTTTTTATGCTTGGGAGAAAATGGGATGCACATCTCATACAAGATAATTGGCATTCTCATTTTATTCTAAACTGCCATTGAAAACACACCTTAAACTTCGATAAAGCATCACTTTGTACCGCGAGATAATAATTAAGAACATGAGCAAAACATGATGGTAGCTTTTAACGTTATTCAGAACTGAGAGAAGGTAAAGAAAACATCTGCTGTCCCCAATAAAGCGCTGTTGGTCCGTGTTGGACAGTAGCTCGGACCGGAGCGAGAAGGTGGGGGACACGGCAGCATCTGGTGTTTTGTGGCGGAAAAAGCTTGAGGCTAAATTACGAGCTGGTCTGCGATTGGGCGCGTTTGTGTGCACATTGGCTTTGTTTCTGTCTGTATCTGTGTGTTTTTTGGCAGTTCAGACAGAAAAAAGATAGAAAAAAAGTCCTTGATGGGCTCGATGGGCTTACACACCAGTGACCGTCTATCTGCGTCCACTTGTTTCACAAAAATGTCCTTTTTTTTCACACTGCAATTTGGTTCCGAAATTTGACTTTATTCCACCGCGTTTCCCGCGGAGCTGTCGCTGGATCGTCATTCAAGAAATGAGCAGCGTCTCCTCAAATTGCTTTCAGCGGCTGCTCAGTGGGAAAGCAGAAGGATCTTCGGTGGAGAGGACTGAATGTGCGTGCCGCCACTGAGCTCGCCAGTCGGGGGATGCTGGACTTTTTTTTTCTCGAGCTGGGCCAAAAGCTGCTTTATTGGTCCAGTGAGATTTTAACTCATCTTCCTCTTGAAGTGACAGTGCATTTTAACGAGACTGCAGACCAGGGCACATGCACCTGCGCACGACTGCTGTCTGTTTAGATCTGAATCCCTTTTTTTTTAAAGCGTTTTTCTCTGTCATTTCATTTCTGATCCGTCTTGTGTTATTTTTCGTGCGAAACTGTGTCCTAATTAGCTGCAGCACTGGCTGGAGTTGGGGTTCGACGCCAGTTTTTTTTCCCGGCCAGAAACATTTTCACACGCTGCCATGTGAATGGCCTGTAAACACCAGCTGTTCAGGAAAACCATTGTCACACTGTGTCCAAATCACGCTCAGACCAAATGGATTCTTCACAGTCCATTTGATTTTGGGCATCGTGGCCACACTGGACACGGGGCTTAAATGGACTGAATGAGCATTAAAATAAACATTTTAAGTGCGCATTTGGCTGCTATTCCCAAATACGTTCAAAAAGTAATTCCATAACAAATAATTGTGTACTAAATATGTAAGATCTCTCAAATAAAATGCTTGAGAAGTCTTTGGAACGAATATTCATTGGTTTGGTTTGGAGTATTTCATTTAATTGTGGAAAAAAGTAGATCGGTAAATAAAAGCTTTCATAGACGTGTGAATAATTTACAGAATGACACCTGTCATTTGCAAAATAGAAATAACCATATTGGAATCACATAACTATTCATTAGTGAAACAAAATCGAGACCCGATTAGATCGAAAGGAGACGCGGATGGTTTCACTCCTGGAAAGAGTTCAGTTGGACTCGGATCTGCTTTGCTTCGCTTTTGTCATTCGTAAACCATAGATTTGTTTATTGACCTTTTTGTCTTTGTGGCCTTGCAAGCTCAGCTGTCAATGCAAGACAACACGACTCCCCCAATCCAATACAATTTCAGTGTCTTCATTCTAACCTGCATTAAGTCATTTAAACCTGATGCAACTTGCAGACAGCTTGAGTGAATAGTTTCCCAAAGACGTCTGAATCTGAGTCCTGATCAAAACATGGGATATGACACCGCAACCCTACACGCATGCACACACACACACAAGGACACACCATCTGACCTCTGTGGGAATACAAGTAACATTGACTCTTTGTAGAGGGTTTGAATAACTACTATAAGGTTACCATGAAATGCACTTTATCTCTTGCACACATACACACACTTTGGTAGCTTTCTTCCTATTCTAAGTGCTGAAACGTGACACCGCTTCCCACGTCACCAGAAGAAAGAGAGATGTACTCCGAGAGAGAGGATGAGGTGGTGAAAGAGAGAGACGGGGGAGTTGGCATGTGACCCACATTGAATGCTTGGGTTTGTAGGTCTGTCTAGTTGGTGATCGAACTAAAGGATACTCTGTGTCTTCTTACTGACCAACAATCCCTTTTTTTATTTTGAATATTCCAAAGCTGAACATTCAAAAAACGTAGCTCCTTCAAAAAAAGCCCATAATGGAACATAACAAAAAGAATTTCCACTGCTTTCTGATTGGTTTTGTGGCATTACATCGGTCAGCGGAAACAATGTTTCAGTGTCCAAAATCTCAAGTAACAGCTCACTATGAAAAAAACCCCCACCAGTGAGCGAGATGTGTAAAGGGAGTCAAACCATGCTAATTCCTCTAACAGGTCCATTCATTCGTTTCGCCAAAAGAAGCTTACTGATGTGAACTTGATGTTTTACAGCTGGCGCAATATAAGTGGTCAAATTGGTAAAACCGCTTGCCATTCATTCTGTGCTCTCTTTTGTTTCCAGGTTTTCCAGATTGCTTACCTCATCCTAAAGGCAGCCAACTCCCCTCGGCCAGGTCAGTATTTAGACGCCTTTAGAGCAGATATTTCCTTTTCAATTGAAGAAATATACAAGTATACCAGATGTTTTAATACTAAAAGATATATAAGAATAAAGTGTTTAACTTTTGCGTATATTTTCTTCAGTACTGTATTATTTTTTTTTGTTTTTCCATAAACCGGGCTCACCACTCTACATTTAATCAATATCGGTGTAAGGTCACAGTTTTGGTCAAAGCTTTTGCGAAATTGACCGGACTTGAATGTTCTGTCAATTTTCTATGTATTTTAAGTAAGGTGACCAAAGCGCAGCCTCGGATGCCCATCATAATTTCCTATTGATCTTTTCTCCACATCATTAGTTTGAACCGTCTCATCATTACTTTTCCCCCACCAATATATTTGTCCGCAGGTAATTGGGTCTTGGAGCGTTCAATCGATGGCGTGACCTTTGACCCCTGGCAGTACTACGCCATCACAGACACAGAGTGCCTGACAAGGTTCAACATCAATCCACGGACTGGACCTCCATCCTACACCAGAGATGATGAAGTTATCTGCACATCGTTCTATTCAAAGATTCACCCCCTGGAGAACGGAGAGGTAACACTTGTGGTGGCACTCAGCAGGCCACAGAGTTGGGTTTAGTTTAGTTCAGTTTAGTTCTTTGGATTGGGCTAGTTTGGTTAGCTTGTAGGATTGTCATGAGGTGCTTGGAGTGCAACGATTGCTACTATGCAAGGTCTTCTTGTTGACACAAACTCAAATGATCTTAATATTGCTGTTTTATACTGAACGCAGGGTTTGGGTTTTCTAGAGTTTTAAGTCTGATTGGATGGGTTAAGCTTGATCCGAGACTCGGGTGAGTCTGGTGGAACCGGGTCTGTTCAACATGTTACTGAAGTAATAGTACAGACAAATCCTAAAAAAAGTAAGCGCGGGCTGGAGTGAAAAAAAGAAAGCAAAGCAGTAAAGCATGGCGAAGGCTGGAAACGTTATGGCCGGGAGGGGAATAGGACGATGTGGATCGGCGTACATACCGAGGCACTGATCACAAGGACTGACAGCTACAAATGGGCAGGCGGGGACGATGCTGAAGTCTCAGAGAATGTTGTGAAGGGCTGAGGGAAGCGGCTCTGGGAGCGAGAAACCGTAGCCGCACACGAATAATCAGCAGAATGTGAATTAGGAATAGACCACATCAAACTGTGTCAAGTACGCCGAAAAAAAAAGATGGATAAGAAATACATGGAGACGCCTGTCCAGTCTAATGAGCCGTCAATGCTTTTATTCTATTTATAATATTGATATTTTATATGTGTTTAAATCACATTTAGAAAACGCACACCACTGTTCACTGCAGTGTTGCTTTGATCAGCTGAGTTTGTGATTTTCCCCCGGTGAGACCAGAGGGGCGAGCCTATTACTATCACTGACTGTAATGAAGAAGAAGGGGGCTGTGCAACACACACACACACACACACAGAAACAAACACACATTAAACAAACACACACATACAGTGAAAACAAACTAATCTACATCCCCCATACAGGCTACTAGTTGTAGATGCATGTCTCAACGTGTATACTCATTTACATGGGTGCTGTTGTGTGTTTGTGTGTGTGTACCTGTCTTGCCTGCATGCATTCAGTGTGTTACGCCTTGTGTGTATGTGTCCTGCGGGGGAGCGCTGGAGGGGGTGCGATCTGGGAGATGTCAAGAGCTGCAAGCAACTACGGAGGTGTCTGAATGTGTGTACGTACTGTGTGTGTGTGTGTGTGTGTGTGTGTGTGTGTGTTTGTGTGGTTGACAGCTCCCTATCCGTCTGATCACAGTGAAACCGTAATGAGTCGTAGGCGATGTGTCACGGCGTCGCATCCGCATCCACAGTGTCACTCATCACGCGCGCACACGCACACAACCGCCTCCTCCGTTACTTCCAAGTGTGCAGCTTGCAACCATCAAGTGTTCCCCCTGCACACACACACACACACACACACACACACATGCACATGGTCAACCCACTCTGTAACACTTTTTCTGCTGATCACAAATGTGTCTTTTGGCCACATTAGTGAGACGGACAGATGGGCAGACAGGACCTCGCCCCCCTTGTCTCGTGGCCTCTCGTTGATTGTCGGTGCCTGCTTGTTGTTCTTTTATATCAGGATATAACAGCTCCGGTAGGTTGTGTAGTTGTATTGGTGTCCTTCAACTTTAGGATCCGTTAATGTCACACCCGCCTAAACGAGTTAAAGTCAAATAGTCTCAGGCGCATCTGATTGGCAGCAGTGATGGAGCTGCTCACATCTTTCCATTCCTTTCTTAAGTTCTACTTCACCATCCTTTACATAGCTACAGGAGATAGATGCACGATCCGGATCTCTCGGTTCTGTCCCCTAAACTGGACCTTGTTGCAGTTGGAACACCGATGGGTGTTTGCACGTGATAGATACAAATTTCAGAGGAAATTCCATAAACGCATCAGTTCTGACCCGTCTTTCGGTCCGTCCACAGATCCACACGTCTTTGATCAACGGCCGGCCCAGTGCAGCCGACCCGTCCCCGACCCTGCTGAACTTCACCTCCGCCCGCTACATCAGGCTGGTGTTTCAGCGGATCAGAACGCTGAACGCCGACCTCATGACTCTGACGCTTCGTGACCCGAGTGACGGCGATCCCATTGTGACCCGGCGGGTGAGGCTCAGCGGGATTTACTTTTCCTTCTCTGTTCTTTTTGAAGTTCAAAACATCCGATAAAAGGTCCAGGACACAATGAGTTGCGTCACAACTTAAACATCTTAGTCATCTCAAATGGTTCTGTGACCATATGTCAAAGTAATGTTTTAATGAATGAATGAATTCATATTAAACAAATATAAATAAATCCTAATACCTGCATGAATTACCAACCCAATTAGCAATTATTAATAGGCGCAATCATCAAATATTTAATAGTACATTGGACTCAATGTCTTAGCAGTGACTTACTAATACCTTAAACATGTAGATACAATATGAAATATAAAATGTATTTTTTTCTCTTATCAAAATGTGTTGTTCATTTTGTTCATATTTCCTGGGATGACGGTGTGTAGTTCTGCAGCGTGTTTCCCCCCCGAACCTCGTAATGCAAACCAACCTGACATCATCCGTTAGTTCAGGAAATCCTTTTCAAGTTGAGTCACCACTGACATCTGAGAGCACAGGCTTGTGATTCTCATCATTCTCTTTTATTTTCAGTACTACTACTCCATTAAGGACATCTCCGTCGGGGGGATGTGTATCTGCTACGGCCACGCCAAAGCCTGTCCTCTCAACACCGTCACCAAGGTAAAATGCTTAACTCTCTGTGTCTCTCAGTCCACTGAACAATACGTCCCGGGTAATAGAGCTCCGCCGTAGTGTAGACAAGCCCTCGGGCTCCAGCTTTTTATCCACACCGTATCAAACTTTGTGTGTGTGTGTGTGTGTGTGTGCGTGCGTGTGTGTGTGTCTGCAGGGGACACAGGTGGCACAGTGAAGCGTTGTCTCAGGTGTCACTTCAAACATGGGAGTGTTTGATACCAGACACCTGATCCTACTCCGTCTCTCACACACACACACACACACACACACACACACACACGCACACACACAGTGTCTTGTGTCTTTTACATGTCCTAAGGCTGAACCACAAAGAATTACTCATATGTGAACTTGTCTGGTCCGATGTGTGAAGAGTTTCTATTTCCTTCCATCTCTAAAGGCCCTATTCAATTTGTATTTGAAATTGACTTAAAAGGTGAACCAATTTTGACCTCTTTAAAGATTCTGCAAATAATCCAAAGCATCTTATTGGATTTCTCTGTTTCCTTACATTACGTACACTTTTACTAAACAGTAAGAAATGATCTGCTCGGATTTGGCCTATACGGTAATCTAAAATGTAACATGTCTGTGATTCAATTTTGAGTCAAAATCCAGTATGTCCTTGTTAAATCGTATCGGTTTAAAGGTACTCCTGCTCAAACGTTGTCACATTAAAAAAACTCACTCACATTTTTGAGTCAATCTCAAGCAAAGTTTGAAACTTGTATTGGATTTTTTTTTATAGTAATTCAAATGAGAATATCTTTAAAACACGGCTTGAGAACATGCGGTTTTAGGGTTGAAATATATAATATAATATTTACAATCTTCAACCACTTTTCTTTTGTGTGTTTCTACTGGAGACGTTTGTACTTGTATATCAGAGCTACACTTTGAAGAGGTACTCTCCACCGCTCTGCTCCTTTGCTCCGATTCGTGTCCGTCATACAGCAAAGTCGCGACTGGCAGAGGTCCAGGCAGGCGGACCTGGGCGACCCGTGAGGTGATTTGTTGGCGATCATGCTCGATGGTGTGTTGGGATACATGCTCCGTACACAGAGCCGGCGCTGCAGCCTCGCGTCTCAGGGGCAGATTCACTCGCGCCAACAATCCAGACTTGGCTCTCGCTGTGCTATTGTACTGTTCTCCTCGCAGTCAAATCTGGCACCTTCTTCACATGCAGCGATTTACAGAAAGGCCTAAATTGAATTACTGAACCTTGAAGTTGGCAAATTTCCTGAAACATTGTGCTTTGACTGTTCTGTTTTATATTCGTTTTCGCCCCTGGGAGAGTTGAAGAGAATCTGTTTGCCACCGAGTGCGAAATCTGCAAAGTGAACCAAGCTTTTTCATTGACGCATGGCTCTCCTGGGAATACATTAATGCTCTATAGGCTTTCATAGAGCGGTACATATCTATTCGTACATAATTTACCTATTTACGTATATTTGTATTTATGGGGATCGGCAAAAATTGGAATCAGCATTTCATCCTCTTCGAAAATCAACAGAATTGCATTTAGTAAATCTCTAGTTCATAATGATGATTTGGAGCAATGTCCAAGGGGACCAGCTGACTTTCTCACTAGATTTTACAAATATTTGAGATGGTGCTGATAGCGATTTTGGGCTTTTTAATTTTGACTACCTTGAAGAGTGCTGGTTTGTTACCGACATCTTTAACCCTCATCCTACCAACATATTTACCATACAATGACAGCAGATGTCAAATTGTGTGTATATTACAAAAGTGAAATGGAGATGTTAGTCTTTCACCAAGTTACAGTTATGCAATTAATGTCATCTGACATTTTGTGTTTGTATTTTCTGATCATTCGGGTTGATTTTCACGTTGTGTAAAACCAAAGTGGACGAGGCACTCGTTCTACGTTCCAGTTTTTTGGCCGTTTTTATCTTAACGAATATGAAGCCGAGGCCCAACCTTTTGAGATGCGTATTATATTTCTTCTTCATCAGACATGGGACGTTTTGTGGCTACACAACGACTCAGATTGGTACCACGTTCCAGCTCGCAGACGATTCATTTATTCAAACGGAGTCACTCATGTCTGTTAAATTGTCCAACTGGGGAACTTACGGTTTATTATTATTATCATTGTGTGTTTGTCTGTGTGTAGAAGTTTAGCTGTGAATGTGAACACAACACATGCGGGGAGAGCTGTGATCGTTGTTGCCCTGGTTACAACCAGCAGCCCTGGATGGCAGGAACCTTCCTCACTCGACATGTGTGCGAAAGTAAGTGACACACAACCACCAACTACACACCAATTTCTATTTCTAAAACCAACATCTGCTTTTTAATTGTCTCCCCTGTCTAAATAGAGTTTTTTCGGGGCTTGGAATTGTTGCACATGCACTCAGACGCCACATATGTGAAAATGAATTACCCTCCTAGCGTTAATATGAACACTGGCCTGTAAAAGAGCTCTTTAAAGTCCCTCCAAAGCCATCAAAAGTCACCTCTGCATCCATTAACCTTCATCAAGTATATAGCAGCAGAGCGATGAGGTCAGAGGCTTCCACCTGTCACCATAAAACTACGCTTACCGCGTGTAATCTTTGTTTTATTTTACACGGGCTACAAGTCCTCTCTGCAGTTTGTCACCTTAAGTCCCGACACGGCAGGTGACGAAGCGCCCCAGAAAAACGCTGCAAAACCCCCCTGAGCGAAGACCCTCTGTTCTCCTCCATGAGATGTTGTGATGAAATGCTGCTCAGGGTCATCGTCAAGGTCTCCAAAACTGGCCTGATATTTTCCAATTGTTATTTTGAAGAAGAAAACGCATTAACCATCTGAACCACAGGCAGTTTCTGTTCCTGTCCTAATAAACACAGAAGCCTTTGCACCTCCATGGAAACGGCACATTCTTAGCTTGAAGTGGCGTTATCTCACGAATGTCTTTTGTTCAGTATATAACTTAATTCTAGTATCACGAATCATAGAAAAAATTGATAGATTTTCTCAAGTGGTGTCATGATGGTAATAAACAAAAGAAAGAAGGGTCTGGTGGCAAGTCTCAACAACCTGATCAATTAGTGTCAACTCTGTGTGTGTGTGTGTGTGTGTGTGTGTGTGTGTGTGTGTGCGTGTGCGTGTGCGTGTTTTCAGAGTGTAACTGCCACGGCAAGGCAGACGAGTGCTACTTTAATCAGACCGTAGCAGACCTGTCACTCAGCCTGAACAGCCAGGGCCAAAGCAGTGGAGGTGGAGTCTGCATTGGTTGCCGAGACAACACATCTGGAATCAACTGTGAGACATGCGTCGATGGGTTCTACAGACCCACCGGGGTACGTCACACACACACGCATGCACCTGTGCCTGGTTGGGAATTTGCTATGATTAAGCGTGTGTGTGTGTGTGTAAAAATGACTGTTTTCTCCACGCGGTCAGGTGATTGCTGAGGATGAGGACCCCTGCATCCCCTGCTCATGTGACCCGAATGGTTCCATCAGCCAATCGTGTCTCCCAGTTTCGAGCAAGGCGACGCCCAGTATGCAGATCCACTTTCCTTCTGTGAATCTGTCTTATTCTTTTGGATCTTTTTTGAGCTCTTCAGTGAATGCAAGCAACATGTTATATGATTTAATTTGTTTTAAAAATAACTTCAATAACATTTAATCAATTCAACCTTCTTGATATCGGATAGGGGGCGGGGTCAGTCAAGTTTAGCCGTGTGCACACAAACCTCTGTTATTAAAAACTGTATTTGGCACTATTTATATTAGAGACAATTTTACCCCTCTTTGAATTTCTAATGTTTTTTTATGTCTAGAATGAGGAGCTATTTTAGGTGCAACCACTTCAAAGAGATTCCCATCCTGCTTCACTCACGCTGTTGTTTAAAAAGAAATGTGCGCGTGTGTGTGTGCCTGTGTTTTGTGTGCGTTTTTGATTGACAGTTCAGCCAGCGGGGTCATGCCCGTGTAAGGAGGGTTTTGGGGGTCTGCAATGTGACAGGTGAGAGACGCACAAATGCACACATATAGAAAATACAAAAAGACACCTTGTGATAGGTGACCAGAACCTTTCAGCGGTTGTCTCTTTCAATTAGTGTTCAGATGTCGGCGGAAACTGATTTAACCACCAGACACACACTTGGTTTCATACTCATAGCGAGACATTAAAGATGTCCCTGAATAAACGGACATTGTATAAATGCCAGACATTCTGTTGTTTGATATGTAACTTGGATATTACTTTTTTTATATTTTACCATGTTTTATTCCTAATGGACCTGAACCAATCCTGATATCAAGAGAAAAGGAATCACAGGAATCAAACAACAATAGGAGGAGCTTTTTGTTCAATCTGTCAGTCAGAAAACAAAGTGCATCCTCTTAAATTTTTCTTTGTATTATCACCTCTTATTGCTGTAAATGTGCTCGTATTATCTTTGTTTATCACTTCCCTGTGTGTCCCATTCAGGTTTAATGTAATCTGATCTAATTCAAAAGTTAATCCAACCCCCCCCCCCACTCTCCATACTTTTTAATGACCTGCTATCAGATCAGATCCGGTGCGTCAGCAACTTCTATAAAATCACTTCTTTCAATGCACTTTAATAGACTCTGCTCGGCCCACTTTCTCTCCCAATTAGGGAGTTGTTTCTTTCATGCAACATATTTCCTACGGGATTGCACATGCATGCAGGGTCACCTGAGCGCAGCTGTTTGCCACAGACTAATGGGTCGTGTCCGAGCCCAGGACGCCAAGCAGCGGTTGTCAGGAGCACTGACCTGTGACCCTCTGGTGACAGGAAGGCTCCTCTTATCCTGGTCGCCTTCGTCTTTAATGTGCTTTATTAAACTCCTCTGTCTCCAGGTGTGCCGTCGGGTACGCGGGCTTCCCGTTCTGCCAGCGCTGCAACTGCAGCATGGACGGAAGCACCAACGACGACCCGTGCGTGACGCCGTGCGTGTGCAAGGTATGCGCACGCGCACACTTTAATGGGCTGACCTCTCTAGCCCCCCGTCGTCATTATTTTCACCACATTAGCACTGCAATAACATGCTTTGTGCTCATAACTCCAGTTTGAGGCAGCTCATAAACCTGCTGGATGTCTCCGCTGCAGGAAAACGTGGAGGGAGAAAACTGTGACCGCTGCAAACTGGGATTCTATAACCTCCAAGGTGACAACGGACGTGGCTGTGAAAAGTGCTCGTGTATGGGCGTCTCCAGTCAGTGCTCGGCTTCCTCATGGACCTATCACCACGTAGGCTGAACCAACACAAACACACGCTTGTTCTTAATTAATCGGGATATCTCTTCATCTGAGTTTTACATGGAAACACTGTCACACAAAGAATATGAATTTCAGTCCACGGAGATGGTGAAAACCTCTTGCTTCTAGCCGGCAATCTAATTATACCTTTTTTATTTCTGAAACAACATTTTAATGAAATTGCTTTCTATCCACCACTGATTTTTTACCCCGAAAGTGGTTGCAGTCAACTGACTGTACAAATCAAATTGTAATGCACACTTTTTTTGATGTGCTTACCATTACTTTTTTTTTATCATTCGGGTAATAAATCCATTTTAAAAAGGTGACTCAAAAAGGCGTTTTTGCATTTAGTTGGGTCTGCTTGTGAGATTTTCCTCGTCCAGTTGATCTTGGAATCGATTTGGGAAACGCACCTGATTACCAGTGGTTGACAACATCAAGCACACAACTACCTAGCACGATGCAGATTGTATTGCAACTGTTGTAAATGCTTGTTTACACACATATGGATGGAGTCACTTCAGTGATTACCAAAAAGAAGAAGTTTTCTCAGGTGACAGAAAAAACTACTCTTCCACGCTGGTGCACCAGTTTGATAAATATCCTCCAGGTGCAGAAAACATCTGACACAAGACGCAAAATGAAAAAGAAAATCTGTCAGTTTTTTCGATGAAAAAACAAACAAACATTAAAGGCAAAATCGGGTGTTGTTTGTAGAAGGCAAGACAAATCTTTACCAAATAAACATGGATGTGAAGTGAATGCAATGGAAGTGAGAGAACAGGGTGAAAATGGGCCAGATAGAGGTGAGGGGAAAAAAGGAGAAGGAGGGAGGACAAGACTGGTGAGGCAAAGGGTAGAGGCAAGACAAGAGGTGAGGAGGAGGAGGAGGAGGAGGAGGAGGAGGAGGAGGAGGAGGAGGAGGAGAGGGTGGAAAGAGGAAAACAGTCTTTGACTGACAGGCGGGTGTGAGAGGAGCGGAGAGGAGACGTTGACAGCATGACAGCTCTGATTTAGACACCGATAGTGTGTGTGTGTGTGTGTGTGTGTGTGTGTGTGTGTGTGTGTGTGTGTGTGTGTGGGGGTGTGTGTGTGTGTGTGTGTGTGTGGGTGTGTGTCTGTGTTCAAAAGGGGGAGCCAAGGTCAGGTTAATTGCAACGACAGATGTGTGTCTGGCTGTCTCTCATTCTCACACACACACACACACACACACACACACACACGTGCACACGCACACACACACAAACAATCTGTCAGGATTCAAGAAAAAAAACCCTCCTAGGTGTCAATTGCACGACTTTTTGGCTCAAATTTAACTTTTGTTCAAAGCCTATGAACAAATTCTGACATTTTTGTTGACATTACCTTTCACTTTTCAAACTATCCTGAAATGTAGTATTATAGAAATGAAAAGGCTATCCTAGCCATTAAAATAGCCAAACACTGTTACAGATATTTTTTATATATATATATATATATTAATATTCAATACAACAATTCCCAGAGCATGGACAATACAGAGCATTTCAGTTTAGGTTAATAAATAAAGTGGGACATATCTACTGAAACAGCCATTACTCGGGCAGCAGCAAAGCATGACTACCTACATTGAACATGACTTATAGCGTGTTCTCCGTCACATGGGGCCGAGCTGCAGACAGTGAACACAACTTCACACGGTATTCATCTGACATCGAAGCATCGAGGTCAGTTTCTGTTTGAAACTCTCTGAACATACTTTAGAGAAATCTCCCCAGAAAATGGTTTCCAACATTAAAATGAAATGTAGACACCCTAACAAGTTGAGAGCCAGCTTATCGTTGGCGCTTTTCCTCAGTGGACGGAGCTGGAAGTAAACCTTTGCCTCTTTGTTCCGTAGGAGGCCACTCTGACAGGATGGCACCTGCAAGGAGAAACGGGAGGGACGGTGTGGTCCGTTCACAGAGAGGCTCCTCCGTACCTCAGTGTCCGACACTCGGATGTGGTGAATGATCTCGGCTCCGCCTACTACTGGAACGCACCTGGCCTTTACCTGGGAAACAAGGTTGGAAGCACATGCACACACGCAAGTGTTAATGTTTGTAATTAAATGAGTTTAAGCCAAGAATGCGTTTACTTGATTGCTTTGATTGCCTTAATTTTCTTTTTTCGTGGTTAAATTTAAGATCCAAGCTCAGGGAGATAATGAGACAATGGAAATGATATATACAAAACTTAATTACTCTTGTCATTATGCGTGGACTCGGTAGTGTTACAACAACAATGTTTCCCACTAGCAAGGGATTTAACAGTATTGCTTCAATGAAAAAAATACAGCCGTAATATTCCGACTTCTCTGCAAAACCATACTATATCTAATTTAAAGTGCTATTTTCCCAAACATTTTGCGTTTTCATTTTGATATCATATTTCAATTTATCATACACAAAGCAATGACATCATTATAAAATCTCTATAAAAGCACAACAAAAATGACATTTTCCAACCAAACGTGACATTTCTTACTGGTTTGTGATGGATTCATTAGCGGTCCTCCTATGGAAAGTACCATTTAATTCTATATTGCATCCAGTTTACAATAATGCACATTGATAAGATGGCATACCAAGTAACGTCCCAATTCCTTAATGTTTTACCACGTAGGGCAATTTATTTTAAATGTGACTTGTTTGAGCTCCTTATACGGTGAGAAAAAAAGCCTTTCTTGCGTTTTTCATTAATATTCCACTCCAGCGTTACAACAGGCTTCAATACATAACCAGACCGATATTATGATCCAAACGTAAATGGCTGTGGATGCGAGTGTGGCTGAAGAAGCATCCTGCCGCGACCTTCGCCTCCCTGCCTCCCGGCCCCCCCGCTCCTCCATATCTGCTCCTGCTAATGTCGAGCGTTTGGATTTGCTGCGCGTTTTTTTTTTTTTTTTCGTTTTTTCGGTGGACGCGATTAGACTTTATCACTCCAGCTGGCAAACAGCTGCAGTCCATGTTTCTGAAGTCGAGTTGTTGCCCCACTACAACAACAGGCCGACTGTGATGTTTGTCTGGGTGTCATGGCTTAGAGGGATATACCACTGAAATTCATTACTTTGCACCCTGCAGGCCTTGCTTGTCATCTCAATTCTTTGTCTGATCCTCCATCCCTCCCGCTCTCCTTCCTCCCCTCTAACCATCCCTCCATCCCTGCTTATTTTCACTGGTTTGCTTCTCGAACTCTCACTCCGTCTCTCCAGGACTCCCATTTTTCACCTCCCTGTTCCTAAATCATCTCCCTCTACTTCCCCCAAGCTTTCTTCTTTTTGCTTTTTTTTTTTCTCTCTATCTCCCCCCGCTCGCTTTGTGTCTCTCAGGGTAAACAGTGTTTCGCCTGTTGAACTCGATAATCAACTGTTTTGCTCTTAGCGCACACACACACACACACACACACATGCATGCGCGCACACAAACAGAAACAAAACTCCTCAGCCGAACACATAGTCGCACACACACAAACCGTCACACATACTCCCAGGCCTATATAAGTCAGATAATGATGTGTTTTGGAGGCATTAGGGACAGCGGAGCAGAACCGAATGCCTCCAAACATGGGAAACAAACAAATTACCACCGTGTGCGAGTGTGTGTTTGTGTGTGTGTGTGTGAGATGGCTTGGAGCGGTTGTGCGAGTACTGATTCTTTGCTTCAATCTCTCATCGTGTTACCGAGATAGATGTGATTTGACTAAGCAACTCGTTCACACACACACACGCACACACACACAGAGTGGGGCCTATCGTGTATAATTGGAAGTGACTGGCTGTGTGTGTAATGATCAGCTAGCAGTGGATATATAAGAATACGAACGTGTATTATAACCTTCTTATTCTTAGTCGCGTAGCATTATTGGCCCCTCACTGCGCTTCGTGGATGCTCATTGGTGCAGAAGCATGTTCCACTGATGCTCGTTGGGTCTCTCATTGCCTGCACAGGTCCATGGACCCCTCTTTGAAAAGGCTTCACTGTTACTTTTAATTAAGCATGCTCTGTTTAAAGAATATTTTACGGTTTGCTTGGCAGTGGAGTGCGGGATCAGTGCAAAGAGACAAATATAAACCTAAAATACAAATAGGAACCGGGCTTGACGTTCGTTCTTCACATTGGAAACAACAGTTGAAAAAAGTTTTTGGATAACTTGATCTTCATCAGCCGATTGAGTTTGGTCAGGCACTTTAGTTTGGTGGTGTATTAGAAGCTTATTATTGAACTTGTTTTGATGGTGTCAATGTCAGCATTAAAGACAAATTCATTACTTTTTTTTTAAATGAAATGAAATGCGTCCATCTGGTGCATCCTGGGAGCTAAATCACGATGATACTGTAGGTCTGAAGCAGCAAAGAGTGCGGGGGACAGTGGGCGGAGCCTCGAGCCAGACCATCCTCCCACATCAAGCCGCGCTGTCCTTGACCGGCCGAGTGAATCCCCCCCAGCCAGACCGCACTGACCTCACCCCCCCGAGAAGTAATAAGCGTGGAATTTAAGCTTCTTTTTATTAAAAAGCAGTTAAATACTAACCTCCTCGTATGCGTCTTGTTCTCAAATTCAAAGTGAGAAAACGCGCTCATTTTGGAGAAGGAGTGACGAGGAAGGGGTGACGCGGTGCTAGAGAGACAAAGGGGGATGATGGATGAACGTCAAAAGAGGAGACGCATCATCTCCACATGTGTAAAGAAAACTCAAACACATGTGCTGAAGCTCGACAGACACGCGAACATTAATAATCTAATCTAACTGGGCCTGCACCCCCCCCCCCCCCCCCACCATTTTTATCCACTTCTCTGGTCCGTCTTGTCTTCTGTGTAGTCCGGTGAAGAAGCAGCAGTACAGAATAGTAATTCTTCACGAGGAGAACTTACTACGGGTGTAAACTTGATGTGGAACATGTGTCCCCCCCCCCACCCCCCCACCCCCCCGGTTATAGAGGTTGTCACCTCAAAGCTGTGATTGATTAAGTCTGAAGCCGTAAAAGGGTTTCTGTAAAATACTTCTTCTGAAAGAATTCTCTCCCTTTTGCCAAATACACAAGAGGAACATCAGCAGCTGGGCTGTGACTCATGAGAGGGAATATGTGTGTAGACGGGTGTGTGTGTGTGTGTGTGTGTGTGTATAGCACAACTCCTAATCTGCTCTTGATTGCATGAGATGGATTTCCCCTCCCATTTCCTCCCCTTCATCTTTTTTTTTTTTTTTTTTTCACTTACGCGGCAAAAGAAATGTCTCTCACATCAATCACAGTGGATTTGTCACAGTTTTCATTAACCAAATAAGTTGGTGCACATTTCAGTTCCTTGAAAGTGTGCGCAAAGCTCTACGCAGCAGAAAAGATTATTACCCCCCGATGTCTTTTCCATTAATTACAACACCATAAATGATCATTGTGATTGTGATTCACTGATGTTTTCAAAAATAGAATTAATGTCAAAGGAAATGTTCTGTGTGTGTGTGTGTGTGTGTGTGTGTGTTGAAATTAAGACTATATATTTAGTAGAAATGGTTCTGTCTGCTTTTTATTGGGTGCGTGAGAGTCGATAACAGCTCTCAATTACTCAAGTGGGTTCATTAATAACATCACAGTGTAGATGAGTATAAATGTCACATATTGTGCTGAACAGCAATTGGTTTGATTTCCAAAAAAGACCAAGTCGACATGACTCGAGGTTTTGTGGTTACAGTCACACAATGAGCCTAAGAAGTCTAATCACCCACCGCATTGAGTTTGTCACTTAAAGCCTCATCCAGAGCGAGCCGCTGCCTTTTGACTTTGGAGAGTCGGTGAGCCGTGGGAGTGCAGGACAGCGATTGATCGCCTCTTGGAGACTGGAAGCAAACGAGTGAGCTGCTCTTAGTAAAATGTAAAGGATCGAAGTGAACTTGAAAGTTTTCCTTAATCTTCATCATCGCCGAACCTCACCAATGAGTGAGTGAATATGGATGTTCTTGTGTGTCTGTGGGCCTTTAGTCAAGAACTTTGTTAGCGCTTCACGGCTCGCCCCCCCCTCAGATATTCATGAAGCCCTGAATTAAAAAGACACGCTGTTGACTGTGTGTCGCTGCTCTTGTTTTGGTTGGCGTAACAACGGCTCTTCACAGTCCCCCCCCCCCCCCCCCCCCCCCCCCCTGGGGTAACTTTGTGGAATCCCGATGCCGTGTGACTCAACAAGCCCCCCCCCGACGCCACGTAGAAGGCCCGCCGCCACAATGGATGCTGCGGACGCGGAACGACCTCTGCGGACACACGGCGTCCCTTTTTCTGCAGCAGGAGAGAACGTGCGGAAGCACAACTGCCCCAGAGGTTGCTTCCCCCCCCCACCGAGAGGTGGCTATTCGCTTCACAAAAGACATGGAGCCAACCAGACGCGTAACAGACGTAACAACACTGGACCGTAAACGCTCTCTTCTCCGTAATAGGAGAAGCAATGAGAAGA
Organism: Pungitius pungitius; assembly: GCF_949316345.1. Lineage (NCBI taxonomy): Eukaryota > Metazoa > Chordata > Actinopteri > Perciformes > Gasterosteidae > Pungitius > Pungitius pungitius. Next base: position 12,249,076 of record NC_084919.1, on the reverse strand, counting down.
CATTTACCTCTTTACCTCTTTATGTGATGCGGACGCACAGAAGGTTCAGTTGGGCTGGACGTTGTTGAGCTGCGTCTCAGTCCATCTGGAGCCAATCGGACCCTACTGCTAGGAACAACAACAGTGTGTGTGCGTGTGTGTGTGTGTGTGTCGTCATATAGGCCACCCAGGTGTTTCTGAGTGACTTATGTCTCTGTTTGCAGGGGTTTCGTTGCTTCTCCTGTGCATGTCGGCATCTCTGCACGCGTGTGTCTGTCTGTGTGTGTGTGTGTGTGTGTGTGTGTGTCTGTCTGTGTGTGTGTGTCATTTTCAGGGTAGTTTGTTTTCTGAAGCCTTTGTGACAACCTGGTTTTCATTTCCTGACGGATGATTCCCTTTGTTCCACTCTCTCTCTCTCTCTCTCTGCTGACGGTGGCTTTTGTACTGACAGCTAGCAGGCGAAACGTATGCGGATTGTCAAGCGCGTTCCTCTGAAGAAACTAGCGTGCGGCAGGCACAAAAGAAGGTTGCACACTAATAGCTTTTATTTAAGGGTTAAGCCGTAACTTCCAACTGAGAGTTTTGTTTACTTTTAGTATTACGGTTTTTTTTTTCCTCAGTGTTTCATGGCCATGACATTTATTTTCTTTAATGAAGATTGTGTCGGCTTCGTGATGAGGGTTTTAACAGAGAGGAATATGCCTTGATTGTCTCATTGTGCCCACGGAGTTACGAAGCTTATGGAGCTCTCGGGGGGATCTGACACAAGTAGCTTTGTGGCTCAGTGTTTATTGCTCCTTCCCATAATTCCCCTCTCTTTTCTCATAATTTCCCGCCCTATTTTGCCGTTCTGTTGGACTTTTCTCTTTCCAGTGTTGAATTTCTTTTATCTCCTGTCCGGCCGTGTCATTAGGTTGCCCCGTGTGCAGCTTTGATTATTGTCCAGCTTGTGGATGAAGTCAGAGAAATGAGTTTTCTGAGAAATGTCGAACATTTCAAAGAAAGAAAATTGCCTCTTCCACATAAATAGCACATGTTCCACCAGTGAAACGTGTTCCTGAGGATACACCAGAGAAGCCGTCTCATCTCATTCATAACTCTGATGCTGCTGCTTGCTTATTGAACACAACAACTGTAAAAATACTAACAAGCTAATCTTTTTTGTAAAATCTCTGAAGCACTTAGAGCCCTAAAATCTCCGGTTGTACCTTAGTGGCCATGAGCTGCCTGACCAATAGGAAAGCAGAAGACCCTATTTCTTCAAAATGATGTGTTGTAATATTTAGCAATCTCACTTTCAATCTGTTAAAATCCAGTATGAACTAAATAAGAATCTTATGAGATTTAAACATCTTCATCTTAATCTTAAAAGGCGAAAAGGCAGAGAGTGTCACGGTTTGGTTCTGCTTCCTGTTTTATTTTGTAGTTTTCATGTCTCTTGTGTTCCTGGGTAACTTCACTTCCTGCCTTGTCCTGTGATTGCCTGATTGCTTCCACCTGTGTCCAATCACTTGCACCTCCCTAGTGTGTTTAAGCCCTGTGTGCCTGTTGTCCCTTGTCGCGTCATTGTCCAACCGTCAACCGTCCGTTGGAGCACGCCTCTGGTCCTGTTCCTGTGTGTTTAATAAAGAACACTTCTGTTAGGAATCCTGCGCCTTGGTCCTACTTCCTGTTCCGCCTGCACCAGCGAACCCATCTGATAGAGAGTGACTTCTACAGCGGGACAAATATCATAATCACAATTTTTTTATACAAACAAAGGAAAAATTAGAATGCTCATGCTGTCATCATGAGTAAAAAAATAAAATAATGCAGGGGTAAGCAAGTCATCATTTAAGACAACACACAGATCTACAGTTGTGTTTACTGTAATACAATTCCTTATCGGATTAAGGATTATGCTCAAGAAATGCTCCATTGTCACGATACACAAACACTTGGACACTGTAACACATCTTCTTTGGTGTCTTGTGCTTTCATCATGCTGCCGACTTGTTGTGGTGGAACCAAACTACACGAAGCCACGAGCTTATGTTGAGTAAAGGTGTGAATGCAGAGTTGTGTGTGTGTGTGTGTGTGTGTGTGTGTGTGTGTGAGAGTGTGAGAATGCAGAGGAGCTAGCGGTGAAGGAGGTCGAGCAGGTGTGTGTAGGCTGCGGACTCTTGGTTCAAACCGCGGTTTTACTGTCTTCTGGAGCCCAAATGAGCAAATGGGGTTAGATGGAAAATAGGTGTTAGTCAATAAAACGTCCGTCCAGGTACAGCTCCACGCCTGCTATGGTGTGCATCTGCGTGTGTACTTTCAGTCAGCTGTGAAATAGGTGATTCCTCCTCCCGGTTTAAAGACCGAGAGTAATGATGTAGAATAGAAGAGGTTTATAGGGGCATTAAGCCCATCTCTCTCTCTCTCTCTCTCTCTCTCTCTCTATCTCTCTCTCTATTTCTCTGTCTTCCTTTGTCTCTCTCCCCCTCTTCCTCAATGTCCGCCCCTGTGTGTTTTTATGGTGGCATTATTATCTCGCTCTCCCACCCATTACTGTTCAGGTTGGAGCGGAATAATAAATTTCCGGATGATGCCGAGGCAGCACTTCTCCATTGAAAGCTCATTCTGTGGACTCAACAGAAAATCTGCAGCGAAACGCATAAGACAACAAAGATTGTATCATACTCTCGTTCTCCCTACTTGTAAAATATTTTTAAATATATTTTTTGGGATGCTGATCGAAAACACAATCATTAGAAGAAGTTTCTGTTGAAGTATTTGTTGGAGTGCTGCTGTCTTGACGTGGATCCTAAATGATCTATGTACATTTGATGCTTTTGTCACGTTCCTCACAAAATATCTACAAAATAAAACAGATCATTTCGTGGAGAATGTATAAACTTCATACTTTGAATAGCCAGTATGCTAGCTGCGGTATATAATTTCATAAAGTTCTTAAATAAATGTGGTTGGACATTACTGTGTGAATATATAGATAGATTAATATATCATGAAATCATAATTCTTTTCTGCAGAACTTGTTCCTGTTTATTTTTCATCGAACCTTATTTTCATCATTACTGTGCGAAATAAAGGTGCCACGTGAAGATGTCTTGCAAACCAAAGTCTCATGTTTTGCATTCAGTGTTTCCATTTAGCAAACAACCTGTAACCTCTTTCTGCTTCTGCCTTCCTGCAGCTCTCGGCCTATGGAGGGAGTTTGGTCTACACTGTGTCTTATGCTACAGACCAACAAGAACAAATGGCCATACGAGTGACCTCACAACCTGACCTGGTCATCGAGGTACGTTTTCCAACTCGCACAAAGACATCATTTAGCCCATATATTTAGCATAGAAAATATCTTTTTAACTCTATCCGTGGATGATATTTGACATGGAATGTGCCTGACATTTTTAAATCTTTGCCAAGGCCTGTCTTCAGTGGGCAGCGTAAAGCCGGGTGTAAAGGGATAAGCTCCAGTTCCCTGGGCAGCGCCTCGGGTCAAGAGTATTGACCAATAGTGTTGTTAACCCGTGGGGGCACATTGTCACCACCAGAGGAAGCCCACACAAGCACCAGTGTGAAGCTCTGTGTTTTATTTATTTGTGTAAGCAGCATTATTTATCTTTCCCTAAGCCATTGACTTTTGAACCAGTGAAGACCACTAAATGAAGCAGCAAATGTAAGCAGTTTGAAGCAGACACACACACACACACACACACACACACACACACATATACATACATGAGCAGCTGGCAGATGAATGCTGAACTTAGCAATAAAAGATGTAGATCGTCTCTCCTCCCCTCTCTTTATAATGAGCAGTTTGCTATATGATGCATGGCGGCAATAAGCAAAGCAGCAACACTATTAGTTAACTGTTTATATCTCCTACATCACTAAACGACATTGTGCATATGTGAGTGTGTGTGTGTGTTTGTGTGTGTCCACACAAGCCAATGTTCACTACTTTCTATGAAGAAATGTTCCTGTGATTTCACACACACAACTTTCTACCAATGCCACGTTAAAAGAGGAGGAGGTTTGAACTAGAACGACAAATATCTAATGCAATGACATGTGGGAATGTACTTCTAATGCACTAAATGCAAAGAAATACATTTAAAAGTTTAATTTTGACAAGTGCAAAACGTAAAGTACCAGTCTCAACACATTTTCTCATTCAACTCAATGAGAAAGTGTGTCTGTAAAGACTTTCTTGTGTGACTGGGCCTCAACAATTCACACATATATGCAGTAAGGAAGGTAGACAGAAGGGTAAGAAGAGGTAAGATCGGAACAAATGTGTGAGAAGGAAGGGCAAGAGTTAACAGAGGGACCACGGGAAGATATCATTGAACAAAAAACGGATGAAAGGAACAGGGGACAGGAGAAAGAATAGGAAAGAGAAGGAAAATAAGGAGATGGAAAGAAAGAAATGTGTATATAAGAACATGGAGGAAATCCGATCCACACAGGTGAAGAAGGAAAGAAAGAGAACGGAGCTGGGTAGTCACAGAGCAATGGCCTGGTGTTATTTAAAGACGCGTCACTTGGATCGACAGACCGGGAGGAGAGGAGGACAAACGTCGTCCCTGTCAACAATAAACCTCTCCGAGTGACGACGATAACGAACCGCCTACACATTGTCGACCCGCTTTCTCTCACGCCGCCGTCTCTCTGTGGCCTTTTTTGTTTCCCCCCCCCCCTTCCCTCCCACTGTTTGCTCTGCATATCTGCAACAAGTTGTGATATTGTTTGTATGCGTGGTTTTGTGAAGCCTTGTTTGCAAGTACGTGGGATCTGAATGCACAATAATCTCTCTGTCCTTGTTTATTTGCCTCACAGCCTCCTTTATCAGCCCACCATCAGCAGAGTTAAAAAATATATATTTAAGACGAAGCCCTCTCATGACAGCAATATCTATTACCTATTCTTGCATTCAACAGATAAAAACTTTTTATTTTTTACTTTTTAATGCTCAAATAAAAAATCCCTGTATTTTTGCCAGTAGCACAAGATGCTTTTTTTGTAAAACCATCTACAAACTTCTCACAATCGCTTCTTCAATCTCAGTCTCTTCTGTAGATACAAATTATTTACTCAGACAAATACGAACAAAAGCCAACATTTAATTGATTCTATTGTGTGTCTTGCCAAAGCCTGACGTTCTCAACAAATGTTTGTTACTCTGCAGCTGAAAATAGTCCTCAACCAATTTAATTTTCCTCCAGTTAGCAATGCTTCCAACTTTGGTGCTCAGCTGCTGTAACCCCCCCCCCCCTATCCTTTTTCAAAACGAATCTATGTATCTGTGACCCCTGTTTGATGGACATTATGGGATTGTTTCAAGGAGTGTGAAAATACAAAATGGACTGTAAACGTAAGGAAACCCTTGTGGGGACTTTGTCTTTTTTTCTTGTTAATTTGCGTCTTTTCTTTGTGTCTCTCTTTCGTCCCGTCCCTCCATCTGTGGCCTGCTACTGCCCTTCATCTCCTCGTACCTCCTTCCATCCCCTCTCTCTCAGTCACTTTTATTTGCATGGTATGACCTCTCTCTCCCCATCAGTGGTTGTCATACTGTATTGATGTATTTGGAGGATAGTCTAGTTGTCTTGTTTAGTTAAAGGTGAAAATAAAGACAACTAATAAAAAGCAAAATCTCTTCCAGGGAGGCGGGATCAAGATAATTGACAGGCGGTTTGGCCAGCCGGTGTACCCGTCCTCTCCAAGCACCAATCGCATTGCTCTCCTTCCGGAGAACTTCCTGGTTTCAGACAGCGCTCGGCCGATCACCCGCAGGGATTTCCTGTCCGTGTTGACCAATGTGACCGGCGTGATGGTGCGGGCCTCTTACAGCACCGAACCCAGCGCCGTGTACAGGTAGAGGGCCCGCTTCACATATTCTAAACCCACCACGGCCATTGCAACCGTGCTCCAAAGCGTGACATGTTAAGTGTTGATTCGCGTCGTTTTTTTGGAATCGAGAAACCAAACAATCTGCCCAGAGTGGAGTCCCTCGAGCAGCTCGTACCGTTGTCCCGAAGATGAACCCACTTCAACCTTCTATGAGATATTCATGAGGGGGGGAAGTTTAACTGGTGAATCTCACCGCTTTCCTGGGAGTAAATGCTGTATGAGAAATAGAAATCTGCCTAATCAGCCAAATAGCCTCGTTTAGTAAGTGAAGCCACATGTTGAACTGTACACCTGTATAACTAATTGTGTGTGTGTGTGTGTAGGCTCCACTCATTCTCAATGCAGGTAGCTAATCCCTCTGCCGCAGGAGAGAGGAGAGCTTCAGCTGTAGAGAGCTGCTCTTGTCCTCCTGGATACGCTGGAACGTCCTGTGAGGTAAGCACGCGGTGTCTCTTCCAGTGATGAGCAAGTACTGGTGACACTCAATTCTGCAAGAAGGTGTGATGGTAAAACAATGATGCAATAATATGAGGTGTGACAAAAACTAAATACTGTATGTCTCACACAAGTCATTCTCAATCTACAGTGATAGAAGGGAGAGAACTAATGGCTTTTTATAGAGAATTTTCTTTTTTTTAAAGAAAACATAAGCCCATGTTACACTGGAGGATATATCGGAGACTTTAAGCAAATGAGCTGCACAAATACACTTTATTATATTGTTACTTCAGTAGACCTTAAATTCCTAAATATGTTACATTAAGTACTACAATATTTCTTAAAGTTGAATGTCAAAAAGTTCAGAATGCATCTGATGTTCTAATCTTGACTGACACACAGTCATTTACACAAGTGTGTGTGTGTGTGCGTGTGCGTGTGCGTGTGCGTGTGTGTGTTTCAGACGTGCATTCCCGGGTTTCGGAGGGTTAACGGGAATCTGTACAACGGTGTGTGTGAGGCTTGCCACTGCCATGGACACACTTCTCAATGCCACGAGGTCACGGGACACTGCCTGGTAAGATGATCAACAGGAACTGATGCACTCGGCTTTACTCAAATTGGTAAACTAAAAAGAAATGAAGTCACCTTTTTACCTCAATGTTAAAACTCTATGCTGAAACTTTCCCGGAAACATTTTATCTCTTTTGTTTCCAGAATGTGAAACAATTTTACAAAAAAATATATGTGGAGAATATATCAAGTTACAGCATTTAGAGAGTTTTGCCTGTATTGGGATTTTACATCATTTACTGCAATTTCCCTTAAACTGTAATAATGTCTTTTAAATCAATATTAGCAAATGAAGAAAAAACTACCACTTACCCGCATGGATATTTTGAAGAAGCTTAAAAATAAATCAAAATAAAAGAATTCATGTTTCACTTAAACAATGATGTCTCCACTAAAACAATACACATTGATTCTGTTTTTTAAATGAGGTTAAAACTCAAATACAATTTCCCCAGAGCCACCATCTAGTGTCCATAAGCGGTACTGCAGTCAAAAGGACTCACACCCTGGCTTCACCCTGCCACACACAGCATTTACATACACATTTAAATATACTTTAAGCACACACAAACTAACGCACATGCACGCCAGCCTGCTCATGGGCATCATTCTGCACACACACACACACACACACACACACACACACACACACACACACACACACACACACACACACACACACACACATTCTCACTCCGCAGACTACACATTGCCTCAGGCTTAAGCTGTCAGTTAACATCATACTAGATACACACACACACACACACCTAGAGCTGTGGGTTTTGTATTATCATGTTGTGTTTTATTATAGATGAGGAGGATGCTTGGATATGTCATAGAGACACACACACACACTACAGACAAAGACAGACAGACAGGCTCTGTGTGTATGTGTGTCTCTCTCATAAACACACACACACACACACACTGACATGTCCATGCACAGAGACAGGCAGACAGAAAGATGGACTGATCTGTGGCCGTGTGTTTCAGCAGCGAAACAGACTGATCTGTAAAGACAATTATATGCAACCTGAAATCTGTTATTGCAGCTGAACACATAAAAAGGAAGTAACAATTTTAAAGTGGTAAAATGATCTTAAAACTAAACATGTAAACTCAATTACATTTATTTTGCTTCATCGGTTTAATGATGTGATGCTTTTAATTAAACCGCTTTGGAATATGTCGGGAAGGAGTTGTTTTGATTTTGTACGGCAAGGCAATCAAAGCGAGGTTAAAGGGTTTATAAGAGAACGCAACGTTGTTGGTTTTATCTTCGTATTAATTGACTTTTTGTCACAAAGAGAAAACACCAGTAAAAACACCAGCCCCAGGAGACCGAGTAAGGATACAAAAATAATGTTCATCAAATAATACCAAAAAAATGAATTATAGCCATAGATTTTGCAGAGCCTTAACCCTTGAGCCCATTACCTCTTCCTTTGTAGCACTTAACCTCCAGCAAAGTGTGACATTAATTACTCTAAAAGAGCTACTTTGGTTGTTAGCTCATGGGTTTTCTTTTTCACGTTGCATTTGCATTTGGGAATAAGTGAAACTCTGTGGCTCATTATTCGGCTTCATGTTTTCGGGATAAATGGCCAAACGGAAGTGGATAAATTGGATTTAGGTCCAGCTCTCGGTGTTTTAGAATATTACACTAGAGATGATGCAAAGCGAACTTGTCACTTTCCAAAAAGGAGGTCTACGGTTGACGCTAGAACTGAACTATTGAGTCATTGACTTTGCGGACGTCTCCTGCAGGACTGCTCCCACCACACCACCGGCCCCCACTGTGACTCCTGCCTGCCTGGTTATTACGGCAACGCCAGCCGAGGGTCACCTGCCAACTGTCAGCCCTGCGCCTGCCCACTCCATCTTCCAAGTAACAAGTAGGTTATGAAGACAGCGAGGGGGGGGGGGGGGGGGTTAATGGGGCCACCAGGACGCGCTTTAATCAAACGCTTCAATCTATCGCCGCTGACCCCTCAGCACTGTGGCCCCGCTTCTCGCTTCATTCAACCGTCTCTTCATCGCGTTCTTGTCTCCTCTGCTGAAAAAAAAAAGGGGGGGGCTGAATGTTGTCGTCTCTAAAGGATGTCGCCGAAAATTGAGACTTTTGTCACTCCGAGCTTGAATATAGTTGTAATGAATTGAAATTTCATTAAAATAGATAGAGGCGGAAATGTCATCATTGCCGTCTCTTTGAGAAAGACTCAATAGACACAAGGTCAAATGTTTTGTTTCTCTGCAGCGTCCAGTTTAGGTTTCAATGTTAATCTTTGTTCGGTCAAAGATTTGATGGCGGGTGTCAGATCAGAAACTTTAATTTAACGTTTCCATCAGCACAAACAACAACAACAACAACAATACATATTGGTTGAATTGATTTCTATCTATTAATGCTACCATAGATCGACTTTATCTCCAAATGACCACAGAGGGAGTGTTTCTGTGTTTGGTGGACAGATGTCACCCACATGGCACACACACACACACACACACACACGCAGGCAGCAGCAGCTGGGAATCTTCATGCAGGCATCACACGTCATGTCCAAAACTCTCCGAGCTAAAGAAAGATGCCGCTCTCTCTGTCTCCCACCGCTCCATCTCCCCATGAACCCCCCCCTCGCAGTAATAATAGCTTGAAAGTGCCAATGCCTTCCAGACCCTCAAATAGCCATCCAGTCCCTGGTGTGCGCTGCAGCCCATCGCTCAAGTAGCCAGACAGACAGTCAGACGTTCCAGTTAGCCCTAATGTTTAAAGTGGTGTCCATATTAGTTTGAGCACGGGTGCATGCACAGTGCCGCTTTACAGGGGAATCATTAGAAATCAGTTCGGTCACGGAGCGCTGATCCTCTTTATTTCCGACGTTTTTTTTTTTTTTAATTGCTCCATTTGTCCGTCCATTAGATCTTGATTTACATAACGGATTTTAGAGAGATGCATTTAAAGATCCCAGGTTAACCATCCGTAAAAACCTTCATCGACTATGTTTTTACGCAGATGTAACCCACAGAAGTGTCTTGACTCCGATATTCTCTCTGTTCCCCTCGCCTGACACCCGGGTGAAGAATATCAAGGCTTCATCACCGTAGGGACAATATAATTGTAATGACATGAATAGAAATATCATCACCACAGGTAGCAGCATCAGTACAAGTGGAGAAACATCATCCCCCGTGGGTGGAAATGTCATTCGCTGTCGGCAGAATCAACACAACTGTGGCTAGAAAACTTAACATTAGAATCTCAGGCCTCCCACGAGGGATTTAAGGAGTTTAAAACCTTGTGTCATGCTGTGGCTGCTTCATAGTCCCACATCACCAGTGTTCAAGTTACATCAAGTGTCTCCCAAAACTAAAAAAAACAGCTAATTAATAAATACTGTAATCTTGTAGTTTGAGGTTTAGTCACTTGACATTTGCCAAATGAATCCCTGTGAAAAGCCTTAATTCTCCCAGGATTTTGATACTTTCAAAATTCAGCATGAAAGTCTATTATTATTTGTCTTTTGATGTAGATCTGGAGCAGATGTAGATTAAAAGGTTTCTATTATTAGAGTCATTTGGATGATTGTGCCGCCTTGGCAGAGGCCTTTTCCTTACTGCTTGTGTCTCAGTGTTGAATTAAGAGGTGTTCACTCAGTTGATAGTTTGTAGGTTGGGATTGTGTTGCCAAGTGTGACCTGATACATCAGAATACTAAAAAACTCTGTGATTATTGTTGTATCCCTGTCAGGTTGGTTTATATTTAATTTACAAGCATCACTTATACGTTCTGTAAGTACAGTGTATGTATGAGAGACATGTTTAGGGCAGTTAAGAAGGCGTTTTAGCAGCAGGGATGTCTCATCGCATACGTTTTGTATATATCTGTATCTGGGAGACATTTGACTTCACTCAACACATTCCCCTCAATCCCCTCCCAAAAACCCTCTAGAAAGGGCAGCATCGCAGCATCTCAGTAAAATTTAACTGTAATATTTTACATGTGCACATGCGCTCTCCATGTCAGTGTATTTCTGAACACCAGTGAGTCGGTCCGGCACCTGGAACCCGAGCCGGCGGAACTATCAATAGTTTCTGGAAGTGGGAGGGCGACAGAACGAGGGCGAGCGATCCTTCCCTCCCTCTCACTGAGGTTGCAGCCTGTGGGGGGGGGGTCGGGGGAGAGGAGTGTTTTCCTCTTCAGGAGTGTGTGTACAGTACAGTGGGTGCAGTGGTCGTAGGTGTGCGAGAGAGGGACCGAATGGGAGGGTTGTAAAGTGAAAGCAGGGTTGACGGGGTGTGTGCGTGTGTGCGTGTTTGGGATAAACCATGGCCTTAACTCGCCTCTGTCCTCTCCTCTTCCTCCTCCCTCTGTGCACGCTGGGACAACGCTACCAAACACATCAACAACCTCAACAACAACAACAACAACATCATCCTGGCAACTACAACAGCTTCAGCCCCACCTGCCACGTAGGTGCAGAAGGAGAATTGTTGTGCGACCAGTGCCAGCCTGGATACGCAGGACCACGATGTGACAGGTAACACACACACACACGCTGAACAGCAACTGCTGCTATTGACCAGTGTTGAGGGCCTCAGTGTCTCGTTGTCTATCTGACTTTGTGTCCACAGCTCATTTATTAGCTAAGTGACGTGCATGTTCCATTGGCTCTGAGCGTCTTTACCGACCCAGAACTAATGAGGAGTCTCTCTGGATACTCGTCCTGTTGACGCTTGAGGCTCTTGTGTCACGAGGTGACGCGGACGGAGTAAATACAGTCTTCTCACCACGCAGACCATGGAGAAACACATGTGGCCTGTAGTGTATTTAACCAAAAACTGACGAATGAGTTAGTTATCACGATACCTAACATGTTTATTGTTGTGATCGCGTGTGGATCCCGTACAGTTCACACGGAAGAGGAAAGTTTCCTCGGTTTTTGCACTCTGAGAAGCAGTCTATGGGTACCACTTTCACGAGTGTTGTCACAAGCTATATTAATATTTATTATATATTAATTTTTAATAGAAATATAATATACATGTGAAGTTATTTAGTAAATTTCACCAAATGAGGAAAAACCAAAGGTTTGTCTCATCAGTGACTTATTACAGGACATTTATCTTTTAAGCAGATTTGACAACACAACCTCAAGGGTGGAGGACACGGACTTTGTCCAACTAGGTGGTAACTCCTCTTCATGCATGATTGCATGCCTGAGGGACACATATTTCTCGTGGTTTTCCTATGGTTGGCACGAAAGGCCACATAATAGCATGCCAAGCACGGGATAACATTCATTCCTTTTACTATGATTTGTTCATCCTTGAGTTTTCTCTGACTCAAGTTAGAATTTCTCTGGATTGTGTATCAGCTCCTTCGAAAGCTGTCCGCTTCCTTGTTGAGCCCCCCCCCAAAAAATGTAAATACTTCCAATGTACAATATATATAAGTAAAGTTCCTATTTTGTTGTATCAAAATGAACAATTATTGCAGGCATTTCTATCTCAAGGATGTGTGCTTCGGACAGGTGTTCAGTTCCCATTGTGGAGGTCCCCGCTGTGACCGCGGGGCCCACGGGGACCTCAGCTCGCCGCCATGCATAGTCCACATGCCTCCCCACGCCGTCCACAGCGCAGTCTCTCTGTCTATCAACAGCATTTGGCAGTGGAAAACCAACTGGCTCGTTGTGGGTGCATTTGTTTCTTCTTGCTTTGTCCCTCACTTGGAGGCCCCGTTGGTACATAACGGTTCCTCCTGAAGGCTCCACGAGTGAGGACGGGCTTTCTGATGGAACTTTGTTTGGATAAAGCCCCAATCAGGAGGCATCATCACAGCCATCTTTTTCTTGTGTAGATGTTGCTGTTTTAGGGAGATTGTGTATATGTTTGTGTGTTTGTGTTTTTGCATGTGCAGGGAAATATGTCTGTCTTTTTTTAAATATACAGAATGCATCTGTGCACGTACATTGGGATTGTGCGTTTGTGCTGTTCTGATGCCATATGCTGCGTCTAGTCAGTGAGAGAGGACAGCTGGGGAACAACAAGAAGAAAGAAAGAGAGACTTGCATTGTCCAACTTAATTCTAAAATAATATTTGACTGAAAACAGTATTTAAAAGGTAATCGGCAAGTTGATTATTGTTTTATTCATCTAATTGGTACCTGCTATGCACTAACCACCATCACACTTCGTTATTTACATTGCTTTGGTTACTGTTAATGGTTATTAATTGTAATGTGCCAGTAATTGTCTGTATTGTGGGCTTGAGCTGCAGATAAGATACTCCCTTCTTTCAATGCTAATAGAATATCTACTTGCTGCTTAGTGACTCTGCTTTTTAATTTTCTGTCCATAACCAATCATAGTCCTTTAGAATTGACAAGTTAGTCTGCAAAAACATTGTTCTGAGTTTTAAGCTGCTTTTGAGTGATATCAAGGGTTTGCCAGTATATTCAAATTGAATTGGCCTTTAAAGGCATTTCAGATTTGTTTTTGGGGACCATTATGAGACGCACTATAAATCAATTGCATAGAAGGAACTAGTTGGGGATGGTTGTGATGATATCTCTATTAGTGTCCACAATCTTTTAAAATGACAGTCATGCTGGTTATGTAATCACGATCTTCCTTCAAGTTAGCCAATTGTCATGAGCGGCCACTCGACAGCGTGCACCTTTCTGGTTTTGTTAACGAAGTTTACGCTTCCAGTGTGAAAGGTCTTAGGTGTGTGAGGTGAGTTTTTCAGCTAAAGACACCACAGGGTTAATCCCCATTGTGATACCTTGTCTGGAGACGGATACTGACTTAACAGACGTGATTTAAATGAAACTCGTTTAAGTTTATTTCTTAAGGACTCACAATCGTACTTTAAATTGATGTTATGTCCCTGCAGCAATGCACATACAGTTCATAGTAAATTGCAATAAATCCTCAAGATATTTATTTATATGAAAGTCCCATTTCAACTACCACGTGCCACAATTTCTACTTAAAAGAATACAGGAAAATGAGGAGAGCTTCTCTCCCATTAATAACACTGACAATAAAAGAAGAGAACTTTTGGGACCCCTCTCCTCCCCCACTGTAACTCTACCAGCTGTGCACTCTGAAGACTTTGACCAGGTGTCTGACATATCTCCTTTAAACATTCAAGACTCTCAACTAAAAATACCTCCACTTCCTCTTCAAGCCTTGGTGACCACACATGCACACACACACACACACACACACACAGATAATGTGAAGGAATAGCATATGATGTGATAGAAACCGCAAATAGTGAATGAATCTTGCAAATGAGACTAAATACAAACACACCTCTCCCTGCTGTCATGAAGGGAGATTGCTGCCAGTATGCTTCTCCACTTGACTAGAGGGATGCTCTTGTAGCGCTACGCGCGCACACACACACACACACTAATGTAGATACTCACACAGACACACACACACACACATAAGCTAATAAACCCTTTCTATTGAGTACCAGGAAGGGTCAATGGTAATAATGGCGTGTTGCTCTTGACTCTTTCTCTCTCTCCTTTCTTTTCCTCGCCTCTAAATTCAATTCTCTTTCCAATGTGAAGACCTTCCCGCCCCTCCTTCCTCTCTATTGGCTCTCCCCCTCTTCTTTCATATCAATTCCCCCTTTTCTGCCTGTAGAGCTTTATTTCGGCTTAGTCCAGTTTTATTTGGTTGCAGTGGCTCTTGACACGGCACAGCACTTTCGGGTTAATGTATTTTGCAGAGTCTGGGACTTCCTGGTATTATTAATCAAAACAAAGCGGATGTAAAGCACAAATTGAAATCTTGCCATGGCGTAGCAGTTCACACGTGTATGAGTCTGTGGCCTTGCTCAAGGTTGTTAACAAGAAGTAAAAAAAACATTTTTTATTCATAATGTATATATTTTTTATTATCCGAATCATGTTTGCCTTACACTGAGAACATAAGTAATATACATTTCTACTGATGAACAGTATTGTATGAACAGGTAAGGATAGCGTTAAACTGGAGTTCAGTCCACGAAAGGTTTTCTGAGAAAAACCTGGACGTGCTCGGATAAACCGTTTTGCAATCAACTGCCCGAAGAAGATAGATCTAAATCTTTTTAAAAGCCTATTTTTCTCACCTTTCATTTGATATTTTTTACATGTTTTTTGATGAGCTGTCTGCGTGTGTATATTTCAGTCTGTTTGTGATGTTATTAGGTGTTTAAATATGAATTATGAGCAGTCTCACTGGTCAAAGACGCATAGCTCAACAATGTCAATGACTCCTGTGGACGCAGCTAGATGATCTCCATTGCTTGTTTATTTTGTGTCTGGAATGTGGTTGCCACGTCTCGTGGGCTGACTGCTGCTGTAATAAGCCATCCTGTATTTGGGGAGCAGTATTTTCTTGTCTTACACGCTGCAAACAGAGGTAAACAACGTTGTGATAATATTTACCGGCTGCATAGACCTTCATATAACATGCATCTATGTTGAAATGCTTCTGCAACTTGCGATGCCAAATAAATACAAGAACCATCCAAATGTTCCCAATATCCTCTTTTTAATTACCGTTGAATGTTCAACATCTGATATGAAACCGCATTGACGCACTGTTTGTCTCCGCTCCCTCCTAGATGTTCCAACGGATACTACGGCCAGCCCAACGTGCCCGGGGGATCCTGCCGGCCCTGTGATTGCCATGGCAACCTGGACCTGTCCAAACCTGGCAGCTGCGACCCGATCACGGGCCAGTGTCTGCGCTGTCGTCAAGGTTACGGCAGCGCGTCTTGCGACAGTTGCGCTGACGGCTACTACGGAGATGCCATCGTAGCAAAGAACTGCCAGCGTGAGTAAAGCGACTAACAACAAGCATCACGCTGCACATCCGTCAGTAGCTTTCACTGACTGGCGTTTACATGAGTATGTAAAACTACTTCAACGTGAGTAATAAAATACTCCCGTAGTCATAAATAAAATCACACTGTAGTACCTGATGAAAGAATCAGCTCATTCATTATTTAACACATTTCAACTTGCAATGAAGTTTGCTTCGTAAGTAATATTCATGTGTATATACATATATATACACAAGGATTTTGATACTATAGTCTTATTTGTAGCTTCTGGTGGCTAATGTTAACGAACAGTTGGCCTGCTTTTATTGCATCTGTTATTATCGAGTTACTTCACTGACTTCATCCCTCTCTGATGCTAGCGCCATTACCTTTGATCCCCACAACCCCAACCCTAGCAACGTGAGAATGATAATGAGATCTTCTGTGACCAAGTGATGCTATAATAAGATAAACAACAGTTCCAAACCTCAGAAGTTTAAGAGCGAAAAGCCAATATTTGCTCTCAGTAGGGGCGTTAAACTGAACAGTAGTATTTCCTCTATGAAACTCAATTGAAACTAAATGATGCCTTTTAATCCTGAAACACTGAGTAGATATACCATCTGGTGTGTGTGTGTGTGTGAGAGAGTGTGTATCGGTAAGCAGCTGTGGCAGTAGAAGGTGTGATGTCGGAGCGGCCCACTGACTGCCAGCTGTGTTTAAGAGTGAAAAAAATTAAAATTCTACCTGTAATAAAAAAATAAAATACGAGAGGAAGAAAGAGAGAGAGAGAGAAAAAGAGACAGAAAGCAATGGCAGTAAATATAGACATACAGATGGCTCTTCTTTAGCCAAGATCTTCATTTAAACCTGTGCTGTTTACTGGCAGAGAGACATACTGGGAGACACGCTTGGAGACATGCAGGGAGACACCCTTGGAGACATGCAGGGAGACCTGCAGAGAGACATGCAGGGAGACATGCAGAGAGACACGCTTGGAGACATGCAGGGAGACACCCTTGGAGACATGCAGGGAGACCTGCAGAGAGACATGCAGGGAGACATGCAGGGAGACATGCAGAGAGACACGCTTGGAGACATGCAGGGAGACATGCAGAGAGACACCCTTAGAGACATAAAGGCAGACATGCAGGGAGACACGCTTGGAGACATGCAGAGAGAAATGCAGGGAGACACCCAGAGAGACATGCAGGGAGACACACGGAGAGAAATGCAAGGACATGCAGGGAGACATGCAGGGAGACATGTGGAGAGCCACGGATTAACAGAGAGACGCCTCACTGAGAGACAGAGTGGACGGACGAAGCCCCGGGGCAGTGCAGGGGCCACAGAGGCAGGTAGACAGCCTGACGGGGGTATTAATGTGTATTTGATAGTTCATTGTTCTGAAGTTGTTTCCTCTCTCCACCCAGCTAAATGGTTATTGATTAATCCGCCTGATCTATTGCTCTCTTACGGCGTTGAGCGGCTGCTCGTGTCTTGGAGTTGGAGGGTTGTTATTGATCGTGTACAAATGACCACGAGGAATTATTAAAACACAACTCTCTCTCTCTCTCTCTCAGTCTATCCGTCTCATCCCTCTGTCTGCCTCGCTCTCCCCTATCGCGCCGAGTCCTAATGAAGTTTATTGAGTGGAGCAGGAGAGTTCATGCCGAGTCCATTTGTGCGTTATTAGACTATAAAAATCCAGCATTTTTTGCTGCAGCCATTTTGTGTTTCTGTCTAATAGTGGTTCAGTTTAATTCAGTCGAGGGTTTAAAAATGGTTTGATTTTACAGGGAAACGTGACCGTCAAAGACAAAAGGATCTCCTCCGACCATTTGTCACGCAGGGAAAAGTCGTTTCAATCGGTTATAATGAAGTGTACTTTTGTACTTTAGTTTAATCACTGGTACAGAGTAGAGATATTGAAATATTGAAATTTTTAAATCTAATTATGCTTTCTGTGTTTCTGACCCTTTAGTGAATGTTTCATAGATACTTCACGCAGTAGATCAATAAACTCAACTTTGAGAAACCACACAATTGTAACTTTGCCACTGTTAATGGACTGGGTTGAAAACCTTCTACATGTCCTACTTTGGAGCAGATGGAATCTTTTAACAAAATGTACCGCAGTTTAAAAATGTACTTAATCAGCAGAATGGCTATTTCTATATCAATTGCCTTGAATTCTTAAGTCTCACACAACAGTTTAATCCTAGTCTCATTTCAGTCTCAGTCTCATTTTAAACCCTTTAGACTTTAATCGGACATTTGTTCTTTAAGTCTACAGCCGCTCACGTTTTGCATCAAACGAACATATCAATCTTTATTAATCTTCATTATCCTGTCGTTATTTTTATATTCCCTAAAGTCCTGTGAACTCTAAACCCCCTCCTATGTTGATGTTTAATTTGCACTCAATTTGCTGAATACAAAACGAATATCTAGTACCTGGACTTCTCACCAATGTGATTTCTGGATTTTATGATACTAGAACAGAAATCAGTCTTTCACGTTTCCACAAATGATTGTCGTCATTGCAAAGGCCAGCACAAAAATTACACACACACACACACACACGCACACACACACACACACACACACACACAAAGCCACGTTTTTATCCCACAGCAAGGACTGCATTGTAACAACTGACAGAACGGAGTCCAGATGGTCCCCGAGGGGCGAAGCCAGGGGCCCGAGAGACAGTGTGTGAATGTGTGAGTGCGTGTGTGTGTGTGTGAAACGGAGAGACGGCCCCGTATTTGCATGTTTTCCTGTACGTCTCATCGGGCTCCGGTGAGTTTGTGCGTCTGCGTGGTTGTGTGGTTGCGGGGGTGGGGAACGCACGTCTCTCTGCACTCGTGCGTGAAGCCCTGTATCCACGGTCCACGGGACGTGTGTTTCTGCATATTGGTGTGTGTTCGCGTGCGGGCATCTGTTGCACCCCCTCATCCCCCGCTCAGGTCTGGTCCTGTTTTTTTTTTTTTTACATCTTTCAGTGGAGGCAGGGGGTAAGAACACGTGTCTGTGCGATGTGATGTGTGCCACTAATTTCTTGAGAGAGGTTTGTGCGTTTTTTTTTTTTTTTTTACACATATGCAGTATGTGTGCTTCTGACAGCCCATCCACCAGATGGGAGTTGTGAAGTCCTAGCTTGTAATGACTTTTTTTAGTTTAATCAAGTTTCAGTAACTCTGATAACGTGAGAGATTTAAAATCGTTCTAGTTATGGTCATATATATTGATACTTCTGTTCAGGAACCAGTAAACTGCACACGCATTGATGGAAGGCCATGTTTTTTTTTCAGAATCTTAGGGAGACCAATTTGGTGGGTGGTAATATTGTGTATCTTATATCTTAATTAAGTATTATGTATACAAATCTGCTTTGACATTATTTTTCATGCAGGATGCCCTTCCTGAGCCCCCCCCCCCCCTCCCCATTTAGATGTTTGAGGGAAGGAACCCCACACAGGCCCTGCCTAACTAGATTATTTGTTGTCGCTGAAATCTTATTATCTTTTGGGAAACGATGATATTCACGGGGGGGGAGCCAAATTCTGCATTGAGGAAGGAATCCGACAATATTTTTAGACATTTTGTTGTGAACATCTGGAGCCAGTCTTTTATTTTCCTTGGCAGCAGTCACAAGGAATGTTCAGACATGCTTTGTGTTCCCTCTTTTTGTTGAATTGAAGGTGATAAAGAGGTTTACTTGGTGACAGTGTCTCTTTTTTTTTTTGGAGGCAGGACTTGCCAGCTCTGCTATTTGTTTTTGCTGTGCACAGCTCTGCATGCTGAACATCAGCAAAAAAAAAAGGTTAATCTACATTCTCAACCACATTGGGTCGTCCTCTGCTACGTTTTTTTTCAATAAGGCTTCAAAGTTTGGGAAAAATCAAATTAGCTACTGAAGTGATCTATTTGGGAAGGAGAGAGGATTTTCTCCGAGTTGCATTTAGAAGGATATTAAAACGCAGATCAACAGCTAATCCTGAAGAGAACGTTAAGCAGGATCGGAGCTCATCCAGTCGAGTAGTGTGAAGTGAATTCACTCACCAACTTGTGTTGTTGTTAAAGCACTATGAACTCATGTAGAAAATGCCATTGAGAAATGATAATTGATTGAAATATGCTTTGTCCTTCCTTTTCCTCTCCTGCAGCTTGCCAGTGCCATGCTAATGGCTCTGAGTCAGAGGTTTGCGATAAGGAGACCGGACGGTGCCAGTGCATGAAGAATGTGGTTGGACGTCAGTGTGACGAGTGCATCGTAAGTATTCTGACGGATGCCAATCATTTTTGAAATATATTGTGGTCTGGACTTTTCATTTATTCATTTCCCCCTGGTGGCAATATTTCTATCTTTCCTTCTGTTTGGAATCTTCCAACACGAGTCTTTACCCGATGATGCAGTCTCCAACACACCTATTGTGACGATGCTTTTATTGGTACTATACATTATTTTTCTCATGCTCGCATCAGATGTAAACAAGACATGTGTTACCAGGTTGGTTTTAAGCGGATTCATGTTTCAACCTTGTGTAATTAGATCAAGCGTTTTGAGTCCTTGCTACTCATCAATATCCTCCAAAAAGAACTATTTGCAACGTATATTTATCCATTTCCTTTATAGTTTTTGCTGTGACAGGCAAAGCCACACGTGTAGTTTCTTTAGGACAAAAAAGTATGCAGTATTATTATAATCATTTCACACAAAAGGGTTACCGGTATTGTTTAAAATGTAAACTGGTATTTTTGATAGTGTGGGTGTCATCCATAGCCAAGTGCTGTTTCCTGGTGTAACAATTCCTTTGTTATTTTGTTAATAACATAACTGTATTGATGATAAATCTATTTTAGTTCCACAAAAAAGACATGTTTATGTTTAGTTTTCCCCTCTTTTTTCACTTGTTCACTTGTATTGTTCTGCCCACTCACTCTCATTGGTCCCCCGCCACCCCTCTGCGTTGTGATTGGTCCAGCCTAACTGCTGGTGGGATGACGAGGGTCAGGCCTGTGTTCCCTGTCGCTGCAGCCCTCACGGCTCTATGTCTCAGCGCTGTGACATCGAGGGCCGCTGCATCTGTCGGCCCGGCTTTGTGGGCCAACGCTGTGACCTGCGTCGCCAAGGTTACGAGAGGCGGGAGACCCGCAGGCCGGTGGAGCGGGTTCCCATAGAAGTTGCGCAGCAGAGATGGGGGGGCTCCTCCCGCACCGGGGGTTGTCCCAGGGGGGCATATAAGCCTAAAACAGGGGTAACACCCGCTGCATGGGTGTGTTTACGTGCCTGTCAAAGCTTTTGTTTTTGGATGTGATGGTTTGGTATTGTCAAACATTGCATGGAATAGGTGTGTATTATTTAAAGTTTTTCAAAACCTTTCTGAAGATTTTAGCTGGTGTGTGTGTTTTTGCAACTATGACGTTGTGTTTTTTACTACACATTTTTCTAAGCTCTATATCCTTAAATCCATTTCTAAGCCGAACACAAACTAAGACAGATGCAAATTCAGTCTAGTCATCTTTTATGTTGTCTGCTTAACTCAAAATAGTAACCTTGACAAGACTGGAACACCTCATTTTCCAATGCTGTTTTTCATTTAATTCTCAGGAACAACTATTGAACACTATGTCGTTGTAACGCCCTTGTCTCCATTGCCTGAGTGTGTCTTTAACTTAATCTTGACTTAGATTCCCAGTCTATTATCCACTCCATTCACAAGCCCTTTGTGTTTGTCTGTCCCCGCAGGCCCAGACCCACGGCCTCAGCACAGGTGGAGTGTGTGTCCCGTGTCACTGTAACTCATTTGGTTCCAAGTCATTTGACTGTGATGAAACCGGTCAGTGCCGGTGTCAGCCGGGTGTCACCGGACCCAAATGTGACCGCTGTTCACGGGGGTTCTTCAACTTCCAGGAGGGCGGCTGCACACGTAAGCATAGGCGACGATGTAGGCGAGTGTTTCTTTAAAAGGTGACTGACCCTGACATCAGCCATTAGAACCAAGGTACCGATATATAGCTCAACCCCTTCAAATCATCTCGCTATGTCCTGTGTTTATGATGAAAGTAATATCAGCCGTCGCAAATGCTGTCCTCATTAAACTGCTGTGGTTTATTTTTAATATAAAGTTTACACAATCTGTGCAGTGCAATTACTTTTACAAAGGGTGTAGTGTAATTTCAAAAATGCATGCGGAGGCCTTCTCACCAGGGTTATATTTCATGCCCACAAGCAGGCCAAAGCTGACAATTGTTCACACAAAACATCAGAGAAAAATATGACAAAAATGTATGAATGTTCGCCGCTGGCTTTAGAGAAATGAGTGCTGCTTTGTATTCATGAATACAACAGTCTGTCAGTGCAGACGTAACACAGTTGGTATTTATGCCGTGCAGCAAATGAGTTGTAGTGTGGAATGTCATCAGTTTCTTGCATAAACCTCCAAATTTCTGTCCCATCAAAGTCAAACTTGCAGAGATGAAGACCTCATCATTTCATTGCTATTGATTATCATGCGTTTTTTAACATTACACCTCCCTTGTTAAATTGTTCTGCATGTTTTCTCAGGGATATGAAAAATGTGTCCTGGCAAAGGCTGTAATATATATATTTATTTCAATAATTCAAGGAACAAATCAAAGCATGACATTTTTACCAAGAGAAACAAGCTAGAATAACACACAAACAATTAATCACTCAATCATTAGTGTTGGACAGTGACCAATCGCTGATAATTATACGCCAATGATTTTTATGAGTAATTCCTTTCAACTATTTGAACCTGTGTGTATTTGTGGATCTGCAGATCCATACTACAGTAGCAGTTATTCAAAGTTAAATCAGTATGAATTCAAAAACCGAAACACAACCATACTCACGCCTCAAATCAAAGGTCAGGATTTTCCCAAATTGTACAGCGTGGCTCTGACTTGATGTCAGATGTTCTGGAAGAGGAGATGGAATTATTCTTGCAAATGTGAGGACATTATTTTGTTTCACTTGGAATTGTTGCAGGATGATATAACCTGGCTGCACCGTGGTAGTGATTTGAAGTTATCCTTGGTTGTCAGCAGCGTTTAAGAATACATTTATATATCAGTTCATTTAATGTTAGAAGGCAATTTACAGCAGGCAAGTCAGAATGCATATACGATGCATGTGGTTTTCATCTATGGAATGAAAGACTAGTTGATGGCTTCGTACTTTCATTAACATTTTGGATGAATGAACCTGCCGCCATTCCATTAAATTTCCATCCGACAATTGTTCGGCGCCAGAGAGTCCGGAATTGGCACTTGTGTTTTTCGAGGTAATGCTGGTGAATGAGTCAGTTGTTTGGCGGCCCGATAAATTGAAATTAGCATTCACCTTCGTATCAAAC
Source organism: Pungitius pungitius (assembly GCF_949316345.1). Lineage (NCBI taxonomy): Eukaryota > Metazoa > Chordata > Actinopteri > Perciformes > Gasterosteidae > Pungitius > Pungitius pungitius. The sequence goes on along the minus strand of NC_084919.1, from coordinate 12,225,964 downwards.
AAACAAAGATGTTTTTTTTGCAAACTAAAAAAAGATTTGTCACCGAAAAATCCAATCAGCTTGTAAAATATTGAATTGTTCTGGTGCATTTAAGTGTTCCTTCTGTCCCGTCTGACAGCCTGTAACTGCGGCCACGTGGGGAATAACTGCGACACTAACACCGGACAGTGTATCTGTCCTCCCAACACTATCGGTGTGAGGTGCGACTACTGTGCCCCCAACCACTGGGGCCATGATATCATAACTGGATGCAAGGTAGGCTCAAAACTGGATTCATAAAAAGCAGTTAGTTGCAAAATGTTATATTTATTGACACGAGTCATGCGAGTGCCTTACAGTGGCATAGGCATTGAAGATGTGTGTATGTCTTTGCTGTTATTATCCCATCATGATCATTTAGACTAATGAGAGCATAGTACACAATATCTGTCTTTGTGTTTATTTATGTAGGCGTGCGGTTGCAGCGGGATCGGCTCGGTGACCCAGCAGTGCAACGTCAACACAGGCTGCTGCATGTGTCACAACGCCTTCAGAGGAGAGAAATGCAACGAGTGTCAAATTGGATACAGAGACTTTCCTCAGGTGAATGAACTGGACGACATCGGCCCTGCTTATATATATATATATATATATATATATATATATATTATTGTGACTGGAGGGAAGTGATTCCCAGGGAAGGGACTCAAGATGAACAAGGCATGGGAAATTAGACACAACAGCGCTGTTGTTTTGGATTTTATGAGCATAAACGGATGTGTCCAATGCCTGATGGATGAAACCGTGTCATCACACCACACGTTTAATTTAGCTCTGAAGCGGTCTTTACACCCGATAAAAACTTTTCTGCGTAGTTGAAGCTTAAAATTCTTGCACAGCTTTAATTAAAAAGATTAATTGTATGAATTGTGTATTGCCGGATATCAGGATATACATGTGGAATTCAATTCAACATTTTTTTAGGCAGCCTTCTTTAAGTTGAGTTCAAGCAGGTCAGACAATCAAAACAAAATTTCAATTTTGTCTTTCATGGTGCGACGAATATTTTGTGAATCGTTTTTTTACACTTTAACTCAGTGGCTTCAATCCAATGGGCACAATGACTGGATGCGGCTGTGCTTGTGTGAAGCCATTGAACACTCTCTGGTGGCCCCCGGCTCAGCCTGTTGTGTCCCCACGTTCCCCACAGTGCACCCAGTGCGAGTGTAACATCTCAGGATCGGACAGCCAGAGCTGCGACCCGGAGAGAGCAGTGTGCGCCTGCGCGGATCGAACTGGAAAGTGTAGCTGCAAGGTACAGCAAAACCTTTTTTTTAAACTTTTGTTAATGCACATTATGAGTAGTAATATGAATGTGAAATATAATGAACAACTCGCTTGTCCTGTGCGTGTGTACATTTGTGTATTTGTGTATATTTTTTTTGGCCTGCCTAGATTAGAAAATGTGTGATTCATGTCCCTTGCTGACGCGTTGGAATACAACATGTGCACCGATGGGTTGGGAACTATTGCAAGGGCGCACATTTTCTTTCTTTCAGGCCAAAAGCAGATCAGAACACACTTTTTCTGCAAGGGGTCTTAAAGAGACAGGCACAAAAACAGAGTGTTTCACACAGCGTTATCGCTGGTACATTTAGACAGTGTGATAAAAATAGTGTGCCTTTTTAAAATGAAAGCGTTACATATACATATATGAACCTGAAAATTAGTGTGATAGAGAAAAGAAAATGGAAAAATGCATGATTTTGTAAAACAGATAAAGAGACAGAATTGGTAAAATATCTGTTTTTCAAATTCATCTTTGTGTAAAATGGATCTGACGTTTCCGTCTTGTCATAGTTTTAAAAATTCTTTGTGGTGATTTCCTTTAAGCCAGCGAACCCCTCTTTGAAGGAACACTTGTTATTCTTTGAAAACAAGGCTGGAAACATGTTTCAAGTTCTTCAAACCCACCACCGTTTGGAAAAAGGTTTTTAAATAGGACACCTGAGTCCAACACATGACGTCACATGACGGGAACAAAAAGTGAAGCTTGGGAGATGTAGTCTGTGTAGTCTTGTTTGTTTCCCCATCCAGTGACCTTCAACAACTTCTACGTCAACTCCAAGTCCTACTGAATTCAGTTGATGCTTTTGAATACTACAGGGATTTGGATTTTAGAGTTTAGACTTTATATGACCTATGACCTTATATGCGTGTGTTTGGATGTCATCTGCTCACTTCTTTCTTGTTCTTTACATTCATGGTTTCGAGCTAAAATCTGATGACAAAATAAAGATCATTTCTGGAGTTTAATAGATTTAAATATCCTATATTGACCCACGCAGATGCAAACTCCCACATACACACCTCTACGTACACAGATGCTACATAAGGCATTAACTTCTCACCTGTCATCCTCACTGTGACAGGTCGGTGGTGTATCCCACATGCACACCTCTCATCTATAGCTGGCTGTCACAGCTCTCTCACACACACACACACACACGCGTGTATTCAATATATGACACGCCTAGACGGGAGACACCTTTTTCATCTGCTGTCACTTGCTTATCACATTATCCCACATAGACAGTGACAAATGCTAAAACAAAATTGTATACACGCACGGATCTACACACCTGATTCACGGCCTGTAATGAGGCTCCAGATCACTCGGTGTCATCTTCACTCTCGACTGTTTGACTGCCTGTCACTCAAGCAGTCACCTGCCTTCCACTTCGTCAGTTATTTCAGCTGTACGTCACCTGTTGGAAGTATGGGAGGTGTCTGCATTTCATTACGGGGGACCTCTATACTTCATACAGTCTGTGGCTGAGAGCTTACTGGTAACTTCTTCTGTTGAGGCGTCCTCATGCAGTGTAGTGTATCCAAAGGGATACACTACACGCTGTGCTTGTCTGAAGCTCAATCTGCTCCCTGAACCCAAGCAGTGAAGTAAAGGATCGGATGCCTCCGAAAATCCCGTTTAGTTTCTTATACTGGCCCGTGTTACGTTATTTTCAGACTTTCAGAGTGTAATCCTCATCAGCTGAGTGGATTTGGCTGCTTTCATTGTCGTCACGTGCTTTTCTCCGCTTCACAGAACCGGATCTGCTTAAAACGATGTTGAAATGTTCCTCAACTATGCGTTTTTGCCTTTTTTTGTTATTTCAGGCAAATGTTGAAGGAGACAACTGTGACCGCTGTAAGCCAGACACATTTGGGTTGTCTGTACGAAACCCGCTCGGCTGCAGCAACTGTTACTGTTACGGGCTGACACGCTCGTGCACAGAGGCCCAAGGACTCATCAGGATGTGGGTGAGTAGACACGTGCATTTTTGGCACTTAGTAAGTAAGTAAGCAAATTAAAGGAATTTCTTAACCCTACCTTTTCCACATCGTTTGGTTATATAAAGAACAGTAGGTTTGAAGATAGTATCTCGTCTGGACCTTGCTTGTTTCCAATCTGTTATTCACAGTCTCTGCAACATGCCAGTTATGAGCTTCATTAATTTATTAATTATGATGTATGGATAATTAAATATTATCCAATCGAATATTACGGAGACAGAAAAAACATTTTGATATCATTCATAGTTTCGTACACTTTCCAAAGATAACATTTTTTCTTAGCTGTTCATTATAAGAAATGTGCTTGTGAATCAATAAAAAGCTCTTCCTTACATTAAAGTTCCAGGGCTATAATCTGGTTTAAAAAAAAGAAGAGTAGCATAGTCACATTCCACCAGATTATATGTTCTTACACCTTCTCCCGATGGCTTTTGATTGAAAGAATGCGCAAATTTGCATCAAACCAAAAGTAAAGCTGAGGCTGATGACAAAATAATTATTTTTGATGTTTCGATGTTGGTGTTTGAATAAAACCTCGGGATGTAGGAGAAAGTTATTTATTTCATCCTTTGGTGGACATGAATCAGAGGTAAGTAGGAGCAGCAGCACCACCAGACAGTCAGCCAGGAAGTTCGCAATCAATTGTAAAAGCCCCTCATCTCAGAAACGGTTGCCATCGGCGATAAACCGTCGTTTCCAAGGTAACCGTAGAGTTTTCTGATGGAGTGTGGCGAGAGCCTTCATTTCAACGACAAACATTCACTTCATTTATTGTTGGGGGAGAGAGAGAGAGAGAGAAAAATGGAAAGTTTATTGGAAAGAGGGAGATTTTCTCTGAACCACTGAATCGTGAGATTACACTGAGTGGAGTGGGACACACACACACACACACACACACACACACACACACACACACATAGTTGAACTCACACTCTCCCCTTAGCCACACATGCACCATACAAACACAGCACACGTGCCATCACAATCACACAGAAAACTCAGACTACAGGTGATTACATGTTGGTGAGGGGAGAGGAACACACACACACACACATATTCTACCATACACATAATTCCATTTTTGTGAAGTTTTTGTCTGATGGTAGAATTTTGTGTGTGACTGGACAGCTATTTACTGGTTGTTAAATACTGCCGTAAAGATCTGCGCCAATACAATAATGTAAAAATCCTCTAGGAACTGAGATAAGATAAATTCTCAAATAAAGTGAACAATACAAACAAAGGCTTACTTAAAAAAACAATCTACTAATCTATAAATTAATAACTGCTAGCTTTGGCCCTCACCCCAAAAGTTACTAATGTTAATTTAAATGGTATTTACCTATCTGAAACATATTAGTCCCTAAAAAATGTAAATACGATGCAATGTTAAGTGTTGTGTTGGCATAATTTACAATGCATCAGTTAACTAACATGCAGTCAATACTTAAAGAACATGTATTTAAACCCTGACCGTTTATAAAACAGATGATAGTTAGAAGGCTCTTCTGACTACAACTACAACATGACTGAATATGTCATATATATATATATATATATATATATATATATATATATATATATATATATATATATATATATGTACTGCATATTTCATATTCAGTATAGACACACTTACTTAAAGTTGTATATGCACTTTTACAGCATACTAAACTTTATTCCTGTTTCTTATTTGATATCATCGGGTATCAATGAAATTGCCAATAAGAAACCAGCTACAGTATGTCAATGTTTTGAATTGAAATGAGTCATTTCCTTTTCCCCGTGTGACCTCCTCTCTTTCATGCAGCCAGTACTGCTTGTGTGTCCAGGCTAAAGTTACTTCATTTTCTATAAAGCCACATGCGGCTACAGAGAGAGAGGGAGACATCCAGGCTCCAGCAGATGAATCTATTTATAAATCAGTAGACTCAACCACAGCCCACAGTCAATAATAAAGCCTCATATTATTCAGGCAATATCAAAATATCAACACACAAAATGGCAGGCAGAAAGAGAATGAAAAAGAAAGGGCCGAGTCTTCTCCAAGCTGTCTCTTGCTCTCTGGCAGCTGAGTCATATTTTTTTTATTACGGACCGAGTGACAACTTAATTTGTTTTCAGAATAGAAAGACATTCATATTGGAAAAATAACAAAAAAAAGAACAATCCTTTACAGAAAATAGTTTGCTTGACCCCTTATTAGGAAACCATCTTATTGACAAAATCACTACGTTCAAACTTTTTCAATATTACCACAACCATAATTCATGGACTTATGTGCAAAATACAATGATTTTAGTTTTGCGTTCATGACGTCAATATCTGAAATGTCACAATTAGGGCAGATCCTAATCCTACATGAACCTGCTCAGGTCGAAATCTGATAATCCAGCCACAGGATTGCTATCAAATGCCATCGGATTCAACTGAGAACCAAAGATGCTTGTTGTTTGACATAATGACCTCAGACCCGACCAGAAGTCACCTAACCACTCCTATCCATTTCATTGCGAAATACATTTTTAGTTTCTGCAAAACGTACGGCCCATCAAAAAAACGATAAAAGGCGGCCTAATCGACCTCGTTCAACGTGCACATCGCTGTCGTTTGCGGTAGTTGGCGCTGAAGCCTGAGCAGACGGTGCTGCCCCTGGTGGACAAATCCAACACTGTGGAGACGAGGCGAGGAGTGAGCTTCCAGCATCCTGAGATCCTGGCTCACACGGACCACGTCACCCCTACACTCTCTGAGCCCTACTACTGGAAACTGCCGGAGCAGTTCACAGGCTCCATGGTGGGAAAATGTTATCATTTCACCATCAAAGTAGTAATATAAATATGATTGTTTTGCCGAAGCCTTCCTGACTGATTCCCGTTTTTTTTTGTTCTTTGTGTTCAGATTACAGCATACGGTGGGAAGCTGAAGTATGCCGTGTACTACGAGGCCAGAGATGAAACCGGTCCTTCCTCCTACGAGCCTCAGGTCATCATCAACGGGGGTCCCACGCGCAACATACTGATGACCCGCAGCATCCCGGGACTACAGATCGGTCAGCTCACTCGCCACGAGATCGACATGACGGAGGTAGAGGAGGACTTGTGTTTTTGGCGAGCTCCTAGAGTACTAGATTGCAGTGATAAAAGTGATTTATCAGTGTGTGTAATGAGTTTGTGTGTGTGTGTGTGTGTACAGCACGAGTGGAAGTACGCAGATGGCAGGTCCATGACTCGAGAGGACTTCATGGATATTTTGTTCTATGTGGACTACATCCTAATTAAGGCATCACACGGCAACTTGATGAGACACAGCCGGTAAAAAACACAAATGCACAGACACACACAGACACACAAGCATACAACCCGTTGGAATGCACCCGTCTACAGTGTGATCAACTATTTTTATGACATTTATTGGCTGAATAAAAAATATTTCTTTCTTATCTCAAGGATGAAATTGCTTTTACAATGTTCCTTTTTCCCGACAGGTACATAATAATCTTCTACAATTGATCACCGTTGTTGTGTCTGAACACTATTTTCTATTATTAAGTGATTTCAGAATTTCCAAACAAACCAGCGCTATTACAAACTGAAAGAAAAGCGTCATACATCCTTCTCTCCTTTCCAGTATTTCAGAGATCAGTCTGACTGTGGCCGAGGAAGGCTCGCCCACCACGGACAGCGAGGAAGCCCATCAGATAGAGAAGTGCGACTGTCCCATGGGATACTCCGGCTTCTCTTGTGAGGTGAGCGCACAACCAAGCCAACGCGCTCACAGGTGTGAGGACAGCGTACCTGCAACGTGTGTTGTTAAGAGCTCTGTTGTGCTGCAGGTTGCATTTGAACTCGTCAGAGTCATTTCCTCTTGTTCACCGTACGCTTTCACCATACGCTTCGAGAACAGACTGGACTCTTATACAAATATTGTAGCCAAGGGAGGAATATTTCACAGTTGACATAACCAGTGCTCTCTGATTGTGAACAAACAATGTAATGACAAAACACACATCTTTGGCATGTCTGTAATGTAATGTACTGCAATTTACAGCAAAACCAGTAACCAATAAGAAGTATTTCATAACCTACAGTATGGTTTTAATGTATTAATTGTATTAATGTCAAAGACATTGCAATAAGTAATCACCCTAATAGTGAGAATACTGTCTAGCTCTACAAAGATTAAGCACGGTCCTCTCGTGGCACTCGGTAGAATGAAGACCCGTCACGGTGCAAACATGGAGGTCACAGACCGGGCTTTCAATAGTATCTCAAAAGTCTCCAAATGACATACAGCTCCGCGTTAGAAGCATCTGCGAGGCGCTTTTTTTCTTAGCTAGGATTAAGCCTCACCGAGCGTCTCTTCCACTCACTTTCTCTCTCAACTGCGTCCAGCTCTTTCTCTCAAGCCACAGAAAGCAGTGACTCCAAATCTTCCGTTTTAATGAGGATTTTGTAGAGGTAGCTTCTGAGACGACACTGCCGGGCAAACGAACACACGAATTTCCGGGCAAACTTTTAAATGCATTTTTAAAACCTCTGTTTCATTTTGGTGTTTTCTACTTGAAGTGCAGAGGCGGAAAACGAATAGCCGTGCACATCATTTACATGTTGAAAAACAGCCAAGTAGCAAGCGGGTAGCTAAACTTGAAATGTTCAGGTCGTAAAGGTCTTTCGCTGACAGATGGCCATTCTGCTTGTAGCCGCCGCCGTTGTTAATAAAGTATATTTAAACAGGCGTTTAGCACGAGCAGAGGGAACAGATGGCTCTTTAAATGGACTCCATTAATTATTACTGAACAGGAGAGAGAGAGAGGAAGAAAGAGTTACCTTGCATGTCTGTGTGTTTGTGATACTGTGTGTGTGTGTGTGTGTGTTTGTGTGAGTGTGTGATCAAAAGTTACTGAGGGGAATTTCTCCTCTAATTTTGAATCCACGAGAGAGTGGTCAACAGTTGCCGTGATAAATTACAATTAGGGATAATCACCTGGGTCCTTGTGTACAGTTTGTGCTTGTTGTGTATAAATATCATGCAAACTACTGTTCGAAACAGATCCCCCGTCTTTCTACTTGATAAGACTCCATCCCCGGTCACGCCTGTCCTTCTGTCCATCCGTGTGCAGGAGTGTGCCGCGGGTTTCTACCGCCTTCGCACCGGTTCCCCGGCATCTGCTTCGGCGTCCAGACTGCCAACCGCCGCCGGCATGGGCAGCTGTGTTCAGTGCCAATGCAGTGGGCATTCTTCCACCTGTGACCCCGAGACATCCATATGCCAGGTAAGTGTGTGTGTGTTCTGCCACTGGAGACCTTCATAAAGCCATATGCTAGGTCGGTTCTGGAGAGGAGACTGATGTGAGAGAGAGAATAAAGTGTATTGGGAGGAATGTCGGGTAATTATCCCGGCAATAATTAACGACCCCCCCCCCCCCCACCCGCCGCTCAGAGCATTCCAGCTGTGACGATAATTTTCATGATAGTGTTACATGTTGATTTTCCTAACTGTTAAAACGTCTCAGATGCTGAATGATACATCAGGAGCATTCATATCAGCATCAGCCATGTGTAAAGAGTAGTAGTGGAATAATGCAACACACTGCGACCACACAAGAGGACGCCAGCCTGACCCTCTTTGCCCAGTACGTTGGTGTGCGCCCTCTGCTGTTTTGGAGAGCAATGCAACAATAGTTATGCGAGGATGTAGAATGCCAATAAAAAAACCGTTTAATTGATATAGTGCCTGCATGGCTTTCGTAACTCAAACTGTTGGTTTGCGAGCCAAATCTGCGGATGTGAGCTGTGAGCTGTTAGCCTCTTTCAGCCTTTTAACAATCCGGTCAATTTAGTGGTGAGTCGCCAAAGGAGGACTTTGACCTTGAGGGGGGGGGGGTGGGGGGGGGAACAGTCGGTCACATGCCGCCCGCGGATCATTTCAGATTCCATCTGTAAATACGCCGGGCAGACGCGGACAGTTTCTCTGTTTTGCTGCGATTGGCCTCCCACGCAGAGAAAAGCGTTCACACGGTTTGATGAAGATTCCATGAACTGAGATTCATTTTGGACGGTTCACGAGAAGCCATTAAACGATGTGTCCTGAATAAACATGAGACATGATAAATAGGTATAATCACCTGTAAACAAAGACGCTGGCGGCGGCGGGTGGATCGAGCTTTTAGTGCATATGAGGTTTTGTATTTTCTTCGGAAGATTTGAAATGTGCCACGCAGTGCAAGTGGCTTATTTTCTATAATTTAGTAATTGCAGCACTATTACAGTCATAGCTTGGAGTGCTAGAAATGCTGTCTGGTCATGACAACGTGTGACTGATTACTGAATCGAGAGCATATAAACAGGACAACTAAAAGGATTAGCACTTACGTCAAGTGTTTTGGCCATGACTTCACTCCAATTCAAACTGATGGCGAACTGTCACCCGCTTCATGGAACATTGTATTCCACTTAGGCGTAAAAGAATTGTTCAGTCATAACGAGTCGTGGCGTGAAAAGCTCGACTGTCATTCTGTTTTTTTCATGAAATCTTCATGTCCGATGTGGGTAATCGAACATGACAATGACTCACATTGGTATCAACACATGTCGTCGTGGGCACATGTCGATTGGGACCCAACACCAGAGAATAGTGGGGCTCCAGCGCGGATACCAACATGTTGTTGTTTCCCCTTCGGCTGCTCTCTGCTTTCTAATTATTTTCATTGTTTGTATTTTCTAATTTTCGGGCGAGCACCTCGTCTTTTATCAGCTCTCCTCCCTTCCACCCTTTTCTATTGTTTTCCCCCTTCATCTACTTCTCTTTCTTCTAATGTCCTTGTTTCTTTTATCTGCCCCATTCTCATCCTCTAAATTCCCTTCCCTCTCAGCCTCAATTATGTATTTACTCATCCTTTGTCTCCTTTCATCACCCTGCCACTCTGTCTTTCACCGTCTCTCATTTTTCCGCTGCACCCTCCTCTCTGTCTCGCTCACCTCTCCCACTTGTTTCTAGTTTTGCCAATTTGTTTCTCCCCTGTTCTACCTCTGCCCTCGCTCTTCCCTTGTGTTTGATTTCTGTTTCTTTCTGCCTCCCAGCCCTTTTTTTCCTCGCCCATTTCCATCCCGCTCTCCATAACAGCCGTCATTAGCATTTTCTAAATTGAAAATGCTTAACGAGTTTGTTTCCGTGGTAATTAGTGGTAACGAGGAACACAGGAAGTTAATGGAAACGACTTTCCTCGTTAGAACAAGACTTCCTGTTGCACTGATTGAAGTTCCTATTTTCAACAAACAAGGCGAATGCATAAGACTGAACCCTGGGGATACAAAAGGAGAGCTCCGTGTTTGCAAACATCATGAAATGGATTTGTGTGTGTTTACACTGTGTGTGTGTTCGTACGCGCGTTGGTATAATTGAATTGTTTGTGTTAGTTGGATGTGTCTGCATCTGTAAGCATGTTTTGTGTGTGTGTTTTTGTGAATGCATGAGTTATGGAACTCTACTGTAAATCTACATAAACGCACTGTATTTTGGCATAGTGTAGTAGTCACTAACATTAACATGAAAATAAACACAAACATCTCTGGATGTGAAATATTTAGGGTATATTTGTACCTTGTAGCCTTGTCACATGCGAGTGAAGTCATTGTAAACAGAGATTTCAAATGGCCTGTTCTTATGAAACAAAGCTAAACGAACTCTCTTGACGTGCAGATCGCACTCAGCGAGCGTTCTGACAGCACCTCATCAAGCCTTAAAGCCATTTAGTGCTTGTGTGGACGCCATCGTTTCCTATCAGAAATAGTCCAGGGTTAGATATGTGTGTGTGTGTGTGTGTGTCAAGGCCCTACAATGGTTTAGAAACCATGGGTAGGTGGAAAGAAATGAATAATGACTTTCCTGCTGCTCCAGTAGCGATGTTCAGCTCTGCAGAAGCCGCTGGGTTCACACCGGGTCCTTTCCTGGCCGGATGTGAAATTCTCAATCATCTTGGAAAATAAAAATCATGCAATGTTTTTTTTAGTCCTACTAAATAAGAAAAAAAATCTAAGAGGATTCGCCGCTCCGGACTTTGAAAATCCTTTAATTACCTTTCTGTCATCTTTTTGTCATACATTTTTATTAATCCTCTATAAGTTCAGCACCTTGTGATCACCAGTGATTAACAGTGCTACCAAAATCCATAATTTTAAAGTGAACTGATAGAAAGTAATGATAGTACTCCACTACTCTTCTTTTTTTTATCATTGTCATTGATTCTCTGTGTAAAGGATAATTATCTCAGTTGCTAAAGAGAGAGGCTGCTCAGTACCTCCTGGTCAGTAATCAATGGGGGGGTGATGGGTGACCTCTTCTTTCATCTTTTCGATTGCTCCACTTCAGATAAGTAGACGCATACAGCGGATTGTGCAGAGGTACAAAAAGCAATAAAAGTGGCACGAGGTATTCACATTTCCTCCAATCTCTTTTTCTTGCTGAAACAAATGTGCTGCATTGTTTTTCATCGTAAAATGCCAAATGTGTTTGCTTTTGTGTTACAGCTGCCTATGAAAAGCTCACACAGTCAGATCCTGCTTTTAAAAACAAACGTCACTTAGAACTCCGGCTTGAGGATTAATATTTGAATAAAGAGAACATTTTGTGTGTGTGTGTGTGTGTGTGTGTGTGTGTAGAAGTGTCAGGGCCACACAGAGGGGGATCGGTGTGAACGCTGCTCGGCGGGATTCTACGGCGTGGTCCGAGGTTTCCACGATGACTGTAAACCGTGCGCGTGTCCCCTCACCAACCCAGAGAACAAGTGAGCTTCTGTTTATTGATCTCCTCATATTATAAACATGTAACATGTCATCATATCGCCAAGTCAGTTCTGTCAAGTGTGTTTATGGACAGTTCCGTTTAATTCTCAACCTTTTTTAAACATCTGGACACTAAAAGCATTGAGATATTTTTCTTCTACCCTGCGGAAGGATTTCCATTGGTTTTCTTTCTGTTTCTAGTTTCAGTCCAACGTGTGTAACGGAGGGGTATGATGACTACCGATGTACAGCCTGTCCTGAGGGATATGAGGGCAAATACTGCGAGAGGTCAGACACATACAGAACATCACAATCGTCCTCGAATCCTCTGAAACAAGATACACTTTGTTTGTTTTAATTTGGGCCAGTGAATCACTTTAAGATTTGAACTCAATACTAAGGTGCTTTTTGGAATGTGATGTATGCTGTTCTTTGTGGTCTGAGAGGTGTGTGAGTGTGTGTACATTGTACCAGTGTGAGGTGCTGGTAAAAAAATATATAAATAAATAAATTGAAGTCAAAATGATAATTAACTCTGTTCTTCCTATGATCCACCTGTCCAGGTGTGCTACTGGTTACCATGGTAACCCGCAGATGCCGGGCGGCCACTGCGAGGAGTGTAAGTGTTCCTCGTGGGGGGCGCTGCCCGGACCATGTGACCCTGTCACAGGCCAATGCCGTTGCACGGTCGGGGCATCGGGGACCTCGTGTGACCAGTGCATGGAGCGGCATGTGTGTGGACCGGCTGGCATCATCTGTAAGACTAACACACGGTGTTTTTATTTCATCCATCGGTGGTGTTCCCTTTTGTTGTGTCTGTTTTTTTGCCGTCTCTTCGTTCAGGTTGAAATATCTGGTTTGTATTAACGATTAACGAATTAAGATTCATCGCATCGAGCTGCAAAGTCGCAGATTGCAACCAACTGAATTCCCAGAGACCCATGAAACATCTGGTGCAGGTTTTACTGGTCTGAATTATGAGCGTGAACCATATAGAACAATAGTAAAAGTAGAAGATGAAATCATAAAGGCCTCTTTGACTTGTATCCAAACAAAAGAAGCTACCTTACAGTAACGGAGCCAAGAACCTTTAGCAGATCGTTACGTAAGCCCATTAGGTCTTTAGATGACCTAAAATACAGACATTAGCTATTGTAATGTCTCATCAGGCCCACCACCCAGCATTGTTAAAATCTTTGCTTTATTTTGGCGAAAAAGTCCAAATGAGCAGTCTCTCTTTCTCCATGTTGCCATGGGAAACGGGATCGTGGTAGTCAGATTCAGGTAATTTAGAAAATCATTTCAATGTAATTTGGAGCTAATTTAAACTTAATATGACTATAATAGCAGGGCCAATTCAGTGCCATTAGCATGCCTTTAGCTAAGAGAATATAGAAGGAAAGGTTATGAGACGGAGTCCAATGTGAAATTGCTACCGACAGGTCTGAAAAGGAAATTGCTTGCTTGGGACATCATGTGTACAGACACAAAGCATGTGGGCATAAATTGGCAGTGCAAGTGCTGCAGTGCACTCTGACACAAAACCGGTCGCCTCCACATCCAGAATAGAATCACACGTCCTGATGGTTTGCATTTAGGGGAGCAATCAGACTCTACATTTCGCCTCTCTTTTGCCCTTCCTCCCATCCGCAACCGAGGGGTTTGGGAGTCGGCAGTCTTGAATTGTTGAGGGGGAAGCAGGCAGTAAGTATATTGAAATAAGCTATACCATATGCATTCACCCATGATTTAGTATATTTAGTTTGATTAGATTCTTTGCATACATTCAAATGTTTCAATTCAACCAAGATGTGTTGCCGTCTGACCGTGCCATCTGTATTTGATACCTACATTGTATGTGAATATGATTAAACTCAACTAAATTGCCCTCATTAAAATGCAGTTTACATAAACAATTATAAAATCTCTCAAAATCAGTATACACAAACTCCCACTAACCATGATACCAGGTGGTGCACGATAAATGCATAAATGGCTTTGACTCGCTGCGTATGTGTGGTTGCATTTTCAGCAGCGTGCATGACAATAATAAACTATTACGTTTAGATATACTTTGTTTTCCCCCCCCAAGGAAGATTTTTATATTTGGCTCCAAGCATCTCATTATACCTGCACTTTTAGAATATAAACCATACATACATGCAAAAAGCAACAATGAGATCCGCAGCACCCCGAACTGTATTCCTCCATTAGTCCCCAATAAAATCATATCCGATAAAAGACTGTTTCAATAAAAATGCGATAATTATTGGACAGAAAACTATAAATTACGGTGAGGAGGAGTAAGTGTTTTAAAAGAGATCCAGCCAGTGCAGGCAAAGTCCTGAGCGGCTTTGATTTGACCAACAACGCATTGTACATTTACTGTACCTTTGTGTATGCAAGTGACTGCATAAATGCATGGGTGTATTTGTGTTTTCTTTGTTTTGTCAGAGTTTGATTGAGTGAAAAGAGTTTTTCTTTTATTTATTGCATCTTTGATTTCCCTTGTCACAAATTTTAATTTGCGCAATAAATCAGCTTTGGGCTACCGAGGAGAAGAGAAATTCTCGCACGCATTATAAAAGAGAAATGTACATTCTCCCGTTTCAGTGAATCCCCTGGGTGTCTGTGCTGTGAAGTTTGTGTGTCTTTAGCCTGCAGTGTGTGCTCGTAATAGGTGCTCTGTGTGTGGAATTTCATGCACCGGCAGCCCTGTCTGTCCTACAGTCCCCAAAAACACAAGCAGTCACTACCATCACATGACAATGTAATTACAGACTCACAGATAAGGCAGAGAAACACCCTCTGTCACAAAAATACACCTTTTTCTATTTCAAGGGTCAACAACCGCGTGACGATGTGACTACAATCGCACAAAACCAGTCAAAGTGTGGGTAAACTCAGCTGTGTGTCTAAACGTGCGTTGGTATTTGTTTCTGTAGCCTGTGACGACGAGTGCTCGGGTCTGTTGCTCAGCGATATGGACCGCCT
The DNA here is from genome assembly GCF_949316345.1 of Pungitius pungitius. Taxonomy (NCBI): domain Eukaryota; kingdom Metazoa; phylum Chordata; class Actinopteri; order Perciformes; family Gasterosteidae; genus Pungitius; species Pungitius pungitius. Next base: position 12,210,854 of record NC_084919.1, on the reverse strand, counting down.
GAATCGCATCATCACTGATGTCAACCTGACAACGCCGCTCCCACCCCCGTACAAAGTGTTGTACCGCTTCGAGAACATGACCGAGGAACTCAAGGTAAAAAAACAACAACATTTATTTGAAATCATGTTTATGTCCAAACGATTGAACTCATGTCTTTAATTGTAGTTTGTATTGAGAAACACACTGAAACTTATAATTTGGGGCTATTGGGGCTCACGTAAGTTTGGAATGAAGGAGGTTTTGATGGGTGGTTGCATCACCATTTCAGATTGTTGTTCTCACTGTTGAACTAAATTACCATCATGAGTCATATATGTTTGATATTTTTTTCTATTGCTTCTTTTTTTCTTCCCGTCGAGCCTTTGTTTGCTCATCCTCGTCTTTTTTCCCCCCACAGCCCAGAGTTAAAGGAGTCGAAAAGCCTAAGCCATGTGCCAAAATGTGTCGGACTTTCTCTCTGAAAAGTCATTCCTTCATTCCTTCGTTCCTCTGTTCCTCTCCTGTAGCACATGCTGTTGCCTCAGAAAGCTCCGGAGAGATTGCTGCAACTGGCCGACTCCAACCTTGCATCGCTGGCCGTTGAGATGGACCAACTACACAGCCGGGTACTCGACTTTCTCTCGTTGTGTGTCTTTCGCGTCTGTTTCTTGAATAACTAGATGCCGCAAAAACAAGAGACCGCAGAGGGGGAGTCAGATTACAGCTGAGGGCAGCAATAAAGGTACAAAGAACAGCAAAGACACTTGTCTTGTTCACTCCATGCAACATGCTCGCCGTTGGAAATGGAGAATTCACAAGCAAAAAAAACGCCAGTGTGGCCGGCAGGAAGCTGCATCGACAACAAAGCAGAAGAGAAACAAGTCCGACCACTTTTCTGTGTCAGTGCGATCCGTGACTCATTCGAATACAGAAACTTGAGTTAACCACCTGGGGAATGGAGAAATAATCACACGAGGGCCCCCGTGTAGAAACGAGAGAGTGGACCCCCATTAACTCCTCCGTTCCCTCTGCAGCAGCATCAGCATCAAGCTTTGCAGTGGGGTTATTTCTTTGTGCAACACAAAGCAATCAAGGCCAATGCAAAATGTCACAAATAACTGATACTAGGAAGGTGTCAAAACGCAATACGCACACAAAGCACATGCCCTGTAGAGTTTAACTCGTATTATAACACGGGTAGATGAAATCCAGTGTTCTGATTGGTTGAGAGTGAGTCACGGGGTGGGGGGGTGCATTACTGAGCGATAATGTACAGTAGCTGTTCACATTGACCCGAGCGTTCAGTATTACTGACACTCAAAGCAACACGTTAGTTGACATTTTAGCTTTTAGCTCGGTGGAAAAAGACTGTAAATCCCACAAATGATGGTTTTGAGGCCATGTGAGCTTTCACAACCGGACAATTAAGGTGGACGTCATGAGCGATGTGGATGAATGAGATGGTGCTGGACCACGTACCGGGACTATTTTTCCTCTAGACTGATGAAACGTGATACAAAACCTTGGTGGCTACAACTATTTTGTGCTGAGAGGCAGCTATTTACTTAACATTTAGAATTTCCCTAGTAAGCCTGTTATAAATGCAATGAAGTACTCAATAATCTAACAGTTTGAGGGCTGCACGTCGGGCATAACTACACCCTCCAACTGTTACATCATTGGATGATAAAGTACAGCCTCTCGTACCTTATTGCCATAATAAACCAGCGTTTACATTTACTTGTTACTTGAAGCCAACAACAAGAACGGAATCCTGCCAGCTGTGTGCGTGTTTCCCTTTTGCATGTGCACTACACAAAGAAAGCAAGAACCCACTTGCAATGTAGTTCATCGGGTTCACAATTTATATCAATCTTAAATATTCTATATAACGAAACAGGTTTAAGATTAAATTAGCAAAGCCAAAACCGAGTTGAGCCTTTCAGGGTCCCTGGTTAGGTCTGAATAACAGACAGGATTTAGTGCTGCATCACGGTTGGTCGTCCCCTAGTGATGGGGCCCTCGCCTGCATCCCTCATTCACACATCGGCTCGAAAGTAATTCAAGAACTTTATTGTTTTTCTTCACAATCTTTGGAGACAGTCGTTTCTCAGAGAGAAGTTAACTAGAATGGAAAAATAGATCTTGAGCTGAGAGCGTCTCCGAGTGGAAAGAAATAACACTCTCATTCACGCTGTCAAGCTACACCCTTTTAGGGGCTCGCGCCTCGACGTCTGCTGACAGCGATGCTATTATCCACGCTCGCTCACTCACACACACACCAACGGAAATTATACAGCCGAGCCATGTCAAAAAAACACAACAATTACCTTCTCTCTCTTTCTGTACGAGTGCATCTTAAGATGTTGTGTTTTCAAGTCCGTCTCATTGTCGGAAAAACAGCGGGTAAACAGACTGAACTCCCTCCCCCTCTCCCAGAAACACACACAAACTGACTATTATTGATCGGGTGTATGTATTGCCATCATGCTCTGTTATTCTTTTACATCTTCCTCTCTTTCCTCCCTTCCTGCAACGGTCCAAAAAAAGTCAATATGTTCACATATTCCATACTTGTTCATGACTATTGTGTGCAGTCCACCAAGGTATCTGCTGATGGAGAGCAGGTCGAGGACGATGCTGAACGCATTCATAAACGAGCTCGGGACCTGGAGCAGTTCATCAGGGACACGCTGCTTGGAGCTGAAGGTAGCTGCAATGAACTCCACCTCTCCGTTAACCGACTCCATGTCCTGACAACTGGCTTTTCTGGTTGTATCATTTCTGGTTGTATCATTTCTGGTTATATCATTTGTGGTTATATCTCTCCACGTCGTTAGAGTACGTTGGATGATACACTCAGGTTATTGTATTTGGATGGCATGGGATATAGAATAGAATATGAATATGTAAAAATTAAATACGGTTTCAGTTGCTCATAATAATTGTGATGATTTTATAAAGAAGAAAAATGTAGATGACTATAACAAAGTAAAACGATAACATTTAGAGTTGTTGTAGCTTCATACTGACAGTTTAAAATGCTTTTGGGACATTGTAAAAAAAAAAAAAAAAGAATGACCAGCTGCTATAATCACACAGCAAAGGTATCTGTTTCTGCTAAATTGAATCATCATAATTGGTAATTAGTACTGGCGGCAAAAAAACATGATCAGAGATCTCTGCTTCGATAGGTAAAGCAATCCTGTTGTATAGTGTGTCCGCTGTATTCATTCAGCCTTTTCAATATAGGCTCCGTTCAGACTGTCAAGTCTAAAAGAATCTTTGTGCGTTGGTGAAAATAGTTCTGTATCCGGAGTGCATTTAAATCTTAACAATATCAAGGATTTTTTTTCCAATTTAAAATGACTCAACCCGGGAAAACTGATCAGGTCCTGCTTGGAAATTAGCAAGTATAAATCTACTTTCAATTGACTTTCCCTGATCTTCCCTGACCGTAGTGATGTAAAAAACAAACTCTCCGCGTGAAACTTGCTTGTTCAGGTAATTACAATTAGTTATTTTGATTACAATTATGAATTTCTAAATGCTTCTTAGAAGAGAAGAACGTTTCCAAACAGCTGACTGTGAAACTACCCGATCCTTGCTGTTGCTCCGACTTCTCTGGCCTTCTGCCTAATCACAGTGTGATTAGTTGTGTGTGTGTGTGTGTGTGTGTGTGTGTGTGTGTGTGTGTGTGTGTGTGTGTGTGTGTGTGTGTGTGTGTGTGTGTGAGGAAAAGAGTGTCGTTGCTCACTAGATGATTGAGAGTAGCAATTAGTGACATAATTATTGGCTTTCACAAACACACACACACACACAAACACAAACTCACCACATACTGTATACAAACAACAATGCAAATAAGCACACATTAATAAAACTGTCCACACACACAATGAGGCCAGAACATACTGTATGTTCCCCCCTGTGTGTACCAGTGTTTACTGGATACCATTGCATGATTCTATCCACGTTGTAAGTGTTTAATTTGGGTTTTAAATTCTACTGCGTCATTTTATAGCTGTGACACCAACACACACTTTGACAACCAGAACGCTCACACACACACACACACACACACACACACACACACACACACACACGTACAAATACAAATGCAACTTGAGCACACATGCAGTACAGCTGTTCATTAGCAAAGATTGCTTTACTTTGGTTTTGGCTCCAATCACATCGTGTTTACATTTCAAATGAAAAAAATTATGCATTGACACAACCAAATGTACACACTGGCCAATACGCACACACGCACACACTTTCAACTAGTTTTAACTTGCTTTGAACATACCAGGTTTACATTTCAAATGAGGGAGTAACACACCATTACTGCAGACACACAAGCCAACATCTTGCTACATACACACAGCTATGCACAACACACACCTCTTTACGCTGTGTTTTGTTCTTGAACAGACAAATGCACACAGATGCACACACACACTCCTCATTGGGCTCTAGCTGTTCTATTCTAATGAGCCTTGGAGAGTTTTAGTGTAATTTCATCATTGATTGGTTTGAGAATTCACTTCTTTTAATTTGATAAAAGCAGAGAAAACACGAAGCCTGGCTTGTGTGTGTGTGTGTGTGTGTGTGTGTGTGTGTGTGTGTGTGTGTGTGTGTGTGTGTGTGTGTGTGTGTGTGTGTGTGTGTGTGTGTGTGTGTGTGTGTGAGAGACTCACAGCATGTGTCTGTGTTTAAATGAGTGAAGATCAGTGTGATTTTTATTTTGATCTTTCTCCGTTTGAGCCATAAAGCTCCAACATGACAGCAGAGTTTGCATCAGAGCTGCATGTCTGTGTACTGCTGATGTATCTCTGTACACTATTAATGTCTCTCTACTGCATATTTCTGTGTAAAGAGGCTTTCTTTAGGTAAACAGCAGCAACGTGGGTTTAAGGCGTCGCCAGGGGGGCCGTCATGCACTGCGCCAGTGAAACAGCAACACAATCAATACTGTCACGTCATCTTATATAACAGATATTTTCAATCATGTTTAAATTCATGATTGTTCTTTTTTAATCAATTTACATTGAAACCATTTTTTTCTCCAGTTATTAAACATGTGTGTTACCTATTGTGGAATTGTACCATGAATTAGCGTTCTGATTGACATTTTAGCTTTTAGCACAGTGGAAAAAGACCGTAATTCCCACAAATGATGGTTTTGAGGCCATGTGAGCTTTCACAACCGGACAATTAAGGTGGACGTCATGAGCGATGTGGATGAATGAGATGGTGCTGGACCCAATGCTGTTTACATGCACGTACCGGGACTATTTTTCCTCTAGACTGATGAAATGTGATACAAAACCTTTGGTGGCTACAACTGTTTTGTGCTGAGAGGCAGCTATTTACTTACGCTGCGCGTCGGGCCGAACTACACCCTCTAACTGTTACATTATTGGACGATAAAGTACAGCCTCTCGTACCTTATGGCTTTAATAACTGATCAGACTGCGAAAAATACAATAATAAGACGCCTAATTCATTCCATATTTAAAATTGGATAGGCAAACTCATTAATATATACACTAATTAAGATCAGTATATATGATTGAATAGTGGAATTAGAATTTGCAAAAGCTGCAATTATTTAGTGAATTATGTAGGACCATTGGACTTTTCTACACAAGCCAATTCACAGCATGAAAACTATTTAGCAGATAACACTCTTGAATGTTCATTAAGTTTAATAATGGTGCCAGTGAACAGTAAACAGCAAATGTCCACACCATGGAAACACCTTTGCTCACAGCAGTCCTGGTGTGTGTCCGTGTGTTACAGACCTCCAGTCCAAGGCTGCAGACTTGAACCGGACTCTGTCGAGAAGAGATGGAACTCCAGAGAAAAGCCTGAAGGAGATGAAGGAGGAGATCCAGGCCATGCTCGCCGAGATGAGAAAACGACAGCTGGGAGGCAAGAAGAGCATCGCCGAGGAGGAGATGGGGTACGGACACGCGCCCTTACACACACACACACACACACGTTCATATACCATATATCGTTCTACCAAACACAATGAGAAGGATTATGGAAATAATATTTTGAGAGCTCTTTCGGAAAGACAAAGTGACACAGGAAACATTCCGAGTAATAACAATGGTCAAAGTCATTAAATAAAAAGCGCTGTTTAAAAATGGGAAAAAGTGTTTTTTAAAAAGTGCTATATAATGGACAAAACACCCAAGTCCTAAATAACCTAAAAACATCAGTATTTATCAACCTTTCCAGTTGTACTGTTACATTTTTCTAAATCAGCTTGTTGATTTGAAGTATTTGGATACATCTTTCTCCAGAAGGGCTTCTGTTAAATCATTGACATTATGATAATGTAGGCAACAGACCTGAGTCCCTCAAGTGTTGAGATAATGCAGCAAAGCAGCTGTGAAGGTACATGAGTCACATCATGAGTACACGTCTTCCATTGAGCAGATATTTGATTGCCTCATGTCCCGGAGCAACAGCTTTCTGCTGATGTTTCAACAAAGTGTTTCTCACTGTTTTCCCTCCTACTTTCTCTCTCAAAGTGCTTGATGCAATCGTTAATCTGCTCTCCTCACCCCCTCCCTCCCTCCCCCTTTTCTCCTCCTCTCTCGGTCCTTCTCTTTCAGCAGTATATGTTGATGAGGTCCACGAGTTAATTAAAAGTATTGCGTCGCCGCAGGGGTAGAAACAGAGAGAGGAATACAAAGAATGTGCGGGGACGAGGAAAGTCACAGAGGGACAACAGCTAACAGATGGACAGGGAGTGTAGTAGGAATATGACAACGAGAGGGACAAAGTTGTCCTTCAGTCTGCGGGTAATTCGTTATTTGGACCTTGAGATTTCAACCAGATCAGGAGCAAAAAAAAACCCCGTTAAAATGGTAAAAGCATCACACTTACCTTTGAATTCATTCATATTGTAATGTTAAATATGTAAACATTTTAATTATCAGTTATATCACAGTTACACACTCCTACCTTTTGTTTTTCACTTAGATAAAAATATTCTGCTTTTCTTGGGCAAGTCCCCACAGGGTTAATTAAAGATAAATCCCATCCAGTCATTGCCTCGCATGTATCTCCTAAACTGTGGGAAATTGTCCTTTGAGTGGCGTCAACTGGAGGACACCAGCTTCTTGTTGTGTTAATTAATACTGAAGGTGGAAAAAAAAGACTCATTAAGGGACGCTTTAATTGTTTTAAATACTTCCAAAGACCAGGCGTTCTAGACATTCTTGTGAAAGCAAAACGTAATGGGAACAATTGGAATGAACATTGGAAATTTGAATTGAAGCGAAGTCTGCGAGAGATCAACGTGTTGTGTATTATTTCACATGTAGTGATTAGCGTATCACTAGCACAGGCTATGCCACACATCACAATAACTCCCTCCTCTCTTTCACATGCACTCATCTTTTCCACCATACATCTTTGCTAACAAAATTACCAAAATATTCTAATTTTTCCCCCTTTTTTTTTCTTCCAGCCTAGCAGAGGAGTTGTATCAGAAAGTGAAGAGATTGTTTGGTGACCCCCATCAGACCACAGAAGACCTAAAAGCAGAGGTAATTAAATCTGTACTACTTTTGTCTTTGAATGGGGGACATTAACTCGATGCTTTCCCGTCCGCCTCCCCAGATAAAAGAGAAGCTGTCGGACCACGAGGGGAAGCTGAAGGATGCCCAGGACCTACTCCACTCTGCCCAGGGCAAAACCAGAGAGGCGGCCAAACTGGCCGAACGAAACCAAGCGAACCTCACGGCTCTCGAGGTGCAGATGCACACACACTCAAACCCAGACACAAAGCCACAAGCTTTAAATATGCAAACACACAGAAAACAGTGTGCTCCAGTGATTTCATCGTGTTTAGTCTAATTTAAAATGATTTCCTTTTTCTTTCTTTTTTTTTACCATGGTAACCAGAAGATAAACATATAAAGGCAATTATTAACAAGGTGAAGCTAAATAATGAATTACCAGTTTTTACACAAAAATAGAATCGTTAGAATAGAGTTGACTAATATATCACAGTATTCTTGTAAATGAGTACCAACAATTTGAAGAAAAAATCCTTTATTTATTCATCTTATTTCTTTTTCTTCTTCTTTCGCTGGTGATTCATCATTAATGAAAGCTCACAGGCAACACAGATTCCTAACAGAGCAAAACAACAAGCATTTACTGAGAAGATTATTGTTCATGTCCTGGAGGAAGCGTTGTGCAGTGATCCCACACACGTTCACAACACTCGCTCTCTGGCTCCTTCTTCATATCTGTCTTTGTGCCCGTCTGACCCTGCAGGCTTTTTGTCTATTAAGAAAGGCTTTATGGAGAAAGTGGTGTATGCACTTTACACACTGGAGTTGATGCTTTTATTTCATCACATCATCAATGGTGTGTCCCTCATGTCTTCTAACTGCTTTTAATAAAGTCAATAACACTATTTGGTTTCAATTTTTTGTGTCTAAATAGTACGTATTGAAAACTCCATGAAATGATTTGCGCTATTGATCAGATTCCTATGACAACATAGACCAAGAATGAATTGATCAACACAAGTTGTCATTAAGTAATTTTCTAAATTTAGATTCTGTGCCTTTCTTTGTCTTATAATAAATTGATCTTAAGGTTTTGGATTTGAAAGCCTATCCTGGACCTTTGGGATCATTTTAATAGGAAGAAAAAAATATATAGAACAATCAATTGATGTAATGAAGAATGATATTACTTGCAGGTAATACAAATATTTTTTAGTTGTAAATGTTTATACATTGTCTCGTTGTTTTTTGCAGAGAAAGCGCTCTGCAGTAAGCGGGTTGAGACAGGAAGCACAAAGGGTCCTTGGAGAAGGAGAACGTCTTCTGGCTGAAACCAACCAACTCTCTGACAACATCAACAATGAGATAGAGGTACCCATTTCAACCAAGTGGAAACCTGACATTTATACACCTATATTGACACTTTAATTAGTCTTGTGTTGAATAATATCGTAATAATGTCTTTTATCAAACGTTTTTAGGAGCAGGAGAATAATCACTTGTCTTTGCTTCAGTCTATGACATATTAGTCCCTAAAATAATGACCAAAGATAATAAGAACGTGCACAGTGAGCGGAGCCTCCGTCTTCTGTCTGCAGGACTTGAAGGGAATGACTGAGGAGCTGAAGCCTCTTCATGACGACCTGGACGTCAAAGCCAGTCACCTCTCCCGGGGTTTACGAGACGGCGGCCTGGAGAATCACGTCCAGGACGCAGAGCAACACGCCGAGCAGCTGAGCCAATCTGCTGCTATTTTGGACGGGTAAACACAAAGCCATTAGCACACTAATGTTTGTGTTCACATCGGAGCAAAGCAAATGGAGCATAAACAGGATCGAAACCATTAGATGATTAATCTAGTAGATTATGGATTTAAAAGATAAGTCCCCTATAATCATTTTGATAATCATAAAGCCATCGTCTCTCCTTAACCGCTTAGCCGGTTTGGGGAGGTTCTGGCCAACAGGAGACGGGCGATAGTTCATTCTCACGTTCACAGGCAACTTAGCGTCATCAGTTGGCCTGAGCTGTGTGTCTCAGAACTGTGGCAGAAAGACAGAGAACCTGGAGAGAACTTCTGCACAAGGACATAAATGCAACATAAAGATTTTCCTCCGACATTTACGTAACTCTGAGTTACTTGTTGGTGCACAGTGGCCCTTTCACGCAGTCATAGTTTACACCTTCTCAGTTAAGATTTTCTCTTCCATGTGCATTTGGGCGATGGCAAAATTGTGATGGATTTAGAAAAATGTAAAATTTTAATCTAATGATTGTCATTATTAGTGTTGCCTCCCCAAAAGCAAAGGTGCTAATGCAGAATTATTTTCAGAAGTACAAATCAATGAGAAAATCTCACAAATTCACGTCCGTTTCTCTCCTTCTGTCCTCACTCTCCTCACAGTATTTTAGCTGAAGCGAAAAATCTCTCCTTCAATGCGACAGCTGCCTTCAAGGCCTACAGCAACATTAAAGCCAATGTGGATGCAGCAGAGAAGGAGGCGAAGGCAGCCAAACAGACAGCAAGTGAGGCCCTCACGCTGGTAAGTGGACGCGTGTACCAACGCACACAGAAACACATGCACGCACAATTGTGTCACCTTTAAATAGAATGCCTTTTTCCCCTTTTGTTTTCATTATGTCATCAATTCCCATTCAATGTGTTCAATGTAAATTACCTCAATTCAGGTATTTCATACATATATCAATGCATCGTAGGTATCCAACCTGTGAAAGTGTGTGTGTGTGTGTGTGTTTGTTGGGTCTTTCATGCAGTAACAGTAATGTAAGCTTGGGCTGTGCATTAGTCATGGTTGAGAGATCAAAGCACTTCGCTGTCTCTCTTCTTCCTTCTTTTTTCTTCCCTCCTGCGTCATTCATTATCATGACCACACACACCTGAAATCCCTCCTGTCCTTCCTTTTGCCTTCTGATATTTCCTGCTTTATTCATTTTTTTGCTTCCCTTCTTTTTTTCCCCATGTTCTCTTTTGAATTACTTACTTTGTTCATTCTAATTTGTAACTTGGTCACATTACTCAGCTGTGATTTCCCTTTGCTCCTTTAAACTACCGTAGTTTATTCATCTTCCTGTATTATTTAAATTTGTTCTGTGTGCAAACACTTTACCATTTTTTTTTCACTCCTCATCCTTGTCTGCCATTTTTTGACCTCGGTCTTTTTTTGTCTTCATTTCTCTTTCTACTCCCTTTGGTAAATGGCCGAAGGAGAAAGGGCTTAAAAAGATACAAATGAATGGGTTGCAGAATGAATGTGAGGAGAATTTAGAATATAGTTTATATCATTGTTAATACCATTTAGCAATGCACAGAACGGCGTTTTGATCTTATAGACACGTAGGATGATGGTGATTACGCCACCATGTTGTGGGCTAAAAATTATTATTTTTTTAATCATTCTGGCAGTATTTTTGGTGAATGAGATATTAAACCATGTATTTTCATTGTATGTGTAGGTTTTAGATCCAGAGGTCCCAGTAAAGGAAGCTCATGTTGCCCTCCAGAAGAGCCACAGCTTGCTAAACCAAGCTAAACAACTTCAGAATGATGTCAAAGGTGTGTGTGCGTGTGTGCACAATATGTTGCATACACAACAAACTATTTAGATATAAGGAAATGCTAAATGATTTGAGTGTTATTTCTCTGGCAAGGGACAATGGAAAAAGCAGGATATTGCCTTTCAAGGTGTGTATAATCAGGAGTGAAAGGACTTCACACAGGCAACCGTCCGATGAGCAGCAGGCTCCCTGTCGGGAATTAATTCCTAATAACGGACACCTCGTCCGGCATCATCGCTTGCTTAGTCTTTAAGTGGATTATAGTTCTATCATTATTCCCATTGTATGCAAATCTTGAACTGTTTAACTGCTATCAATGTCACTCTGTGTGCGCTTCTATGATTCACGGTCAGTGACTCTTGGCATTAACAATCCCAGTTATGTGTTTTTATTAGTAGGCAGCTTCAAATCACACCATCATCATCAGTGTGTGTGTGTGTGTGTGTGTGTGTGTGTAGAGAATACCGATAGTGTGGCGGGGCTGAAGGGCAGAATCAAAGCAGCGAGAGACAACGCCAAAGACCTGCTGAAAGCTGTCAACGGAACCATGGCAACGCTCAACGCCATCCCCAATGGTATGACTGCACACATACAAAGTATTGCGTGTACGTAGGAGTGATACAAAGAGAGAACTGGATCAATATCGCTATGCCGATAGAGGTCAGCGGCTCTGGTAAACTTGACACATGTCAGTCCTCGCAAACACACTGCAGGGATAGCGAGGTTGTGGAGCCACAGCGATGCACATGGTTGCTTTTGGATCAACACGCAGAAAAGCGTTAAATGCAGCTACTACAAAGCGTAAAATGGGATGACCCGGGGGTTAATGCAGCTTATTTAATGCCAATTTAAATCCATGTGAGTGAGTGAACACAGTACCATTACATGCCACGGTCGGATTGCTAGAAACAAAGTGGTTGTCAGCTTTGATTTTCACAGGATCTACAAGACCTGGTAACAAATATCAGCAATGATTATACGCCGACGTGATGGGTTTAGAGTTTCAATCATAAACCCCATCATCCTCGAGCACACAGGTTTGGTATTCATGGCTGTAAATCTACAGGATTCTGAACAAAAGCTGTGATATGAAACGGGTAAAGAGGTTTTTTTTTATAGAGGCAGGCTCGCTGTCCAATGAAAACTTTTACTGAGATGAAGTAACTTTTATGCCCTCAGGAGTAAGCAGGATAGTGTGAGCGATGGTGTTAAACATTGACAATAACACACCGTGTGCTTAGATTAAATATATAAAAGACAGTGCACCGGCATGCAGTGCACCAGTATTTTAACTCAGTAATCTGATGCCATTGTGTATGTAATGTGTAAAAAGTGTTTCTTTTCCTAACATTCTTTTTACAGACACAGCAGCTAAACTAGCAGCCACGAAGGCTGTGGCGGCAGATGCTAACGCCACGGCGATAGACGTCCTGGACCGCCTCAGGGACTTGAACCTGCTGGTGCGCGGCCTGCAGAGGAACTATACCGAGCTGGAGGACAACGTCAATGCGGCCAATCAGATGATCCAGGACCCAGAGAAAAACAGTAAAAAGCTCTTCACCATTTTGTGGTTAAATAACACCATAATAAGTAAAAGCAGCAAGAATATCTTGTGCTGATGTTCTGGGGGAAAGCTACGCTTTTGATGTTTTACCGTCGAAACATTTGAGTTTCACAAAAAAAAAAGCAATAACTGAAACTTGACACACAGTGTCGAGTGAAACATTTTTAAATGCTGCTTTTAAATTGTTGTAAAGTGTTGTCTCAGAGCTAGAACTTTGGTGAAATCAACCAAAAACTGACATTTGGTTTCTCTGTCCCTCTCTCTTTTTTTTCAATCCCAACAGCCATCAGTATGTATGTTTTAATTATCTTAGAATGAGCACTTATTGTTATAAGTGGTGCACCAATACCTTTCTGCAATTTCCAAATAATGAATTTAATGTTAACTACGTGCCAGAACAAATTTGAAGTCTGTTTGCTTTGTGTGTGAAATAATTTGTCAGGACTTGAATACCCACTAAAACGTTCTCATCATTGTTTAATGGGGTATTTTGAGCCGCGTCAATGACAGAACTATCTTTTTCAAAAAACGGTATCGGTGCACCACCCATTAGTTTTATGATCGTCTTTAAAGGCTGTACAGTAAACAGTAGCTGCTTCTCATAATGCTCCCGTTCCACTCCACCCAGCTCTGCTTGAGCATGACAGCTCTGCACTCTGCAAAGCATGGAACGCTCTCTTTTTCTTTCTATTTCTCTTTCTTAATTTACGCCCTTTTCCAGTTTCAAAACCTCCATATGATTCTTAATGATGTAAACGAAAAAGCTGTCTTTGAATGCTGAGCCACACTAATTCTTCTCACTGGATCCTCCGTCCGTCTCGCTTGTCCGACACATTTCTGCACCTCCTTAGAGTAATATTGGTGATTTCCACAGCTGCCATCATTTCCTGCTGTCTGTCTGAGCTGCAATGCACGGTATCGATGACAACGACTCCTGTGAAGCTGTGAATCACTACTCTACTTTTATGCCCCCCCCCCCCCCCCCCCCACAGTCCACGCTGCAGGAGCAAAAGTGAAGGATTTAGAGGATGAAGCCGACAGGCTCTTGGAGAAGCTGGAGCCAATCAAAAAACTACAGGACAATTTAAGGCGAAACATTTCACAAATCAAGGAACTGATCAACCAAGCTAGGAAACAAGCTAATACAGTAAGTTTTTAACACAGTGTCCAATTGCTGGCCTTCAACAGAGTTTAGGTGTGTGTCGACACCATCGTGTCCTCAACAATAGGGTCACAATCATTTAGTCTTCATGGGTGAAAACATGAGAAAACTCGCCTTTTTATGTAATTATTTCTTCCTATCAATGCTTTCCTGCAAAAGCGTTATTTGTTTATATTTAAGTGGTGGTTCATTCTTCTTTTCTTTCCAAAATCATGTTTTCCACAACAGTCATCGAATGCTCATTTTCACAATCTTGAGTTATACATTTTGTCGATAACACTTCAGTTCAAGGTTAAAAAGTCACAGTTTGGGTCACAGTGCCAATGTTCTCCTTCCAGATCAAAGTTTCGGTATCATCAGGGGGCGACTGCCTCCGTTCTTATCGCCCTGACATCAGGAAAGGGAGGTACAACACCATCATCCTCAACGTTAAAACCACCACACCTGATAACCTGCTCTTCTACTTGGGATCCGTCAAATATGTAAGTAGCTATTTACTGGCTATATAGCATGAATTTGGGCTTTTGGGAAACATGTTAAATTGTCAAAATGACCAAAGTAGATGCAACTTGTGCTTTTAATGGTATGCTCATTCTCATTGATTATTAGATCTTTTCGGTAAGCTTATTTTACCCTCAATTATAACCACAGCAGCTGAACGTCTAACTGCACTCTTCAGTCAAAAATCAGCTTCTTTTTGGCCCCGTTACATCAGGCCAGCGGGTTGTCAGGGTTACCAAAACTTTGCTTCAACTGTGATCTATCATCTATGTACAATAGACATAACCCTATCAATCTGAGAATACAATGCTAATAAAGTCTGCTGGGTTAACTATTCTGCCTATTTCGCTCTGGTAAAATAATGATCATTCTGTCTATATGTGGCTGCTAACAAAATATGAAAAATCCAGTGAAAGATTTCACTTTTTTAAAATGTTTCTCATTAAAGCATAAATCATATTTAATAGGATGTTGAGGGGTTGTATATTTTGGAGCATTTATCATACTTCAATAGAATGACGCGTGCACAGAGGAAAGCACACAATTGGGTTCCCATTTGTCAGTGACACAGAGTGGCCTGTCTAATGTCAGAATAATTAATACTTCTTGACACATACTCTAATACCCTTATAAACAACACTGCTGTTTTAAGGCACCACTGATAATCCCTAAGTGTACATATGTGTGGCACGGTGTTTATTCATATATATATGTGTGTGTGTGTGTGTGTGTGTGTTAAGGAGCACCAGCAATTAACCAGGAGTTTATGTTGCTATCTGCTTTAGCCTAATTTCCCCAGAGAAATCAGTGCTTTGCTTCACCTGACTGGAAAGTGTTTGTGTGCGTATGTCTCGGACTAATATTCTCCAATAAGGAAAAATTTGGTATGAATAGTAATGCTGTGTTGGTGTGTGTCTGTGTGCGCACCTCCACCATCCCACTAATAGTGTGTAGTGTCAGTGGAATAATGACGATGCCGCCCTGTGATCTGTGCTAATGAATAATCGTCATTACCCCGGAGAGACTGAAGATAAGTGTGTGTAGTGTAGTGTGCGTATATTTGTAATTCGTGTCCTCCAACGTGACTCCCCAATAATATTACATTGTGTGAATGCGTATTTCAAAGAGAATATACAGAGGATAGCATATGCTAATATTACAGACCAGAGCTTAGTATAGCTCCAGCATTCACTGATTAATTCTCATTAATCTTTGGAAGCCTATAACCTCGTCATCATTTTGCATCACTGCCGACAGAGTTGTTCTCGTATCAGGGACTAACGCAAGAGTTGCATTATACACATTTTGACAAAAACAAAACAAAAATTGATAGAGCAGACATTAATAGTGCTCTTTGGTGTCTGTGGGGTGACATTACTTTGTGATTTGTTGAGAGTATCTGGATGGAATAAGCTGAGGGAACGTCACCATCACAAAGTGTTGGATTACTTCAGAAACGTGATCAATCTTAATGTAACACAGGGATTTTAAACCTAAACCAGATTAATCACTAATTCAGGGTCTCATTTGGCACAAACTTCAGCACAAACTTCACAGAGTACCCATTAAATACATTTGAAAACCCACCCTGGACGTCATACATTTTTTACTTTTTAATGGCCAATTACATACTTAACTGAAGTAGTCTGGTTTAAATTTAGAGAATCCACAAAAACAAACCTAAATATCAAAGGGATTGGCTTTATTTTTCTCTCTTCTCCTTCTTTTCCTCACTTCAAATTCATAAAGACTAATCGCAAACAATACAGTGCATGAAACCATCTTTCAAAAACAGGTCATTCACAGCACGTTGAGCACACGTCTTCTTTGCCCATCAGGTTGATTTCCTTGCCTTGGAGATGCGTAAAGGAAAGGTGAGTTTCCTCTGGGACGTGGGTTCAGGAGTGGGCAGGGTGGAATATCCTCATCACACCCTCCATGATGGGAACTGGCACAGAATAGAGGCGTCTCGGTGAGAAGTTAGCACACACACACACACACATATACAGTACATGCTTTCGATGTGCACCTGTGTCTCATATACTTTGTTTTTCCTTCAATCAACATCTGTTGAGCAGATTAATACAAATGCACATACGCATCTCAAGGTCCCACTGTGAAAAAAGCCCTTTTTTACTGTAGACTCACTGGGCTTGAACTATTTTTTGTTTGTTATCATCTTCATGCCATGGCACTGATTTTCAATGTCAAATATTCAATAAACGGACTAATACATTGACCTAACCCCTCGATACAAGCTAATTCAAACATTTGACAACGATTCAGCAAACGTAAGCCAACAACCACAAGACATCGTTTCTATCAACCATGCGATGGAAATCACGTTGTTTCACTTGGGAAATGCCGGCGTGGCAGTGTGGCATCATTACGCTGACGCCGTGTAATCCAGTAACTCTAGCGCTTCTCTGTGAAAGCTAAATTCAACACGTACCATCCCGCCGCAGAGCCATACGTCCTGCCCGCCTCGTATATATTACCACGCGAGAGATTTCCCCAATGTGTCCTCCGACGGGAATCACGCGGACCATAAGTCTTGCAAAATATCCCCCTCCTCGACAGAGAAATGCTGCCCGTGCTTTGAGAACAGACTCCGCCGGCTCCGATAGGTCAAACCTGTTCCACCGCGCAATTCCCATCACTCACCTGAAGCCCCCGAGAGTTCACAAAAAACTCATTCCGAGTGGATTCAATGTCTTCCGGGGGAAATGTCAAACGAGAGCGGTCGCATCTTGACCCCCCCACCCTCTCCCCCCCCGGCTGGGCCTCTCTCTTTCCTCCAGCAACGGGTTGAATGGCACCATATCGGTGTATCCTCTGGAAGGCTCCATGGCCGGCATGATGCCCACCCCGGCCAGTGCCGACTCGCCCACGGCCTTCACCATCTTGGACGTTGACCAGAACGCCTACCTGTTCGTAGGAGGGATCCTCGGCACCGTCAAGGCACGTCGCGTCTCTTCGTCTGCGCGCAGCAACGCCAAGAAAAGACCCTCGCCTGAGGATTATTTCCTCCTTCTGTCTTTCAGAAAGCAGAGGCCGTACGGACAGAGACGTTCACCGGCTGCATGGGGGAGACCTTCTTGGATGGCAAACCGATTGGACTGTGGAACTACAAAGAAAGACGGGGAGACTGCAAAGGATGTGTTGTCAGGTATGCGCTGCACTCAGGTAGTTTTCCCATTTAAAAAAACGTTTAGTGCAGAGAAGAAAAGCTCGTTCAGTGAGAGAAGGCAAAGGGTCACTTAATGAGAATGAAACTCTTTATACCTGATTGTTTAATAAGCCTTATGCAGTAGATGCTCCCTTCGTACATACGCGATATGAAACACATGTGCACTGTTCCTGTGAGGCTCTTCACTAGCCGAGAGAGAAAGAAAGAGAAAGAGAGAGATCTTTGTGGCTTTGCAATTTATTTTTGACATTTCCGACTCTTATGGCAGTTGATTTGAAATAAAGTAATAGTAAAATGGACTATTTCTCACCTGGGTTTTTTTAGCCCGCAGCGTTCTAATGGCAAGGGCACAGTTCAGCTGGACGGGGAGGGCTACGCCGCCGTGGGACGACCCACCAGGTGGAACCCCAATGTTTCCTCCGTGACCTTTAAGTTCCGCACGTTTTCCTCTGAAGCTCTGCTCATGTATTTGGCGACTGAAGATATGGTATGTATGCAACAAAGCACATGGGCATGAAAGCCGGATGGTTACAGCCTGTGTAAATATCACAACTGACAGCCAGGACTTACTTTGTTTAGTTTGCAATGACAATTGTATTATTATTATGTACATTATACCATCATTACTGAACAACACAAAGTTCAACAAACTATAATCACGACACACACACCCAAACGCACTTACCATATCTTGTGTTGTGAAATCCATTTTAAATTCCCATATTTTACTCTCAGTTTAGCCTGATAAATTTGGATTTAAAATGTGAGTTCATCGCAGCAGTTTGACGTCTGCTGCTGCCTCTGCAGAAGGACTTCATGTCCCTGGAGCTGTCACAGGGCAAGGTGAAGGTGAACTTTGACCTCGGCTCAGGCGTCGGCACGGCCACATCAGCTAACCGCCACAATGATGGGCACTGGAAATCCCTCACCATGGCGAGAAACAAGAAACAAGGTACACGCAAGCAGCACGAGATGCAACCAACCCAATTAGAACCAACGCGTTTCCATTAGACACCCGGCATTGAAAGAAAAGAATCACAAGCGCCATTCAAAAGATTTATGTGTACCAATCTTTTTAATTTTTTATTTAAATATTATCTCTGTCCCTTTGACTGTTCACAAAGCCACGGTGACGGTAGTGGACATCGACAGTGGTGCTGAGGAGAAGATCGTGTCGTGGTCACAGGGCTCAGCCACCGGGCTCAACTTCAAAGAAAACCAGAAGATATATTTCGGAGGGCTGCCCACTATTGGAAACTACAGGTACGAATACAAACACAGCGGCTCAACACATTCATGCGCACATTTTGACAGTCGCATTTACAGTGCGTGTATTTATGTCATAGCACGCTGTAATAGGTTGATATTTGATATATTTCATTCAAAGGGAGACCAGATTTTAAAATTGTTAAAGATAATGAAGATAAAAGAAGCTCTTCAAATGTTTAACCAAATTTTCCCCAATCTAAGTGTCTACCACACTTAGTTAAGGTTAAATTGAGCTGATCAAAATGACCAAAGCGACATTTGTCACTAAGTGAACCTCGTGGCAGTACGTCAGGTGGAAAAGACGAGTTTCGATGAGTCGACAGTTCATTCTGTGTTTGTGTGCTAATGTTGTGACATTATGTTTTGTTTTAACAGCATGACAGCCAGGTAAATAAATACATCTTATAATCAGTATATTTTATTTTGCCCACTGCATATCACTGCATGAGGCTAGCCATGCTGACGCTGTACATTTCTGAGTGTGTGTGTGTGTCTTGGCTGGCTTCTGAGAGATGCTGCTCTTCCACACGGCAGATGGAAATCACTTTCCCTATCCTTTAATAATCTGGATTTGATGTTTTTCTGGGAAATTGCATATAAAAATGTATGACTGTGGCTTCCTTGAGTTGTTGCCACAAAAGGATTCATTTTGTAGTCAATGTGTCCGTCCCTTATGTGTGGCACTGCACACAACTATTATTCCTACAGAAATAAAGCCCTAATTCACTGAAAATAATTACAAGATGATCTGACCATTTTCTTTCTATGCGTAATACTGCAACCTGGATAATGCCTGCCATTAGATATACGGGAATTATGGTCAAAAGTGATTCATGCTATGAATTCTATTATATTAATTTGGACACGTGGCGTATATTGAAACTTGACTTATTAAATATTGACATCCAAGCGTCACTCTGCTTCTGTATTCATGATGCAATAGCTTCCCCTGCTGCAGTAATTCAGCTTTTTTACTAATTGTATTACACCACCGAGAGACAGAAAATACCATTGTGCTTTTATTCAAACCATTGTGATGTTTTTTTAGGTCAGAGGTCACTTTGAAGCGATACGCCGGCTGTCTGTGGGAGATCGAAATCTCCAGGACTCCCTATAGTCTCCTCAGCAGTTCAGATTACACTGGGGTCACTAAAGGATGTAATGTTGAGGTAAGAGTGTCTGCAGCTTTGCAACTTGCTTAAACTCGCAACACTCGGATCCCATTAAACGGGTAATAAAGCTTCTGTATGACGTATTCTCCTTCTCACAGAAGCTGTACACGGTCAGCTTCTCTAAGCCGGGTCACATGGAGCTGGGCGGCCTTTCGCTAGACGTTGGCGCGGAGATCAGCCTGTCATTCAGCACTCTGGCGGACACTGGCATCATAATGCTGGCCGTCGGCGGAGCTTCACCAATCAGCCAGCAGGTTTAGTTTTATTTCTTCTTCTCTTTTTTTCCTTTAAATTGTTTATTCTACAGCTCCATAATTTGTAAGTATAAAGTAGAATGAATCGATTTATTTGCCCATTTATGAAAATCTATCCATCACAGGCCCAAAACACAAACACGAAGAGGAGACGCAGACAGTCAGGAGAGGTGGGTTCAGCACACACACACACACACACACACACACACTCATACACACACACAAGCACTGTACCCCTTTACCTAATGATGTTTTCATAAGTGCGTATTAATGAGATTTGCATTTTTTGTCATCTGGGCTAATTGGATTGTCTTTTATCAAACACACACACACACACACACATGTCCATTAATAGATACTTGTAGTGGCTGCCTTAGCTTTTAGCTGACCATGCAGACACACACACTCACTCATATGTGCATACAAGCGCTCTTTCTTTAAGTGAATGAAGTTTCCATGAGTGCATATTAATGAGATTTAAGTTTGTTGGCAGCTTTGCTGATTAGATTGTCTTATGGCTACAAAAATGCTCATACATATAGATATAGATGCATGCACATGCTGACTCAAACACACACTTGAAATACTTCTACAGCCCTTTTTTGTCCTATCTATCACTGATAGATACCCAAACCCTGCTAGAAACAGCATACCATGTTGTGTTTGCTCAAGCTTCCTAACGTGTGTATATGCCTCTGTTCATGTATGTGTGGTTGCCTGTTTACATGCATGTTTAGGCAACAACATTTTGTGTGTAACCTATGTGCGTATTGCTTTGGTATGATGGCGTTGCTCACATGAATGCAAAATGGAAAGTGTGTGTGTGTGTGTGTGTGTGTGTGTGTGTGTGTGTGTGTGTGTGTGTGTGTGTGTGTGTGTGTGTGTGTGTGTGTGTGTGTGTGTGTGTGTGTGTGTGTGTGTGTGTGTGTGAGCGAGAGGACAGAGGGTTACCTCCAGCTTATCCATCATCACTGGTTGTTGGGTGCATAAATCTATTTTTACTAACTATGCTGGCAGGCAAGGCGTGTGTGTGTGTGCGTGTGTGCGTGTGTGTGTGTGTGTGTGTGTGTGTGGAAAGGTTAAGCGAGGTTAAAAACACCATCAACTCAACTTGGCCTTGACTAATGGATGTTTTAGAGAGGGACATATAAACAGCGGAGGGAGAGAAGGGGACAGGAGACAAAGGATGGAAGGATAGCGGAGGGAGATTTAGAGGTGAGCGGAAGGAGAGCAGAGCCGGTAAGAGGAGAAATGATACGAAGGGGGAGGAGAGGAGAGGAGAGGCGATGAGTGGAGTGGATTGTAGATAGAGAGGATGGCCAAAGAGAGGAGAGACGAAGGAGGAAAGGAAAAGCGTGGGGCACAATAGGAGGAGATAAAGGGAGTGTAGTGAGACAAGGGGGGGGACAAAGATGAAGCCGGAAGGAAAGAGGGCACAGGATTAAAAAGAAAAACATATCCAGCTTGACCTTTCAGAATATATATGTCAGATATAAAAGATGAATAAACAATTGATGCTCTCAATGAACACGTCGGATTGGTTCATGAATATTGAACGAGCCGCGCCTCACCTGGTCTGTATTCTGAGCACCGGGTCGCTCGGCTCTGCTCACACAACCTTTCAACAAAATTGGCTCGCACATGAAACCCAAAATACGATCATAGATGTATGAACTTCAAAAGCTGAGAGATTGAGAATACCAAAAGCAGAATACACACACGTGTGTTTGTGTGTGTGCTTTACCACGGCACAGTTTGATGCGTATTATTTCATGGTCGTACACGCACATGTCCGTAAGTGTGCGTGTCTGTGTGTGTATCAGTTCATGTGTGAAATGTGCCTCTGTCTGTACGTGTGCCATGTGTCTGCGTCTTTGCACGTGTGTGTGTGTGTGTGTGTGTGTGTGTGTGTGTGTGTGTGTGTGTGTGTGTGTGTGTGTGTGTGTGTGTGTGTGTGTGTGTGTGTGTGTGTGTGTGTGCAAGCCTTTGTATGTGTGCAAGTGTGTGTGTGTGAAGCAGCGCGGCGAGAGCCATGTTGTAGCTACATCTCAGTTCAATTTGTACCCGACCTCAAATTGAAATTCCATTTTCAGGTGGTAAATTGTCTCCCACTTCGCCCTCTGGCACACAGTGAATTAAAATTCAAATTAGCCTGACCCCGCACCACTGCTCTCCAGCACCTCTCTGTCTGTGTGTCTCTCTTTCTCTCTCTGCCCATCTCTGTCTCGCTGGCTGTGCTGCTCTCTGGCCCCTCGTCTCTCCTCCCTATTATCCTCTCCTTTCTGTTCCTCTCATCTCTTGTTATCCTTTCCTCTCCTCCCCACTCCTCTCATACCTTTCTTAACCCCCCCCCCCAATTTCTATCTACACACCCCCTCACCTCTCCATACTCATCTACTCTTTTGCCTTTTGACTTCACTTTAATCCCCAGTGTCTTCTCCCTCCTGTTTGTCATTTGTCTTCCCTTCCATCTCGTTTTTTGCCACCTTGTCCTTCCTTTCTCCTCCTCTCTTTTCCCCGATAACATGCATGAGAAATGTTTAATGGAACCATTGAGAACCTATTATTGAAACAACTATAGGCGGCTGATGTCTTAAATGCAGATGTTTTACAGACACATTGGTTTTAGTTTGAAGGTATTAAATAAGTCTCATTTATTATTCTTATTAAGTCCAAGAATTCTTTAAAAGTTCTAAACTTTCAGCCATTTGTTTCACCTCAAAGAGCTGAACGCTGTTAATCTTTTTAAAAATATATTTGAATAATTATATAATTGTTTTCATTCATTATATTTTAATTACATTTGTTCTACTTCTGACCTTGTGGGACTCTTTTTATTAGTAACAAACTCAGAAAACACATGAAAATGTTTTATTTTTTTATCTCAACAAGGTTTGGTCTTGGTAAAATAAAGATTATAAAAAAAACAATATCGAAAAGTGAATCACTGTTCATATTTTTTGTTGCCAATGTTGAGTTTAAAAGGTATTTATTTACGTATGTATCTACTGCACTTTTGATGAGGATGAAATTGCTTTTTAGGCGGTGTATACTCTGTATCTAAAGGGGTTTGTGTGTAGTGAAATTCATACATGAACCTCAAACGTACCGTAGCTGTGGCCACAGAGAGGAGAGACGAAGGAGGAAAGGAGAAGCGTGGGGCACAATAGGAGGAGATAAAGGGAGTGTAGTGAGACAAGGGGGGGGGACAAAGATGAAGCCGGAAGGAAAGAGGGCACAGGATTAAAAAGAAAAACATATCCAGCTTGACCTTTCAGAAGGTCAAGGTCAATTTAGAAACTTCTAAATTTCATCTGTATGGATTTTCAAAAACGTACACAGATGACAAGACGTGTCTCCCATCTCCTGCAGCCCTACCTCTCCGTCCTGCTGAACAAAGGCTCTCTGGAGGTCTTGCTGTTCACCGGCAGCCACAGTCCGCGTCGCGTCATCCGCCGGCCAGAGCAAGGCGCCCTGAACGATGGGAGAGAGCACTCGCTGCGCATCCAGAGGCTGGCCGGCAGGTCTGCGTTGATCTTCCTACCCGTGCAACGCCATGAGTGACGTTTACTCTGCGTAACCAATTTTGAAACTTTGCCTGTGTGTTTGTCCGTGGGTGCTTTTCCACCAGATCTTTTGCGGTTCAGGTGGACGAGGAGAACCGGAGGGAGGCAGCGCTTCCCAACGACCAGCCGGTGAGATTGCAGCGTCTCTTCCTCGGTGGTATTCCTGCAGAGGTGGAGCAGACCTCCAACAGAGCCAACGTCCCATTCCAGGGATGCATATGGAACCTCATGGTCAACGCCGTGTACGTGACATCGCATCTATACATATGCGCCGTGATTTATTGAAACACGCATTTTCGTCAACATACAATCTTAAAACATTTTTGCCTTTTTGATTAAAATGTACAGTATGTTCTAGTCTTTATTTTTAGTACCAATACCAGTATTAGACCCAAGTTAGCTTATGTTCTTTATTTATTCTATGCATTATCTTAAAATGATCATTGGCCATGGACATCTTAAGTCTCAGGCTACAACTAACAATTCTTAATAGTAAGTATAAAACAACTCAAAATATGAGACTCAAATACTGGCGCAAATTACACAAAAATAATAACAATAAGGAAAGTAAAATATTGGATATAATAGACATTGTTTGCAAATCAATGCAATTAACAATTAATTTCCCCTTCTTTCCGCTATGTTTTTACACTTTTCTGGTTCAATATATTGTCAATATATTGAATTCTAATCACATTAGAATTCAATATATTGAACTTGGCAACTTCCACCATGTGGACATTCTGACAGAAGCAAAATGTATCAACTTCCTTTACCTCCCATTAACTGTTCACCTTAAGTGAACGTGTGCTGTCATTTCCCATTTGTTTACCCAATAATGTTTCCCGGCATTAAAGACGAACCTATTTCTGACCAATTTTGAAGCTCTAGTTTTAAAGATTTTTTAATATGATTTCAGGAGGTCATGATGATGCTGTTGAGGATTGTGACGATAAAGTCGGTGTCTCTTTCTGCCTCTTCAGCACTAACAGAGCTGTCTAACATCATAAACTATATACAAATACTCATAAATCAAATTATACCCCTCTCTCATCTTTCTGTGTTCATGATTAAGTCTGTTTGTCTATAGCTCACCACATTTCACCTCCTACTTAATATACATCTGACTGTTTGTCAGTGAGTCTTCATCATTCGTTTGTACAATTGTTTGTATTAAAAATATAATAACGTTGATGTATTTTATCTTGAATAACTCACTTACTATACTTCCTTTTTCCAGCACCTCCAATTACACAGGGGTGTTTGTCAGTGTTCTGTGCGCCTGACCCCAAAAATGTATCTTCTCATTAAATATTTATCAGTCACATTAAAAAATAAAATCCATACAAATCATTTTTTTATGCAGTTTAGATGGCTGACACTGTACCGCTGTCATTACCCTGCGGCAATTCAAGGCAGCGTGTCGCCACGGAATGAACATGGTGAAAAACACAGGGAAATATTTGGCATTATGTTTGGCATTAAAATAAAAATGGCTTGGCAGGGGTCTCCTTTCAACGACATTGGAAACCCTCGCATGTATTGAACCGCTGTGCTGTATGCAAATTCCCCCTCATCGGCCTTCGGTCTGAGCACACTCTAACGGGCCCTGCAGCGTTAACTCTCTGCGACGTCCCCTTCTGTCTTCTCAGTCTCTCAGATTTCTCCCTCCCCGTGTCCTTTGAGAATGCCGAAATCGGCCAGTGTCCCAACCTCGCCCCTCCGCCGCCTCTGCCGGAACCGGAGGGACCCGAGAAGGGAGAGGACGAGATGGAGCCGTCCAGTCCTCCAGGGAGCCCCACCGTAGTAACCCCAGCTCCAGGTCCTCGCGCTGTAAGTGGGGTCAACTCAACGTGGGAACACAAACAACCTTAACAGAAGTTGTTATGGCATTAACATGTTTAAAATATGAGATATTTCAATTCTACAGTCATATAATGGCCAATACTTTTGATAACACAGCTTTTTTAAAGCTGTTTGCCGATGCACATGCACACACAGACCATGCACGCACACATAGAGATACAGTTTAGTGCAATGTAGCACAACGAACCATATGCACACATATTTGCAGAACCATATTTTCCTTTTCCGCCTTCCTCACACACATAAACACACAGCGATATCTCTGATTAAATGCAGCCACGGCCTCGCGCTGTTAGTTTAGCGCTTCATCATTTTGCAGTTGAACAGCCCATTAACTTTTCTTTTATGGTCCCTTTAGCCTTGAGCCACAAACTCCACCTCTGGCAGCCGATCGTACAGCGCGGAGCCGGGGTGCTACGCTACGCTAACTGTGTGTGCCATTTATGCTTTATGAGGCCGCGGGAGCCAAAACACTCAGCTAACATTTAGCTACTATGCTAAGACGCTTGTAGGCAATCATTCACCTCACAAGCACAGCATCGGGATGGAGTACTTCTTGTATTTAATATATCATCAGCCTCATAAGGTTCATAGTTTATCAGTTACCCGCTAAAGTGCACCTCTAAAAGGACATTGATCGGGAAGCACGGAGCCAAAGGCCTACGCCAGCTTTGCTATAACATTTTTTTTTTTTCATGGGCTATAAGATCATTTGTAATATAGTAGACTGTCAAAAAGCTATGGATCTACATTTTCCCATCGGTGGAAGGTGAGTGAATTCCGTGATGAAATTCAAGTTTGTTGGGTGTTTTGTTAATCTTGATTTTTGCTCAATGTTCAGATCATTATGAAAAAGTTATTTTCATAATAAGTTATTTAGAAGTGATGGGTAGGATCTTACTCAATTAGTACATTTTTATTTCTGTTTTGAAATGGTCGTGCCGCTGCAGCATGTGACAGCGCTCTGCTCACAAGTTGCTGCACAGCAAAAGGATATAGTCTTACTGAAGAATAATCACAGCCGACAGTAAAAAACAGCCAGTGCTAAAAAAAAAAAAAAAAGAGGCTTCTCTATCATCCACTTTTCTGGTAAAACATGTTCTGTACTTCTTTAGATATTGGTGCACACAAATTAAGGAGGGGAAGAGGCTCTGGAACAGACACCTTACACGCTCCAGTGACCCTCCGAGAAATGACATTATTTTTCTATTCCTTTTCACTCGCTGCTCGGCCTCTAATTCGCCTTTAGAATCACAGCCGTCTGTTGTCGATTGCTTGGTCTTTAAAATCTAAGGTGGGCAGTCTCACACGAGAAGAAGTGAAAGACTTCTATTGAATATGGTTCAACGTTCCTGTGGTAAATTATCTTTCAATTGATGGTTAAGTCAAACGGTCTCCTCATTGCTTTATTAACTTCTTTGACCTCCAATGTTTTATGACATCACTGCTTTGTCCGTGTGCTCATCATAAACATTGTTGGCGATTCTGGCTCTGCGGCTGCAAATAATCCCCCTTTCTTTCCACTCTCCCCTCCCTGACTGCTGACCCCGCAGGAGGCCACACCCACTGCTGCTTCCGCCCCGCCCACTGATAAAAAGGAGCCCAGTGCCGACGTGGTACACTTGCACACACTTGCACACACTTGCACACACTTGCACACACTTGCACACACTAGCGAAGGGTATTTCGGAGGATCAGCTTGAGGAATTCCCACATTGTTGTCTATAACACTTGCGTTTGTTTGACTGTCAATAATACTTACATCCCTACCCTGTCCCCTTGATGGGGTCCTCTGTTGATTAAAATCTTTAAGAAATGGGTTACTAATGTATCAAAATTAAGACATTTATAGAAGACCAGGTCATTTCCTAGAATTAATGCAAATGTTATAATAGTGTTTCCATTGGCAGGTTTCAGCCAGGGATTTGGTTTGTTATTATCTGAGATGTTATAATTTAAGGACTTTCAAGTCTGATGATCAGTTTACAGCAACTTTTAATTTGTATCATTTGAAATGAGATATCCCATTTCTCCATTTTAAATATATTTCTCAATTAGGCAAAAATTCTAGTTCAATGTATTTTGCCCCAGACAAAACAAACTTTACTTTTTTATTTTATTTTCTCCACCTCCACCTTTGCACCGAGCTGCTTTGTTGACTGCAGTCCTCTCCTCTTGGCCGCTGATAGCTGAGCTTCAGCAGCTTGGGGTTAAGTGCTTTTGTCCGAGACCCCTGGACATTAATTATTGACGGAAGCAGGAGCCTTCCTGGTTTGACACACTCTGGGTGAGGTGTTGAGGTATCGGGCCGCCCGGTTGCTTTCACTCATTTCAGCGATTGCATTTGTTTTCGGGCAATTTGCGTACGTCGCGGTCGAGTTATTTTAATTGGCCACGAGTTAAGCGGTGAAAAGTGAGCAGGCGAAGCTAATCACGGCCAGAGTTTGAAGGCGTAGCTTCTGTGAAAACACCAGTAAGCAAAACCAGGACTTTTGATCTCTCACGAGTGGTGGCAGCAGTCCTCACTATTATACAAAATCCAGACTAATGACTTCTATTGGTGTGACCTCCAACCAAAGACCAGCCACTCTGAATGGGTTGTTAGCTTAATGGAAAGATGCAGAGGGGATGAGAGAGAGAGGGGGGGGGGGTAGAAGACAGAGAGAGAAAAGGTGCAGCCATGGAGGGAAGAAAGGGAAATAGAAAGAGAGTCTTTCTGAACAGAGCGACCGCCGCCTTTTGTTGGCTTAATGGAAAGACGGCAGAGAGGAAGCCAGAGGAGAATGAAAGGAGAGGCAAGGAAGGAGCTTCTAAGCAAGTGACATCTCCCCTTTGTTAGATAGGGAGAAAAGTGAAAGTGGAAAAAAAGGGGGGGAGGATGAAGGGGAAGAGCGGATATGAGGACAGGCAGTGATAAGAGGTGAGTGTCAGCGGTAACAAAGCAAGGTCACTGTGTGGGGAATGTCTTCACTTGAAAGAGAACAAGAGAGGAGAGGAGATTAAGATACATGTACGTGTGTGGGTGTGTGTGTGTGTGTGTGTGTGTGTGGGGGTGTGTGTGTGTGTGTGTGTGTGTGTGTGGGGGGTGTGGGTGTGGGTGTCTCGTACAAAGTTACACACTTACAAAGTTAGAGAGAGGGAGAGCATCTAGTGGTCGATGTATCCCGAGAGAGGAGGAAAGAAGGGGAAGAAAGACAACCGGAGGAGGGTGGTTACAGAGAATAGAGTTTGAAAAGGAGTGGGGACCAAGTGAGGAAAGACATAAAAAGATGAAGGTCTGGGAATGCCTTCCATTGGAGGCTGGAGTGAGGGATAGAGAAGAAACATGCAAAGTAGATAGGGTAAGATGGGAAAAGAGGGAGCAAAACTGATAAGAGGGGGTGTTTGGCCAGGAAATGAAGAGGGATGGACGAAAGATAAGAGAGCGAAAGGATGAAGGGGCTGATGAGATGGGAGGAGATGAGATTTGGCAAGGTGGAAAAAGTGACATGAGCCAGAGAAGAGGAGCGTAAGTGAATGGAAGGAGGAAAGAAAGGTGAGATGTGGGTGAAGAGGACACAAGGTACAAGATCAGGAGGTGGAGTAAAAAATAGGAAAAGTAAAATAATCTTAAATATTACACTGACATCTTCTGGTCAATGAATGAACTGCGCGTGAACCGTAATCTAATACTTTGTTTACCCCGCTGCCAAAGTGAAGCACGAATTAAACAAGACTTTTGTTTGCATATTATTTGAGGAGAGGAATAGCAACAGAAACGGTTACAATTAAACATATTGTGATTGGCCGTGTTTTGTATCTTAAACATTTTCATTGCACATCCAAGGTCTAACTTACAAACCCACAGGGGTTATACTGAACTCGATAGAGAGTGTTACACTCGCTTTTACTCATTTTGACCAATCGGCACCTCAGAAACCCTATTAGTGTGACTGACACACGTTCTGCTCAGGTGTTATGACTCCCGTTGACGAGGGGCGGTGTGACTGACATGTTGTGTCCAATCTGCAGGATTCCTGTGCGTCAGCTGTGGCCCCGGCAGTGCTCGATAATGCCTATCAGTTTGGACTGACCAGGAACAGTCACATGACGTTTGCTTTTGATGACGCAAAAGTCAGAGAGAGGTACGTATTCACAATGAATATTCATATTAGTATTTTATTTTTATTAAGCCTATTCATTTCTGCGTGTACAGTTATGGCCTTAAGGCTTATCAACAACAAAAAAACAGCTTTGAGCAACTTTTTTTGCAGTTCACGTTAATTTAACTTTATGGATGGAGAAGAGATCATCCCTAGAGGAGATGTGATCTCAGATGTGACACAGCACATGGGCTGAAACCAACTACTAATTGTAAGCATCACGTGATGGTGAAGTTCTAGTTAATCGTGACACCTTTTGGTGTCCTTGATGGTGAAGACGTCAAAATGGTCGGACAACTTGCAACACTAGTGGCGCCCACCGGCCGGTTAGCACCTTTGGAGGCATTATACTGTAATTTAACACCTACACGTAAGGTGGCCTGAAAAATGATTTGTAAACAAAAATGCGTTACATCTTAACATTATTATTTATGATAATTCACATGCATGTAGAATTTATTGTTGTTGTTGTTACTGTACTAATAGATATATTTTGTTAATGAATGAGCAATATAATGGACTTTATGATGTCAAAAGACTGTTTTAGAGCTTTGACTTTGACATTCTTTATTCAACTTCTTCTTTAAGCTCGCTGTAACATTCAAAATGTTAGTGCTGGAAATGATGTTCGTAGAAATGACTTTCTTATCATTTTTAATATCAATTCATTGGATTTTAACATTTCACATACAGTTTGGAAATGAATACATAGATTTGTTATTTTAGGTGAGAACATTTTTGGGAGCGAATGCATCCATTGTAGGAAATAAACCTTAGCAAAAAAATTGTTTTTATGTTGTCGCATTGCGAGAATCCAGCTTTCTGTACTTTTTCAGCATTCCAATGAAAATGACCAAAAAGACGCATGGTACCCGTTTCATTATATGTACTGTTATATAAGCAAAATGTTCTCGTTTGTCTGTGAATCTCAGGCTAATATTGGAGTTTGAGATAAGGACAAAGGAGGATTCAGGCCTCGTTCTCTACATGGCAAGAATCAACCATGCAGACTTCGTCAGCATACAGGTAACCATCAGCTGCTTTCACCTGTCAATCTACAACAATCTTCACTTTTACTGGTTTTTCCCTTGTTCTCCCCAAAAATGCAATGAAAGTTTGTTTCTTTGTATTAAGCATTCCATTCTTTGACATTAGCTTCAGTCGTATTCCCTATGAGCTGTTAATCACTAAATCAAACCAGGTAGCTCATAGAGTATGTGATGACTATTTTAGACAGAAAACAGATGAAAAATGTAATCATCTGGAATTAGGGAGTCTCATATTCCTCAATCCTTTTATCCCCCACGCGGTCTTCCGTCTGCGCATGCTCAGAATTTACTGAGGCTAAATGTGTGTTTGTCTGTTTCACCAAGGTCATTTTAGGGGGGGGGGGTAGGCATCTAGGGTTAAATGAACCATGTCAGCTTTTCATCCCAACTCTCTCCTCCTGTAGATCAAGGATGGACTAGTTTGTCTGGGCTATGATCTTGGTCATGGGAACATATCTGGCTGCGTCCCCTACTCCGTCAATGATGGCCACTGGCATACGGTAGGACAGCCCCTCATTCATGCTGGTGTATTATGGAATAATAGGTAATGCAAATAAGGATTAAAAATATTCTACTAACTGTATCTTGTCCCTTTTTATGTTACATGGGGATATATTTGAGATTTAAAGATACGGTTTTTCACCATTTTATTTTTGTCAAAGCTTCTGTTACCTGCTTTTAAAAAGTCATTAATGGACACAAAATCACAATCTTCATCGATAGCACATGTTGGAATGATGTTTCTTTACATACAAGACGACATATAGTGTGAAACTGTTGAGGGACTGAACTTGTCTATTGGTCTAAAAGTTTCTTGTTTGTTATTTGTCTACTTGATGGCCTCCTCTCAGATCCGTGTCAGTCGTCACAAGCAGAGAGGTCTGCTCACCGTTGACGGGCGGTACAGCAAACAGATGAATAGCCCAAAGACGGTATGGTTTTCATTTTAAAGATGTTAACCCTTTCTCACATACAATATACTTCACATAACTGCACCTACAATGGCAGACTAGTGAAAAATATATATATTTTTAATAGGGCCGGGACTTTAGCGCTTTAATTACGATTAATTAATTACAATGTGAATTAAGATTAATTAATTACACAAAAAATAACGCATTACACATTTTTTACGCATTTCTACACTTATTTTTTGCACCGCGGAACGTTTCTCACTGGATGAGTTTCGGGGGGACCGATTATACTGGAGCACCAACTAGCCTTCATGACTTCAGACAACAACAAACCACAGTGAACATGAACGAAGAAGCTGACGGGTGTCGGGTGGCCCCGTGAGTGGGAAATCTTATTATAAAAAACACACGGATGGAAGCGTCGATAAGAGCGTGGTTGTGTGCAAGCTGAGCAACAAGGAATTCACATCGAGCCTCAAGTATCACCTCAACGCTAAACAATTAGCAGCTAGCGTGGACGTACAAGGACCCACACCCAACCCACACTGCACCAGATGACTGGTTTAAGGACCAGGGTAACTAAGTCCACGTCTGAAAAAATAACCAATGTTCTGAATGTACTTGAAAGTATTGTGGTCTACTTAAAAAAACATAGTTTACAGAAGGTCTACTTACCTATAGGCTACCTGAATTTCTGAAAGTAATATATTTCTAAATATGCTAATTCTACACTTGTCTGCAAAAATAAAAATCCATGTGAAAAAAATTACTTCTCACTGTTCTCAGGTCAAATATTTCTGCAGTTAAAATGCGATTAATTTCGATGAATTAATTACAAAGCCTCTAATTAATTAGATTAATATTTTTAATCGAGTCCCGGCCCTAATTTAAAAAAAAAAAAATATGGAAAACTAATCCAGTAATATTAGTATATATGATTAATAATTTAATATCTTCTTTTCCCAGGCTGACCTGTTAGATGTTGTAGGAATACTGTATGTTGGTGGATTCCCACAGAACTACACCAGCAAGAGGATTGGACCGGTAAGATACACAAGCTTATTTCTATTACGTTTGGTCCATTACCCAGGATCCATTTGTTTCATTTCAATTTATTTTTACAACTAGTTTACTATAACTTAAGGCTCAAGAAATGTTATAATAATTTTGGCTCATTTCTCAAAAAAGTGGACACGTGGCAACACGACATGAATCATTTTTAGGCATTAACGAAACATTTATTTCTCTTTTTCTGTTCCTAGATTCTTTACAGCATCAATGGATGCATCCGTAACCTTAAGATGGTTGGCGGTGCGGTGAGCTCCCCGGGAGTACCTTCACGTAATTATAATTATTGAATATGAAGTTTGTACTGTGAATTAGGTGACATTAGTCTGTGTTAACTGTGTTACACAATTGTATCGTACCAATTCATACATGTAATCTGTTTGTTGTTTATCATAAATATTTGTTCCAAAGCCGTTTTTTTTTTTTACTCCTAACTGATGCATTCTGCCTCCTCTGTTATCCTAGGGCGCTCCGAGGCGGGTGTTGAGAACTTTAACATGAACATGGCCGCGCCCACCTCCAGTCACATGATCGCTACATGCTTCGTTGCCACTGAGACTGGCACCTATTTTGAAGGCACCGGCTACCTGAAAGCCGGTGAGATGAGACACTGAAAGACCCCGGCAGCTGTGTTAACGAACCACCTATCAGTGGTTAAAAAAATATGAACCCAGGCCGGTTTCACACAGGAAGGAAGCACGGTTCCATTGTCCCTTTTGTTTCTTGTAAAAAATGTAATGATCCTGCTCTCCGTCTCTCCAGTCTCGTCCTACAGAGTAGGTCTGGATGTGTCCATAGCATTCGAGTTCAGGACCAGCAGAACCAGCGGAGTGCTCCTAGCCATCAGTAACCAAGGAAACAACGGGGTGGGCCTGGAGATCGTCGAGGGCAAGGTACGCAGCCATGACAACGGGAAGGGCTCAACATCTCGAGAAATGAGTCCGATAAAAGTTCAACACTCTCAACCGATCATTCAATCCATCGATCTGAATCTTCCTTCAGGGTTATGTACCTACAATACAGGTTATTGGATACGTGTATATAGTAAATTGCCTTCCTTTTGCTTCCTGTGTCTTTAGCTGCTCTTCCACGTGGACAACGGCGCTGGACGGATTACGGCGGAGCACGCGCCTGGGGGCGAGGGCTTCTGCGACGGCCAGTGGCACTCGGTCACCGCCAGGAAGCTTCGCCACAGGGCGCAGCTGGTGGTGGACGAGCATCAGAGCGAGGCTGAGAGCTCCAACGCGCGCTCCAACACATGTGACACAAACGACCCCATCTACGTCGGCGGGTATCCGGGTACGATTTACACATTAGAAGTGTTACGCGTCAAATGAGATCCGTTTCTATTCAGGAAAGCAGCACCTGGGATGAAAGAGTAACTTTAAACACACGTCACTGTTTCCTTCTTCTCTCAGATGGGGTTCGCCAGGCAGCTCTCTCTACCGGCACTTCCTTCAAAGGTTGTTTGAGGAACCTGAAGATCACCAAAGCTTCCAAGACCATGGAGGTGCAGTTCAACAAGGCTCTCGAGATTAAAGGAGTCCGGCCTCTTTCCTGTCCTGCAGTAGCTGCCTGACCGGCACCATAGAGCTTCCACTTCCGCTGTTTACCTAAAAATATTGCCGCCTTGGTCTTTGAACCTGCACGGAGCACAGCGTTTTGCATCAATGAGTGACACCTTATTTTGTGCCGGCGTGGTGCCCGAAAACCAGGTAAATATCTACATCAGAGGGACTAGAAAAGTTGTAATGCTTCCCTTCAAAAACAGTTAGTTGATTTTATTTAACGAGAGTTTGGAGGCCCGATTTGTCTCCTAAATAAGTCTCCCTCTGTGGCTCATACAACAGAATTATAGGCAGATATCATCATGTCCGTAGACAAACTGCAAAGTTACCTGCGGCAAAGCAGACTCTAAATGTTAAACTTCACCCTCTGGTTTGCAGTATAAGACCCTGCCCATGTATGACTGGTCAATGGATTTATCCTGCTTTTAAATTAAAAACTCAAACCGTTTTAAAATGTGTGGCTGTCCACAATGCCAAGGACGTTTTAAGAATATTCAAGCTAATGCAATTTTGTTTTGTGTGTGAGAGCATTACATTTGCTTTTCAATGGAGTTTCTCTTGCAGATGTTGAACATGGCATCTGGAACTTTACAGTTATACACTGTTACCTGCGTTACATAAACGTCTGTAAAAGAGAAAAAATGACAATTTGATAGTGTGTTCCTACATTTGTCCTTTATGAACCTTGTTCCCTGAAATGTTGTTTAGAAAATCATATCACCATTAAAACCGTAGAATAAGTGAAACTTTTCCTCAGCCTCCAAGACATCTCGTGATGTAAAGCTGAGCTGTAGCACAAAATACATTTGAAGCCGACTTCACGCAATGACATGAATACTTTGTACATGAAATAATTTGTTGGTTGTTTGGGGGAAATCTTAACACAATAAAACCTACGCCGATTAAGTGAATATTGTTTCAATATACAAAATGAGTTAATGATGAAAGCAACGTTGACTTTATTTTGTGATGCAATATTTCTTAAACATTCCACACTTCTCTGAATTGATCTGATTGCGAGCCGGAGCTTGTGTTGCACCTCCGTGCTGTAGAGGTACAAGGTTTCTGAAGGACGCTAATGGTGGTGCACGTTCTGCATGGTGTGGCTGAAAATTCTTCAGCAGCTATTTTTGAAATATATTCTTGATCGCAGCAAATAAATTGTCTCGTCCTTCTTTTAAATTGCAGAATATGGCTTTACATGAATACAAATGATTTGGTTAGCAGTAATACATTGTAGCTATTTGTTTTTTCAATGCTGTACTGTAACATTACAAACCTTGATTTTACTCCACTTGACAAGTTATTAGCATGACTTTCAATTTAAATTTTCAACAAACTCATGGATGTATATTTTCTAGCCATGCTAACAAAATTTTAATGACTGACAAAACATTTCATATTTAAAATGTTTTTTCATATCTTTTTACAACACAGATTTCTATGAATATTTTTGGACAGGCTATACTACTACTGTATCAAAATGTCTTACCAAATCTCCATCAGCAATAAACAAGCATAACAATGTTTAGCTCAGGTTACATTCAGGTTACCTCTCATCCTATGAGGAAAGAGCCTGGGAGACATTCAAATTAGAGTAAAAACTATGAAATAAATATCCTCATTTATAGATGACGTTGTAATGGAGAAGTGAACCGTTGCAGCAGAGTGCTGTCACATTTATATTTAAATACAAAGAGCCCTCACAGACACTCTCACTCAACCATTTACCAAGTGAGGTGGCCCGAGGGGTCAGGGTTCATGGGGACATTGGGATTGGACCTTTTTTTTAATGACATACTATACCTATAATTATAATGTGATGATCTATTTTGACTAAAATTGAGTCAAATAACGTCCGCATTCCACAGCAATGATATTCTAGAAGCACTAGAGGGCGGTATGTGACTACAAAGTTAAAATAAGTCACTCATAGATGGAACACCATTCAAAAGTCAACATTTTAAAGGCTGCTCCTCGTGTTTCTGTCAGATTTCACCTTTTCCCCACGATGTAAAGGTGAACTTCTTTGCAGCTCCTGGAGAAATAAAATGAACACATGAAGGCCAAATCCATCTCTTTTGTGCATTCCTCTTTTATTATCCTGCTCCTATTTATATAAGGTAAAGAATGATCCGAGGTGCCCAATGACACGTTGTTGTTACCGCCTGAAGTGGAATGTTCCGAAGCTAGAATAAAGGCCGACATTATATCAGATCGCTCATTAAAGCACTTTTTTTTAGCTCAGATTCTTTTTGCCAATACTGTGACATTCAAAAAACAGGTTGACTCCCCCCTCCCCCCCATCAGTGGGATAACACAAGATTAACAATAAGTGAAAGTAAAGCAATATCCCCTTAAACTACCATATTAATATGAGTGTAGATAGAAGACAAACATAAATAAGAATCAACGAAGCCTGTGTGGTGCAAGCTTGTCCCTCTAAGAGCAGCAATGTTCATCCTCTACAATGTGACAGCACTGTCCTGATGTCAGGTCTGGTGACTTATTGCATGCTGTCAGTCCTCTCCAACTGAAGACGTGGCTGGCGGTCCAGTCCGGCGGTCCTGGCGCTTTGGGGGCCATCATGCGCCTCCCAACGCCACGCCCGAACACCCCGGGATCCTTTTCCATGTGCTCCTGAGGGGTAAGCAGCTCTTCTGGGCATGGGCCCCCCTACCGGTCAACCAGGCCTCGTCAGGATGACTGCATGAGGCCCGTCAGTCGTTTGCTTGCCAGTGATTTGCCCTGGTAGGAGGCAGAGATTATGGGGGGGGGGGGGGGGGGGGGGATTTAAGGCCAAATCCAAGATACAATGCACTCTGAAGTTAAAACAAGGGGCAATGGGACACGCACCACACTGCGAGTGAACTTCTCCAGCGATGTGCGTCGCCCCTGCTCTGCGTCAGGCTGCAGTGAAGAAAAAGTAAAACCGTGGCAGAGTTCAAAGCCCAGAAAAATCCTCATCGTGCAGAATGGAATATGGTATTACAGGCGTTGCTTTGCTATAACTTTTTATATGATATTGTTATGACGTGCCAGTAAGAGGTAGCACATGTG
Source organism: Pungitius pungitius (assembly GCF_949316345.1). NCBI lineage: Eukaryota > Metazoa > Chordata > Actinopteri > Perciformes > Gasterosteidae > Pungitius > Pungitius pungitius. The sequence goes on along the minus strand of NC_084919.1, from coordinate 12,173,409 downwards.
AATGAATGAGTTACTTTGCTATTTTAGATCTATTTTCCCAATATAATACTTTTACTTAAGAAAAGGATCCATATTCAACTCATAATGTATCATAGCACATAGATCAGATCTGAAAGAAAGGGCTTTGTGAAATGATGACAAACACAAACACACCTTTACTTTTTTCCTTAGCAGGTCCTGGTACACGTTGGAGCGCAGGAAGCGCGCGTAGCTGTCGCTTTTCATCAGCTTGTAGATGTGGTCCTGAGTGGAGGGAGAGAGAATTTGAGCCGCTTACTAATATTGTATTGTGTGTAGAATTAAGGGGAAAGACCACATTAGCAGTTGGCAAATGCAAAACAATATATTTTTCAAGTCGGTGTACACAGTTGGACTAAATTGATTATATGTGAATTATGCATGATTCATTTGCTAAAGAAGATCATCTTTCTCAAGGAAAAAAGCCCTCAAAAAGAAACCATATCGATGTACAAGTTCTGAGGGCCTGTTTTAGATTTAGATTTTAGAAGATTTAAAAAAAAAATGCATGTGTCAAAAAAGTTTGTATGAAATAGAATTCCTGGATTCCTTTTCCACGCATACAGGGTGATGGAGACACGATATGTTCAAACAGACCTTGGGCTCCTCACTTGTCCTGATGGACTTCATGACTGACCTTTTGCTTTGTTAAATAGGATGTTATCTATGCTAAAATGCATGATTTTTATTATTATTTTTTTGTTCCATTGTCGTGTCTAAAATATTTCAATAGAATTCTAAACCACCTTTTACAGGAAAATGGAGTTGACAGATCCATATAAACCCATTCATTGGTTGTGCTGAAGCGTAAAACGGGGCAGAGCCCCTTGTGGGATGGAGTAGAAGCAGCTCTGATACTGATCACCTGAAGAGATCAATTATAACCACTCTGAATGCTGCTTTGAATAGTTTCTGAGAACTGAGCTCTTAGAACTTTATACCCACCTTTTTAGGGTAATATGATGACTTTTTTGCATTGACACCACTCTCCTATGTGGTTAGCTTGGATTTGTATGAAGCGTCGCCAAGAAATGGTCCACCATCAAAAACCACATCTTTACAGATTACAAATATAGCTGTTAATATAGCTGGGCTGTTTCCATTCTCCATGCTGAGCTATTCTTTGAGATTCAATGTGTGTCTGACAGCCGTTGTATTGTTTGATTGTTTCATCGAGCCTGACTTTAGTCGGACAGGTTGACCTTTCAGCTTGACACCTGGGACCAAACACGCCAAGAAACCTCGCATGGTATTTTTAGTGCATGGATTTTTTTTCTTGCTCTTTACTTTAAATCTAATTTGCAAATGTCAGTGGTATGGATTGTTTTGTCCGTGTGTGTGTGTGTGTGTGTGTGTGTGTGTGTGTGTGTGTGTTTGACGGAGCTAATGAGGTTCTGTGAAATGTTGAATCATAAACATTTACCTGATTTCCAACTCAACCATCACCGATTCTACACTGCACACCACCATTCCTTCCTTCCTGGGTTTTTCTCACCTGTGCGTCCTCGTAGCTGTACCGCCCCGGGTCTTTCAGGTTTTGGTTGGTGCGTTCGTAGCTGTGAGAGTCCAGGTTGATGGAGCTGGGCGCTCCCTCCGCCAGAAACTCCGCCCAGATGTCCTGCGCCCTCTCTGCAACCTCCTGCTGGGGCATCCTCTTCAGGGCTTGCACTGCCAACCAGAAGCTGCAAAACAGATCAAATTCCCCTCAGATCATTATTTCGCGCATTTTTTAAAATTTTAGTTAAGAAATTTTTATTTTTTTTACCCCGGATTTGTCCAACAACCGAGAAAACATTTCATCATTGTCTCTACTAAAACAATCAAAACCCAAATCAAACTTTTGCCACAACTGGCTTCTTATTGCACACATTTGAAGACATTTAAATCTCATGATTCACTCCCCATTTAAACATATATGGAACTTTGTAGAATTTAGAAACTATCAGATAAAATTTCAAGAAGACAAATGCCGCATGTCAATGGACAATATGAAAAATGGCCACATTTACCATTTTAAGGCGTGCTTTTGTGTGTGTGTACACACACACACACACACACACGCACACGCACGCACACGCACACACATTTCACCACCTATCGATCGAAGCAGAATGCCAACCAAACCGAGAGAGCCAAAGTTAGGCCAATAACAACAATAACACGGAGATATTCTAAATATATCTCTCATTCCCTCAGGAACGATGTGCAAACAAACACCAGGCACAGAAAAATCGCATCTTTGCAGTTGTAATGAGCCCAGCAGCATCACCCCCCCCCCCCCTCCATTCACAAAAGCTTCCACGAATACTGTCCACACCCTGCGCTATGACTTAGATACGTGTGTTTAGCCTGGTATCCATGTTTTATAGTGATGGATTTATTTTTAGGTGATTCTGAAAAATAAAAGAAACAGCAATCTTAATGTATTTCTTTAACCCCTTTATACTGACTGACGGAATTGTCCACAAAGTAGTTGTAGAGATATGACCTTTTTTTCAGGGTTATGCCATTTTTGGAGGCAGCCCAGAGTACAAGATGATTAAACTGTTGTTATAAATGGAGGCTGGCTATGAACTAGATGCATGATGAACATCAGAGGCAGCAGAACCTCCGCCTGATGGCCTCCAATATTAGTTTGGTATCTATATTGATCTGTGGACTGGTTCAGAGGTAATAATACAGAGACACTTGACGCTTTTCTGCTCCTCCCTCACTGCCTCACTGCTCTTCCAGAAGCTCCCTCATAAAAAAGGAAAGCAATTACAGGTCAGAAATAGGAGCGAGGGACAGGGGGACTAGTGCTGGTGTGTGCTGTCCCTGTCATGCACATGTGTGCGTTATCTCCCCACGTAGCTCGGAGGTATCAAGGATTTCTGACACATCTCTTGTCTCCTTTCCCTCCCCCTCTCTCTCTCTCTTTTTGCTGTTTGAGATGGTCACTCTCCCGCTCCCTCACATCGCAAAGGCTGACCACTTATTGCTTATGAATCTGTACCAATGCTGTGAGATCAACAACCTCATTGCAATGACAATCTTATTTTAATGTCATTTGTTTCTTTGTGGTCAAATCATTTCAAAGAAATTGTCACTGATCTACTTTGCTGAGCAAAGCACAGAAAGTAAATGACTAAACTATATCTATGCTGCCTCATTATTTCCTGCTGTTCCTATTCCTGAAATGTTGTGTTTGTGACCTTTACATTTCTGTAAATTTGTCTTGGTCTATTGAACACGTTCCTGTGTTTGCAGTGGGTTCAGTCATTTTTAAATACCTGTAATACTTTCGTTCAAAAATACCACTTTCCTACTACATCCTTTGCAGCAAACATCATATTTAAAATGAACTACAAACATGCACAACTTTCTGCTACATGGCATTTTTGGAGCAAAACTCACTAGAAAAAAGTTAGAATCGAGTATTAAAAGATAATTTCGGCTCACCGCAGGTTCTCAGAGCTGAACTCAGACTCCAGGAACTTCAGAAAGAGTTCTTGTCCTGCCGAGTCCTTCAGGGCCTCCTCCAGGGAGAAACCCCACTTCTTCACCCTCTGTAGACTGGGTTCCTTACTGGGAGGGAGAGGAGAGAGAGGCAGTGTAAATCTACAATAGTATTTTCTGGAAGGAAGAGTAGATATTTAATTAAATGGAATTCATGAAGTAATACTCAGTGTAGCGGGGCTGAGATGGAGAGTATTTTCTCCACTCATCTAATTAATAAATTATTAATTAATACAGCTGAAATAATAAACTAGATCAAGCCCAGTGATCACATGCTTGGTCCAATTAATTCCTGCCTGATTCAGAGCATAATGAAACTCACCAAGAGCTGCAACTGCCATCCTGAATACTTCATTACCTTTATTGTTCAAAGTAACCTTTCAAAGGATCATCAATTATTATAATTGTCTAATATGAGACACAAACTTGCTATTTGGATGATTTGATTAACTTTGATGAGTAAGCTGAATAAATTAATAATAAAGGCAGGTCATTTAAAGTACCTACCCATAATATATGCACTGTCTTGATTTGACAGTAGTTATATCTTCAATTGTGCCATTGTTCAAGATTCAACGTGTTGTTAGACCAAAATGTTCATACCCAAAGTCCATATTTCAACAAATATGGTTTTACAAATCTCAGACATATCTAATGTTATTTAAAAGAGTAGTGCACTGAATTAGCAATGCAGACATAACATTGTCACACTAGTGACTAGCTGTGGTTTTTTTCAACAGAATTGAAAGAGAAAAAGGAGAGATGTCTTTTTATTCCACACATCCTTCTTCAATGTCAACACCTGTCACCTACATAACACAGAAAACACACATTCTCCATCAAAACACTGATTGGCCCTTTTCATTAGACTTTGATATGTGATGGACCAGTCAAATGAGGACATGTTCACTGGTTGTGAAGGAGACACTGCTTTGTTGTTGTTGTTGTTGTTGTTGTACCTGGCCTCCAGATCCCAGAGGGAAGGATCATCGCTGCTCCAGGGGTTGGGCGGCTCCTGTCCCGTGACAAATGGGTCATAATCCAGGTACTGCTCAGTGTAGCTTATCAGACTGACCACACACATGCACACAAGCACAGGACGGGAGACGTTAAGGGTCAACGGTAGAGAGACGGAGTTTAACACTGCAACCAAGGCTTCAATATTGGATCAAGGCGTTTTCCGTTCACCTGATTTAATTGTGACGTTAATGTAATTAGAAGTTAATAAATATAAAACAAACAAAGTAGGAATATCTGTGCAAAAGCTGAGATGTGATCCTCGTAGCTCATTGATGTGAAACCCAAACTCAAGAATCTATAACATGAATCTGATTACTTTAAGACAACCACGTATAATTTACAATTCAACTGATTTTGCCATGGCACGGACCTTTGATTATCTGTTTAAATTAGAATTTAATTATGACCTTTTGATTTACATCTTATTAGAAAACATGTTAGCCAGAGCTTAGCTATAATAATACAATCTAGAAGAGACAAACACATCTCAGATGTATTTAGTGTACAGAAAGAAACTCGAGGCACATGTTTCTCTGACAGAAAAACACTCAAACCTCCAATAACGCTTACTGACCCAAAAAGTACTCCCACCTGACAAATGATTAATGTGAAGTCATTCAAAGCCAATTGCACGATGCTAGTCCCCCCAAATGTTATTGCCTTAAATGATTGATGCTTTTTTAATATATTCTTTCCTTGCAGTGTTTGGATTTTTGCCCAAAACGATGCGGAACAATCAAACTCTGTAGAACGAGTCAAAAGGTCAAAGGGTCAGGGAGTCGGAGCAGTGCAGCAGGCCGCACTGATCCCAGTCTCCTGCTCTGCTGGGATGTAATGGCTGTCCTGAATGACTGATTCATAGATGGTTGTCTCTATAGGGAAGGTGGACAAAATGCAAAGAATGCCCGCCCAACTTAATGCAAAATATCACAATAATAAGTAACATTTGTGACACCTGAAATGTGTGCATTTTATTACCGTATAATACGGTGCAAACAATGTATTACTTTATCAATTTGTTTTGAAAAAATCCACCTGCTCTTCCTTTCATTCTAAACTGTTGCGTGGACATGCTTCTTTGTTGTGAACATTTACACTCATCATTTAGCCGACGCTTTTATCCAAAGCGACTTTCAATAAGTGCATTAAGTCAAGACTGAACGGAACCAGAACAACAGCAATCAAGAAAGTACAAATTATTCAAGAAAGCCAAACTATAAAAGTGCTATACGTGAGTGCCCTGGTAAGTGCTAATAAAGTGCTAACTAGTACAGGTGCAGTCGGTAGCTGTCTATCTGCTGCCCTGATGTCATTGGGGACCTCATTCTACCATTTAGGAGCCAGGTCATCAAAGAGTCTGGATTTTGTTGAGTGTTCTGAGATTAGAGATTGCAGACAACTTAAAGAAGTGGATTTCTCATGGCAACAGGTTGCAATATTATTGATATATTTTTTTTACTAGTAATTTTAAGACAGGAGACAGAAATTGGCTTAAAGGATGATACACTTTCAAATGATGTTGAGCAACCAGATAGGACCATTACAGAGGGATTAGAAGATCCACAAATGCTCTTTGAGGGTTAGGTAAGAAGAAAACAGAAAAAAGGAGTGGGAGTAACATGCAGGTTGAACTGCGCCTGCTGTAACCCCTCGTCATGGTAACATTTGAACAGTGTGCAGAAGGCCACCCACAGTTCAGACGGGGTGTCGCAATGCAGTCGCCTCAAAAGAGCAGGGGTTCGTCACATGATAAATGGCCACAGACTGCAGATGTGAAAGAAGGCAGACGGGCGTCTTTGGGATTAAAGATGGGCTTTCCTCAGTAAATCTGGTGTGTGTGTTGGATATGCAGTATTATTAGTGGTGTAGAGTGGCAAGTTTCTTGTTCTGTACCTTTCAGAAACTTTAGACATCTTCATACAGTGACGGTCTAGCTGGGTGTTCAGGAACAAGATCTGAAGGAGGAGACGGCAGAGGTCCGTGTTTGTTTAAGCCGGTTTTCTCTTCTCATACTTGGTATTGCTATGACATTGCTATGACAGTCTGAATAGAATCACTACTGTTTCCCATAATTAAGATCAATTCTCCCCACAAGCAATAACACTTCAGAATGACGATCAAATGTAGTAGTTTTAGTAAAAATTACACATGCATGTGCACTCTTCTTTAAATAAGGTTTTCATTTTGCCAGGATCTTCACCTCCTTTTTGACATCCTCCTTGGTGCCTTTCCTGCAGAGTTGCAGTGGAGTGTGAACGGGACTTTGAGATTGCGTTGCCTCCTCCGCCAAACCATACACAGACTGGGCGTTTTGAGAGAATGGAGAGATACAGTGTGTACGTGTTGTTTTCTCACAGCAAATATATGGCCTGAAAAAAACTGCTTTGTAATTAAAAAAATATTCCTGGCGTGTAAATGTCATCAAGAAACATTGTTATGATTAAGTTGTTGGTCAATTTATGTCCACTGAAATCAAATGAATTTGCATTTTTATTCCTTGAATTAATTCCTTAAATGTTAACCTTCAATGACCCTGATGCACGGTCGGAGCTCATACCTTCTTAACTCGATGAGGGTTCTTCATGCGTCTACATTTCCTGATGTCCATCTCTGTCGTGTTAACACATCCAGGCTGGAGAAAACACAGCCACACAACCAAAGACAATGAATATGAGTACAGTCAGCGCTGGTGTTCTGAACGATCCCAGAGAGTGGACCGTGATGAGGAATAGATGTGTGGGCAGAAGACAAGGCAGACGGCTACAATACGTACCACAGGTCTGTGGACGTCCCAGAAGGCTCTCTCCTGACTGTCGAGGATCTTCCTCTCGGTTTTATCCTTTTTCCTGTCGATCCTGCAGATGACATCAGTCAGTACGAATGCATAATTCAGCTGTGTACATGTAGCAGCGAACCGGATAGAAGGAAAAGAGAGGGAGTAATATAGTGTGGAGATTGTGGTCATACTTGTTTCATATTTTGTGTTTCTGTTTTACAACATGTACTTTACTCATAAAATAGCTCAATGTTATCGCACAGAGTCACATATTCTAATTTTAGACTTTGTAAATTACAACTTTCCAAGAGGTGCACACAGTGCGAGTCTGGATTGAGCATACTGTTCTCTACGCCTTGGATTCAACGCACATCCTATTTTCCAATTTGTATACGTTCCCGAAGCTTACGGTCTGTCGTTGCTAAATGATGAAAGTCATTTATCGAGGTAGGAACGTCAGCAGCGTGAAGCAGCAGAGCTGCACAGCATCACTAACACTGGGCAGCTGATGCTGTAAGAAGCGTGACGGAAGCACTCACCGTCCATGATATGGGATGTTGCACATTGGGTTTGGCTGTAGTATTTGTGGTTCACCATAGGTGGGAGTGACATCACTATGTACATCGTAATTGTATGAGTTTCCGTGGTAACAGAGCACACTTACTTGACCTGGGCCTCAGCCTGCATGTAGATAAACTCCCACTTCCTGGCAAAGGCTCTCTGTAGCCGGGCTAGGTTCTCCTGTTGTTGAGAAGAAAAATGTAAAGGAATATATTCAAACTTATTAAAAACACAGTTACCTGGTCTTCTAGCTAGAGGGCAAATCTTAAATGAACACAGTCAGAGATTGAGATTTTCTGCCTCTGGGCTGGACACACAAATCAATCCTAAGAAGTATTGATCCGTGTACAGAGGAGGAATCCAGCACTCACCGCCTCGTAATCTGCCAGCTCCAGCCGGGTCTTGTTCTGCATGGTCCGCTTGCACAGGTAAATGGCTACAAGAGGGACAGATACAATCGAACACAGGGATCATACAAAGTTCACAGCACAATCCTTAAAGTTCATTTTCCAGTGTTGGGCAAAAGTGTTGAAGTGCAGAGATGAAATCACACTCGAAAAAAGATTCAACTCAACAAGAGTCAATTGTACGAAAGAGTTGGAGTCATCATCCAGTGTCAAGATCAGGTTCATTTGCAACACATAGTAGAGTTAGATTAACTCTTTGATAGGGTTGAAATGTAACTGTACAGTGTTACAGGTTTAACTCCATGTAATATGGCACATGGACTGTAGAGGGAGCACCAGGAACCACAGGGTTGTTGGTTTGAACCCTGGTTTACCCATGTTCCATGTCAAAGTGTCCCTGAGCAGTACACCTAAACATGAACTGTTCCCTGGGCTAAAATGTAAACACCGTGTGATAAAAATGCAACATAAGTTGCTTTTGATAAAAGCATCAGCTAAAAGACGTCGTATTCAACACTGAGCAGATTTATTTTTGACACTTATTCAGAGTTAAATTGTTAACACTTCGTTGAGTGTTGAATTAACACTGACAAGATTGAGACAAAATAAACACCAGCTTAGAGTCAAAATTGAATCTGAGTCAATTTAACTCTCTGAAATTTGCTGTGTATAGCCTGATATATAGGTCTGTTTAATCCTATAAACATATAATAAGGAAGAATTTAATTATAACAAATCCCCTTCTTTGACATCATATTTTATAAGATATTCATTCTAGGTATCAACATATTTTAATTGCACCTCTAGAGGTTCTATCAACACTCCTTCAGATCGTACTGTTTTAATTTTGTCCAATTCAGTGCTGCTAAGAAATTTCTGTTACAGCAACACTATTACACACAGATTAGATGAAAATGAAATCATACAAACATGGAGGAATACATACGCACAGATTATTTATCACAAAAAAAAAAAAAAAAAATTGTTGAACTCTTACCATAGTCTGTGTTCTCAGGCTCCCAGCGGTTGGACGGCCAAAAATAAGGCGCCTGGGTGTGAGAAAAGATGTGGATCAACCAGTGGTCAGTATTTCAAGGCCCTAAAGTTAAAAAAAACCAAGGAGGCAATTGCATACTTTGCATCAAAATCTAGAGTGACCGATCATGATCATGCTTCTGACACGCCAGTGCAACACTGTGAGAGCCACGAATGCACATCCATCATCAGCCCTGAACCGATCCAGAACAGCTGACTCCTAAAAGTGTTCTGCTAGTGAGAGGCGTCCCGCGGTACAGCGCGGCGTGGGAGTGCTGCAGTAACACAATACAGCGAGTAAGAAATTGGAACGCTGAATAATGAAGGCAGCAGGCGAAGAGCAGATGCTAATGGGATTGTTATTTGACACAGCGCGCCGGGGTTTGAATCACAATTTTAAAACCATCTTTTGTTGTTCCATCAGAGAGAGATTGTGACTGGGTGTTGATTGTTTTGATTTTCCTACTCATTTTCTCTTTGCCTTGTACTTAATTTGGCTTGAAAAGGAAACGCTAACGAATGGTGATTATCTTTACACAGCCTTTCTACGGTGCCAAACTTCTCCTCGTTTCCTTTTTCCGCCTCCCGTTGAACGAGAACCAAGGTCAGAACGTGGAAAATGTGCATCTCGTTTAATTAAACTGCTCCTCTAGACTCAGTGAATGGGAAAGAGGAAGATGCTTCAGAGATCATTCTTATCTCACCATGAGCTGCCTCGCGGTTCCCCACTGAGGGGTGTGAAACCGTTGTTTCCTATTTCTAATTAGGAAGTTCTGGAGGAAAACTGTCAAACTTAATTGATCAGTGACGTTAATGGCGTTTTCATCTGTGAACAGTTGAGGAGCAGAATGTTTTGCTTTTCTAGTGCACCAATACGTCTCCCTGCATCCTTCTGGTAGCGGCCCATTCTGCCCGTACCCAGAGCTGCTTCCCTCGCTCGCTCGCTTGATGAATATTTTAACAGATCACCATTCATTTTTGATAGGGTCACAGGATCCCAACATAGTAGTGCAAAAGCTGTGGAAAGCGGACATCAAGAGCAAGATTGCTGCGTTGTAATTCCATTACAGAACAAGTAATCTTCAACGGTTGATTAAGGTCTTTATGAGAAGCAAGTGGCATCACAATGAGATCAACCTCGCTGGACTTTTTAATATCTCTCAGACTCTCAAACTACGGCGGGATTAGTTTGAGCTTAAGCGAAAGGAACAGGACATTTGCATTTTTTGAACAAAGCAATGGTTGTTCAAATAAAGAGCCATTATTAGAAAATCAAGCTTTTTTACTCACATTGTGAAAAGAAATACACAAAACCCAAGAAGGCCATTCTAGCAGAGGACCTTTCTTGCTGTATTTAAACCATTTGTAAAGCTCCTTTCAAAGCCTGAAATGTCAACGAGCAACCCTGTGCAGTTCAATTCAAACGATTTCAGACAATCGGCTTTTATGTGTGGTTTTAACGAGACTCCAGACCGCACTCCAGCACCAACACGCCGATATGTAAGATACGATGCTTGCAATGCTCGCCACCCTATAGTCTACCTACATTTAAATACACAAATCAACCTGTATAATGTGTACATATTACCTCAATCAATCTGCATATCCCATATTATATAACTTATACCTGTAAGATACTTTTTATCTGTATATTTGTACCTACTACTATTGCACTTCTGGTTGGATGCTAAACTGCATTTTGTTGCTCTGTACTTGACAATGACAATAGTCTTCTTTTTAAGTCTCACCTAGAATGATAGCATACTAATGTTAGACAGCATTATGTAAATGTGCTTTAAAAGGTTCTACAAAAAGGTATATTAGTGTTTCTTAAAGCCAGTAATGTTTTACAACAAGACTCACTTTCGAATGTTGAACCATAACATTGAGAATCTGAAATGCTTACCTAATATTTTGCGTTTACTGTAAAGTAAATCCTTTACCCATTTGTTCTGCAAACTCATCCAGCAGAAGCCTCTCAAAATCCAATCAGCGGTCCCAAAAATGCAGAATCAGATACTCTCTCATTTCTCTCAGCAATGACCTCATACATGTAACGGTTTAATTATACTTATAACGGATTCTAAATCAATGCGTCAGTTGGCAACATTTGATGATACACTGAGTCACAGAGAGTAAATTGCCAGTCGTAACGTAGAGCACACATAGCGTGTCCTCGTCAGCGGTCTCCTGCTCACCTGAAAGCGGTAGAAAGTGCCGTCGTCTTTGAGGGAGAGGACGTGGTCCGAGATGGGGAAGAAATACCCTTGAGCTGCGATGAGGCTCCCGACGTGAATGGCCTCGGCTGAGACAGGAAGAAGAACCGGGAGTTTGTACTCTCAGAAAGAGAACCCGTCAAAACTTGACTTGCAAGGGGAAATGTATCATTGTACTTGGATGGAATGAACGCAGAGGAAGCAATATTAAGAAAATGCAATCAAACCAGGGGGGGGGGGGGAAGTGTCTTCCAAATCAACTTTTCTAAAGTGGAGGATTTGGAAAAGAACCACAGTGTTATGACATCGGAGGTCACACAGTGGCTGCATTCAAAGTGGTTGCTAACAGTTTACCATTTTCCATTCATGTGAATTTAAATTGGATTTCAGCTTTAGGATTCAGCACTGAAGTGGTTTGACTGGGGGACGTACATGCATGACTCAATGATTGACTCAGTCCTGCTGATACTGCTCTCCCACCACTATGCCTCAGGTCAGCTTAACAGCTTAATCAAAATGTATCTCTTTTATTGTTGTTTTTGTTGTGTGTTTTTACACTTGTTTTAAGATAAAGTAGAAGGCAAACTGCAAAGACATTTAACAGATTTTCCTTTAAGAGTTCCTACCACACACTGTGTCTATTGTTTATGTGTTTCATCAGATGACCAAATGCTGCCTAAACAAATGAATCCTTATAGCTTTAAAGTAAGTTCTCAACATACGCAATAACTCATTAGTGACAATCGTAATCTAAATTAGGAAATTGTGGTTTCTGCGCATACTTCTTATAATATGAATGTGAACTCAGCTGTTTAGTTCCAAAACGTTTTGTGGTCATGATAGGCTGTTGCTTATAACAAATAATATATAGCCTAATATAATTTGTGTAAACTTACCTGGATCCTCAATGGACAGGTTCTTCATCAGCCACTGTACAATATCTGTACCTGAATGAGGTCACATAAAAACACGTGATGGTTTTACTGTGTATGGACACACATCTGGTAGACATGGCCTGGGATTTAAGAAATAAAAGGAAGGGGGTGGGAGTGAGAAAACCAACAGGGATATTTCTCCACTGACTAAATGTAAAAGGTGTAGTTTTATCCATTTATTACGTTCAACCAATTCATAAAATGCATACAAAATAAATTTGAGAGGTTGATTCCTTTTAAAACTGCATTTGCAATAAAGTGAAAATGTACTATTTCTTTACTGAAATAATTTATCTGCAGGATAAATTAAAGAAATAATAAAAAGAAATCCATTGAAAAGAATATATATTGTGACTGCTTCATCTTGAGCAGTTGTCTTGAAACAGATATACTGCATCAACCCAGTCTCAGATTTAAAACCCTTTGTCCCCACAGCACTCAGATTAATGTCAGTTCTCTCATTTTGCTCTCCTCAGTAGTCATTTACGACGGGTTAAAACTTTTTGTTTCATTTCAGTCGAATGAGCTTTCATCTCGTCTGTTCTTCATTGTCTGAGTCCTTAATCCTTCACCATTTATTGTTTTTGGTTTTTTTGCCCTCGGCACTCCACATTTAAGCTTCTGTTCTGCACATCCATCCACCGCTGCAGTAATTGTGTTTATTGATATGCTCTGCTTATGGGAAACTGGGGTAATGCATTTTCCATAAGTGCAAGGACGGAGAGATTGAAAAAGAATGTTAATAGCCTTTCTTTGTTTGTCCACCATTTGACAGGCAGGGCCCCCCCCCCCACTCCCCCACTGTTTTAGTTTATCAATCGAAGCAACCAACAGGCAATGTTGCTGACTTCAATCCCCACCTGACAGGTACAACTGGCTTATAATGTTATTATTATTGCTTTTTCTTTAAATGTCTTGTGTATGTTTCCCTTTAACGCAGTCCAACACATTGACACGGAAACCAGATGAGGGGGGGGGGGGGGTGTTGAAGGCCACCTGGACAATAAGATGACAGCATTAATCATTATGTTTGGCGCTGTCTTGTCCTTCTATTCTACAGGGTGCCACTGCACAGCAGCCTAAACAAAACCACAAAATGCAGCCACAACACACATGAATTTCAGATCATCCATTTGAAAAGACAGATAGAAAGACATATAAATGGATAGGTATCAAAAATTACCAAGATGTCTGACAAAAGTATATTACACCAACAGTCTTTAACATCTCTTTCTTACCTGTAACTACACTGGGGATTTTGGTCATGAAACTCTTGACAGTTCTGATGGGCACGCCCTCCGTCTCATCCTGGATGAGAGTGACAATGTCTTCAATCTGCAGAGGACGGTCGGCAAAGAGGACAAAAACAGGGAGGAGCAGACATTGTGAAGGCACGTTACGTAAGATTGAAACCACACATCCACGAGCTGACCTTCTGAAAGAAGTTCCTTTTGAAATGAGACACAGCGAACGTGTGTTACCTCAAACAGAAATAAAGCGTTTCCAAATGAATTTGGAATATTAAGCTCATGCTGCACTAAAAACGTGACCTAATTTCATTGCTGTCGTGGTATTTCAACAATCAACACCAGCAAAATAAAAAACTAGAATTAGATCCCTATATGGTTTCTGTATGTGGTCATAATATGAATACAAGTTGCAGCATGACGAGGATTTGATGTAAGAAGATGAGGTTCAGCGGGATCAGCACGTGCCACTGGCCTTTTGTCACAACTGTACGCCTGCTATGCGTCGTAGTGGTGAGATCTGTGGTTTTGATGGCATCGATGACACCCCCTCTCTCCACAGATGCTTTCTTGTTTGTGTCAGCGAGTGGGATGTGATAAGTTGGTCGCTTTGGAGACAGCTGGCTCAAAGCTACCACAGAATTCAGCACTTATGTAAAAGAAAGACGGAGAGAGGGGTGGGGGGGGGGGGGGGGGGGGCTACAGTCATTATTTATACCTGGAACGCTAAAAATATCACAATAAAGATGCGTCATGCATACGTTCACAGTCACGGATGAACATTACAGAAAAACAGTACCCACACAACGAAAGTGCTTCGTGGATTGTGTTTGGAGGGAATCCTTTTTTGTTGTGCTTTACGTTTGCCTGTGATATATTTCAAATAAGTTTCAAACCAGTCAATCTTTCACACAGTAGGCTGCTGGTGTCCAGTATGAACAAAGTACTTTTGTTACTTTAACATAATCATTTTGTTGTGTTTTTATTTTGTTTCAATTTAGCGATCATACTAAGGCGGACCACAAGGTTTTGTTTCAATTCACAGCAAAAAAACTGCAAAATATAGAAAAGACGTTTCCTCCCAATAGTAATTGAGAGTGTAGTTGTATGGAAATCTTTTTATATAGTTGAAGGGGTCCTCATGCTGTGTGCATTTTTTTAACTGTATGAGCGCTTTGCAATATAAATGTTTCACATGTCTACAATACAAAAATATGCATTTTTTTGGAACATGTGAATAATTCCAGCAGAGGAACCTCAATGAGGAAATGCAGGATGAGGGCGAGAAAACAGAAGAGAAATGAAGCTGCTTCCTAAAAACAAAGAGGACAAAGGCTTCAACAGCATCACGTGACTATTGATCTGAGCATTTCGCACAGCACAGCGTGTTGAAGGTTTTTTTTCTGCACACTAGCTCCCACAGTGGGAACCTTCAGTAGGTTTCTTGAAAATGTTCCAATTACTTCTTTTGTATGGTTTCATTATATGACAACCATCTGAGATATAAATATACACATAAAATACCACATGCTAGACGTAATTAAGTACTAAGCAACAACCCTGCGGAACTGATTCACAAAACCATGTTGCATTTAATATGTTCTAAATCAACAGCATGTTGTCATGCATTTCAATATCAATGCATTCATTTTTGTGATTCCAGAATTATTTAAGAAAATATATAATATAATACATAAAAGATATGCTCAAAAGGCACACGTGATTCCCCTCCAAAGACTAAATGTTTCCAGTCAACATGCAAACTGGCAAGCTGTCTGTTTTTTAATCTCTGGCCATCAGTCTCCTCCACACCTTTTCCTCTTTTGCTGAAAGAAATTGATCCCGGCTGCCTGCCAACACACATGAGAATCAATATAACAATGCAATGCTAATAAGACTTCGATGGTGTGGAGACCGATTTTTAAATGGCTTTTGGTGTAAAGACCAATTTACTCTTGCCCCACCAATCAAATCGACTAATCACTGCAGGTTTATTACAGAATGCATGAGCCGTATGTTGTCTTATGTCTTAATAATAAAAAATGGCTCATTATGTGATAAGACAAAAAATGTTCACCTTTTTTTCCCCCATTTAAAGAGTTGAGAGTACTGTCAGGGTCTTGCATGAGCGTATATTTTTAACCGTCTGAATTTTAATAAGTTTATTAATCCATTTCAATAACGAGGCACCACCCTGAGATCACTAACCAAATGACCAAACTGTAAAATGAACCTTAGGATTGGTGTTCACTCATTATTTCAAGAGTCAAATTACTAATCCACATGTGAATAGTAGAAGTGAAAGTGAACGTAATTGCGCTACGCAAAACTACAAACATGGCGGTTGGACCACATAATGGGCCGAGATCACACACCACGTGCATCTGATTTGTGTGTGTGTGTGTGTCATGTACACTAAACTTAGAAGAAAACATACACGGTTACGAACACACTCTCCACACAGACCCAAGCCGCCTACTCTGAAATGAAGTTGTAGCATTCAATGTTGCTCTTCGACTGTTATATATTATATTGAGTATAAGGAGATAAATCCTCCGTATAGGAGTAGGAATAATTGGTAAAGGTCGTTATCATGAAAAGCATCAGCTGAATGAAAAATGGAAATGCATGATCTGTGAAAGCCACTTTGGTTGGTGGTGAAATGCACTTATTGTAAGTCGCCTTGGTTGAAAGCATCAGTAAATGACATGTAATGTAATGGTTGAACAAAGATGAAACTTAGCTAGATGATCAAAAAATATAAATAGGCAGAAATACAAGATGGTTCGCGCTCCCTTCTTCAGACACAGCTGCAAATGGAAACCTTTGAATTGCCCTGCTTGTCTTACTTCAATACAGACAATTATCACTCTTTTAGCATAACCCTATGTTATAACATATTTCACCGTTACAATGTATCGTGTTCCCATGACTTTGGGATGTGGGAGTTTGGGTTTCGAGTTTGAGATTCATCGGATTTATTACGAGCCGCTCTATTAGATCCCAGTGGGCCGCCTCATCACGGCGCCATAGCCACGCACTTAGCATGGACCAGCTAGTGTGGCGGACGGGGGGGGCTTGAGGGTGACCACGGCTGTTCTGTTGACTGGTTCAACGATCCCCTTCAGCGACAGGACGGCCGCACCAGTGATGCTGATCACGTTTCCCTTACTCAGTAATTTGTTAAGTGAATCAATGTTTTACTTAAAGTTGTCTTATGCTATACAAATGACAGTGGAAACAATGGAAATCAACTAATAAAAATAAAGATATTTTTCAGAAACCCTTTTTAGATTTTTAAATGATTAGGAAAATGTAAAGGTTTTAGCTTGTTGAAGTGGAGCTCCTTTAAACAATGTTTGTGATTTCTATATTATTTATTCTTAATTAAATCAAAATATATATAAAAATAGACTTTTGATATATATACACATATATATATATATATATATATATACATTTATATATATATATATATACAACAAATTTGCTAATTTGAACCTTTATATATCTGTAAACACGGGGCTGTCTTCTCTGCCAACGTGAGAAGAGTAATTTGCACATTTCTTTCCCAGTGAAAGTGGGCTGAGGCTTTTCTCAGTGGCCTCGTGTACTTACTGAGCCCACGATAACCCTAAGCTGGACTCACGACCTCGCATGGCCATCCCAAATACGCACAGAGGAGGTAAATAAAGTGCACAGACTCTCAAAGAGTTCCTGGACCTTTTGAGTTCCTGATGGTGAAACAGCTGCAATTAGCTTCTCTTTACAATTATTTGGATCACTGGAGCAGAGACAGACGGGTCAATACAGAAACTATAATGAAGCAGGTGTACATCCTGCCGAGACAGAAAATGTCAGCTATGGCCCAGAGGATGTTTGCGGACGGATACCTGGGAAACCTGCTGTGAGGGGGCGGGTTTCTGGGTACAAAAATGTATCAGTGTATCATGAGTCTCAACCATAGTAACACGATCATTGTTTTTTTCCCAGATGTCAAAATCTGAAGTCAGATGATCTTATTTTATATACTTTGAGGAGATAGCTCAAATATAGCTCAAATATACCTGGGAAGAGTATTGGTTTTTTCTAAAGGAGCAAAGTATTTAATTAGACTATACATATGCAGATTCAACTATTTACACAACTGCACAAATGACCTTTACAAGATCCTTCACAATCGAGTCCTGAAACACCACCCTGATTGAAACACGGCCTTCTGTGCTTTAAGTTGCACTCGAATGCTGATAAGGAACACGCAGACAAAGGTAAAGAGAAAACAAAATGAAAAGATGCAGGTGAAATAACTTGCTGATTGCCACGCAAAACAGACAACTAACAGTTTTACATAGTGGCTGTAAGCGTGTCCTTATGTCCTGCCGGTTCACTTGTTTCAAAGTCAATGTTTTTATTTATTTACTTTTGCCAATCTTATCATACTTAAATCACAAAAGTAGTGTTAATTTGTGAAACAAAATTGCTAAATAGAACAAAAGCTGTTGCAACAAATCAGAAATCCAACGGAATAATCTCATTGGCTCTCCTGACCTGCAGGTATAAAGTTGCAGCTAAAAAGTGTAAACGTCAAATAAATACAGTGTCCTCAGACCAAAGAATACTGTATGTGGTGAGTGGGCTTCAGGCTTGTTATAAAATGTATCAAACCTAAAGTAACATACCCGATTATATTCCCACCATCCCAAGTTACCAAAGTCAAACACTGACTAGTTTATTTACCCGAGATCTGTGTAGTTTTATTTGTAGTGATCAGTGATCTGTCGTTACCAACACTAAACCACCAAAATGTTCATATATGAAGAAGCAGATTCCATTTAAATACTGTAAGTAGTTAAAAGTAGCCAAGAAATTCGATCAAAATTCCAGTGATTGAATTCCAGGTTTTTCCCTTGTTCCATTAAATATATTCAAAGAAACCCAATCTGCATTTTAGGCCAATGTCATGCACATATTTTTCATATAGTATGTTAATTTTGGAGCTGTTTTAAAATCTGACACAATATGTATGAGGAGACTCATTAACTACACGTCCCAGTTGGGCCGTTTTACATCACCACAATCTAAAACTTTACCAACATTTGATATGTTGCTAGAAATAACTTAATTATAACCTCTTGAAATGGAAAGCAGCTCATTTCAGTAGAAACTCAGAACACAGAATATCGAGCATCATGTTGCTGATAGTTATCCAAATACCAAAACAATTTAAATCAAGTTGTTTGGGAAGGTGGCAAAAGAAAAGTGCCAACACACACCATGGTCAATATTTCTACAGTCAACCATCCATACTGTACCCTATAAGGTCAATCATGTGTATAGGTGTGCTTTGATAGTGTAATATGATGCATTTAATCAGTTTAGAAAACATTAAGAGTCACCTAGGAATCGTTTTTCCATGAAATTCTGTTTGGTAAAGAAAGGCTACGGGAAGGCTGAAACAACATCAGTATATGAAGATTTCACAACGGTGCTGAAATGTACTGCATCAGCTCTCCCACACACACACTCAACCACACACAAAATATGGGTTATTACAGTTATGATCCTAACAGTCCAACGTCTCTGCTCTCTACAGCACCTTCATCACAAAACTGTCTTTAGACAAACTGTCAATTTTACTACTACCATCAAATAAAAACAAAAAAACATGAAATTTACAAAAGGGTCATATTTTAAGCTTGTCATGTGTCCTTATTTATTACCCTATTACAATGAGAATTACAACATAACACATTCTGTATCTCTTCTCTCACCTTTTATCCTACATCACTTTCCGCCCCTACGGCGCCTGAATCCCACAGTTGCTGCACCGCAGCAGATATCACATGGGTCTTTAAAGAGCAGATCACAATCAGGCTAAGATTAGACTTCCCGGGGGTCATTCTGGGAATAATATTTTATTTATAATCCTATCTCTCAGGTATTCTCTCAGTTTATCCCTTGTTGCAATGAAGGACTATGGCATCTTAATGCTATTTTCAATTGTCTGAGAATACTTATCCGGATTTTGTCAGAATTACATTTTCACTGACAGGAGACAGGATCAGTGCGCTATTATAGTTCCAGTGTAACACAAGATCATATAATATGCAGCAATACTTTAATTTGAAACTTGTATGGTAAAATTCCAGCTAATCCACAATCCAGCAAATATATGTAGAGACTTTGTTGTACACTAATATTACTTTGTATGTAATGAAGCAGGATGTATATGGATATAATTTTTTTACACCTCTAATACTCATCAATAATCTTTGAAAATTAGATTAGAAAATGCTAGATTGGTGTTACACAAGATCCCTATACATGTTCTGAATTTCAGTATAGCAACTAAAACTGAATTAAAGTTAAATAGTTCAATAGTTCTTTTTTTGACTGTGGTGATACGGTGTATAACCTACCTTTCATAAGTAAAATAATTGAGAAAGTTGTCCTACAACAACTTAATCGCTTCCTGGCTTCAACTGGCTGCCACGACAACTTCCAGTCAGGATTTCGACCTCTTCATAGCACCGAGACGGCCCTTATTAAAGTTGTAAATGACATCCGTCTGAACCCAGACTCTGGCAAAGCTTCAATATTAATGCTATAAGACCTCAGTGCTGCATTTGATACTGTCGACCACTCAATGCTTTTGGACAGGTTGGAAAACTGGGTGGGGCTCTCAGGCACAGTCTTAAGCTGGTTCAGGTCATATCTACAAGACAGGAACTATTTTTTTTCCATTGGTGACTTCGTATCAGATCCAACCGACGTAACGTGTGGCGTCCCCCAAGGTTCGATCTTAGGGCCGACTTTATTCAACATCTACATGCTCCCACTAGGACAAATCATGCAAAATAATAAAATTGACCACCATTGCTACGCTGATGACACCCAAATCTATGTAGCGCTATCACCAAACGACTATCGCCCCATAGATTTTCTGTGCCAGTGCATTGATCAAATCAAAGACTGGATGTGTCAAAATTTCCTACAACTAAATGAAGACAAAACTGAGATCATTGTAATTGGTGCTAAAAAAGTAAGGTTTAAAGTAACCCAACACCTTCACTCTGTGTCCCTGAAAACATCAAATAAAGCCAGAAATCTGGGGGTTATTATGGATTCAGATTTACACTCAAATCACATCAAATCAGTAACACAATCGGCCTACTATCACCTCAAAAAGCACGACTCATGAGGGCTCATCAAGACTTAGAAACACTTGTACATGCCTTTATAACTAGTAGGCTGGACTATTGTAATGGTCTCCTTGCAGGTCTTCCAAAAAAAAAAAACTGTCAGGCAGCTCCAGCTTGTTGCTGCTAGAGTGCTAACAAAGACCAAAAAATGTGAGCACATTACACCAATTCTTAAATCCTTACATTGGCTCCCAGTATGTCAGAGAATTAATTTCAAAATCCTACTGTTCACATATAAATCACTACATGGTTTAAGTATATCACTGATATGCTTCCACTACATACGCCTTCAAGATCACTAATATCTTCTGACACCAATCTGTTAGTGATTCCCAGAGTAAATACAAATCATGGGAAAGCATCATTTAGTTACTATGCAACAAACACCTGGAATAAACTACATGAAGATTTAAGACTCGCCGCAAATCTGACCACGTTTTAGACTGAAAACTTTTATGTTCACCTTAGCCTTCTGGTAAATTTTACCTACATTGCCCTTTTAACCTTTAATTAAACAATTTTAATAAGATTTTAATCTCTCACTCTGCACTGTAACTTTTAATTATTTTTATATTTACAATTTTATTTGCTGTTTTTTAATTGTCTTTTAATTCTTGCATTTTATTTCACTTTATTGTATGACATGTTATGTGAAGCACTCCGAGTCTGCCTTGTGTATGAAAAGCGCTATACAAATAAACTTGCCTTGCCTATAAGTCCATCATGTGTCCCACCGTTTCATTTCCCTATTCAACATATCCTCAGAGAGCCTTTTGCTAGGAACAAACTAAATATGTCAAAACATATTTAATATGACATATTTAGTTATGAATTAAATATGACACAAAGAGGCTAAAGTTATAATGTGTTGACCTTTTTTGGTCAAAGCATGTCATTAAAAAGGATGATGAGTTTTCCATGCGATGGTTTCATAAAGTCGGGGCACTTCCAGTTCACGAACATGAGCCTCCCGCAATAATAGAGGCCCGGTAATCCAACGCATCTAATATCTCATGCAGCATATTAGCATTTTATTTTTTATATATATATATATTCATGAAGAGAATTAGCATGCCAACCTGGCAAAAGTCAAATTAGTTTCATTGAACTTATTAACTTAAGTGGCGAAACGCCTGTGTGTGGGCGTCAGTCGCACATTAACAGGGTGTCTCACGCGCTCACCAGATGAAATGCCATCCGCCCACAGCGGGCGTGATGACTGTGGCCCTCTGCCTACATTAAAATGGGGTTTTACGTCTGAAGGTCAAACACTGACGGCGGCTGGGTGACAGTTACGGTGAGTCTTACTGGTTTGAGCCCAGTGCGCCTGGCAGCAGGGCCATGTGATCGTCGACGGAAGTGCGATGACGACGGGACGGCGCTGACACGGTCAACTGCCAGCGAATCTCTGCCCGACCGTCCATGCCAGCCATCAGCAATTCAAAAAAAGGAAAAAATAAAGAAGAATCTGCTCCGTTCAACTGAAACAATTCATTCACAAATAATGTTAGTGGCTTAACTAGAGAAATGCAATACATTCTTTACGTTTTGGACTTTGACAAAGAACAAAAACTACTGCCTGGTGTCCAACGGACAAAACGAATCCGTCTAAAGCTCAGCATTTGGTGAAAAATATGAAAATCATTATTTAGATCAGCTTAATGGCGAATGTAACCATGGGCTCCTGAGCAGTGGAGCAGGTGGAAAAAATTAAATCCTTGATATTCAGTTAGTGGGAGCAAAGACATTTTTCCTGCTCACGTTTATAAAACACATTATCTATATAATATCCATTTCTCACTCATCTTGAGTTGGTTGAGGAGCAAATGTTAGCATGTTTTAACAGGATTGCGTGTGTGGAAGTGTGGAACTTAGACGCAAATACGCTGTGCCACTCTCTAGTGTCAATTGGCCTCAATGCTGTTGGAAAGGTGGGATGATGAAAAGTGCAGATCAGCTGTCCCACAGCTTGTTTGGGTGTCAGTTTGAGCATTAGAATAGAACATCTCAAACCACCATCCTGTATGAATGCACCAAGAACACACCGCTCAGCCAACCTAACCCGGCTCTTTCAGCCGTAAGGACAAAGAGGGAATAATGAAATCCTGGTGCAGAAAATGTTAAGAGGTCAAAGTTCTCCGCAAAAACCGTCTGGTTGAGCTTTCCATCCGGCAGAAAGGTGAAAGGCCACAGCAGAATGTGAAACGGGGCCAGGCATCATCCCAGGGCGATAATCAACTCAGAAAAGATTTGCTCCCAGAGCGGGACACCAGCACCAGCTGACACACACATCCATACCTGGGAGAGTGTGAGTAACCATCACCCTGTGGGAGTCCAGCTTGCCTGCATCGATTGTGATTACTTTGATGTCAAATAACAACATTTGCTGTATAGCCCTCATATGCCAAAGATAAAAATGGCCCAAAAAAAGATTCAACGGTGTCCTGAGAAGTTGCTGGATCATCATCGGTAAATCAACTCATTCTTACAAAACAAGAAGATGCAAAACAACGCGACTAGTGTAATCCAATGTAACACAAAGCTAGAAGCTTGAACTGTGGGGAAAATGAGCAGAAAAGCATTTACGAAGACAAACAATTCAAACGAAGGCAGTGGGAAGGAGTGTGTGTGTGTGGGGGGGGGGGGGGGGGGGGGGAAACTTGTCATTTCCTTTCATACATGAGACTGAGCCCATTTGCACTTCATTGGTGACTTGTCGCAGAGGTCCATTAGGCTCTCCCGGTGCACCGGAGGTGGACGGCTGCGCCGGGCGTCACTGAAGCGGCACTCATTAAAATATTTTTCAAGGATTCAACATTAAATATCACATGTGGAATGATGTCGGGGGCTTTTTTTCGGAAGCTGTTGGGGTAACTCATTAAAACTTTAAAAGTCTGTCAGAACCACATGAGCTGTGGACAATCCACGCACGTTGACCCACCGCGGACGGATCTCATTTCAACTGCCGCCCTCACGATGCTTTGTGGCAAAATGTGCTCTTTCACATGTAGTTAGTAGCTCCAACAATGAGGTGTACGTGGCTTTCAACTTTTGTAAAAATCCTTATCCACATAACAATTAAACAACTTATCAGTTCAAAATTTCAAATTGTCCACTACTTTGGTAAACGACCTACAAACCTGCTAAAATGTGATGGTGACCTTGCTTAATATTCTCAAGTTAACACTTGAAAAAAAAGCCCACAGCCGCTCAGAGTTGTTTGTATGGTTTTGCAGACTAGTTTAAACATAACAGGTGTTGCTACATAAAGGGCTCGCTAATGAGGCTTGCTACATAAACGGATATAATGAGGCTTGCTACATGAAGGGAAATAAAGAGACTTGCCTGTCATATTACATGACAAAAGAATTGATTTGCTCATTATGATCCCAATGACATACATGCTGAATGCTTATAATTACAGAGAACCACACACAGAAATGGTTATTTTAAACAACAAAAACTGCTTATGAAAATCACATTTGTTCTCATTTTTACTCTCTTCACAAGTTACGTCAGGCCAAAAAAGCCACACTTATGTCTATAACATTAATATTTCTTTGAACAAATCTCTCAGAATTAAATCCCTCAAACACAACGCAACGCAAAAAAAAGCATTTCTGTGCGTTCACATTTTCTATTGATCAGTGGGTGGCAAACAGCTCTCATTCGAGATGTTTTCAAAGCACGGAAGAATATGCAGAAAAAACAGTGAAAATTGGAAGATTAATGCATTAATTGGAGTATTAATCTCTCACAAGGCGGCAGCAGATGCTGGGGATTAACAGCTGGAACAGCTTTCCTTTACACCCTCTGTCACACACCGTTCTCTGTGATGCAGGAGCTTCGGCTTTTCATTACATCTCTGCTGGACATATGACGGAGGGATCTCGAGAAAAAGAAATGTTCTCCATACCTCTGGTCTTCTGTGTGCAAGCTACAATCTACCATGTGCTTATTTTCAGCCTGGCGCTGTTGAAATGAACTGGTGCTGTGAGGCAATTAGAAGGCCAGAGAAGAGAAGAGGAAAGTCTAAATGTCTTTACGACGTGTCTTAAGATTCTTATGATGTATCTTTTTCATTTAATTTTGTGGCTGAATCAGTCAAATGTTCCTGGTGTTCCTTTCTCCTTAATTCAGAGTATCGGATATGAACACAGATCAAATGTAACACCTCACTCTGTTTAAGTTTACAAGGCAAGTCCGTCAAAGTGGGTCTGTTATACAAAAGCAAAATCTGATGATAACAACGACAGAGTAACGTTAGAAGTGTGCTTTTGTCAAGAGTTTGGGTCATAAAACGACTGAAGCTTGTGATCAAACCAGAGAGACTGAAGGTCTGAGTTTGAGATGAATGACTCCCGACAAAACCTGATGTCTGCTTCACATCCTCAGAGGTCCAATTAAAGTGGAGAGTGAGCTCTCTTTTACACTGAGGTGGTCTACTGAAGTAGAGCCATGAGGTCTTTTCCATACAAAGTATTCATTGTTGTTAAATCCCAAGTGCTTCCAAAGGAAACCACACTGTGAGAAGTTATTCAACTTTATTCATCTTGATTAAAAATTCTAATCCTAGTTTTGTGACATTTCCCTGTGGATAAATGACCATTCTTCTCTTGGTGCAGGGTTGACTGTGCTCAATGAGCTTGTGAATATGTATATTGGATATTACAGAGAAGGCTTTTGGAGGTCAACGTTTTGAAGAGGATTCCGAGCATGAGGTAGATGTATGAATTATTTTTCATTCATCGGTTTTGACTCAAGGCTTTTCTCTCTGAGAGCAATTTTAGTTAAAGGTGTGTGTGTACTCCTTCTAACACTCGGCTAAAAAGACAAAATACTAATGTCACATTTCATTGTCATGTGAAGTCTTTTAAATCATCTTAAACTGTGTGAAAGCTTAGTACGGTATTATGAAAATGAAACCATTGAAAGCAATGAAGAGAAAATGTCCGAATTATAAAATGAATAATTCTTTGACCTTTTGGTGGAAGTGTTGCCTAATGAGACCGTTCCCATGAATATTTCTACATTACCTAAACATGGCAGTAATGCTGGGCCTCTCTCTCTACAAGTTTCAGACACTCCAGAGCAAAGCATGCCTCAGGAATACAGATGTTACTACCAGGGGCCATTTATCCATGATGTTGTCTGCTAAGGATCTACTGGCTCAGCGTTTCTGCAGCTCTTTTCATTTAACCAATATGGTGCCTTCATCTGGGACCAGAGGTCTGTTATCTCAGAGTACAATAAAACCCTCATCCCACATGAAAAAACTGAATGACATCCAAATAAGCTCAGCAAATAACTCAATCGAACCCTCGCTTTATTTTGCATCTATTTAAGAGTTAACTTTGAAATGCACCTAGGATTCTTTTTGCACGTCCTGCTCCCATCTCAGAGACAGATCCCTGCTTCTCGGAGGTGGTTTGCAAACAGCGGAGATTGTCCGTCCCTGAGCTGCCACTGCTTTTATGCATTGGTAGAGAGCCCTTGACGTGCAGGGGAGCACTTGAGTGCACGCTTTGACCCCACTCGTCACATTTTTCAAAAAATCCTCACGGAGAGAGCCGAGAAGTTTAGGGGCTGCAAAGTCAAAGAGCCTGGGGTTTACATAACAGTGTGAGGATTTCTAAAAAATCTGCACGCACACATACCTTTTTTTTCCTCTTTGTATTGCTCTCCCAAAAGAAGCAGAAATGCTATGAAAATAAAAATAGAGATTTCCCGGAGTGCCGCTTGTCACACGGGCGCCTCTCGGTGCCGCTGAATCGGGCTTGAGCGGTCAAGGAAAGCCGCAGCGTTGGAAAGTCATTTCTTTTCAGCGCAGCATGGAAGCAGATAGCAGCAAGTAGTTTACCAAGCACAAGGAACTCAGGACAGATATTCTTTAGGGAAGCCTGGAGGAAGATTACACACACACACACGTCAGCGTTGGTACGTCAGCGTTCACACACACACGTGTCGCTGTGTAAAGGACTTTCTGGAGTGAATAGAATAAACAGCAGGAATCAAAGTGTAGCTTGTGGAGGTGAAACGGGGCCAAAGAAGGAATGACAGACAAAGAGAAGTGGTAACGAACCAGCAGCAGGAAAACTCATCTCAGTTTCAAGGATTGGGATTTGACTGCAGTAGTGATCTCATCTCAGCAGATGGAATGAAATGATTTTCCTTCACTTTGCAAACTATCAAAGATTTACTCTTGTGTGCAAATACCATCATACATGAGGAGAAAGCATGCATACTGCACACATATGCAGACATATTGCAGTTTTTAAAGCAGCTGTTATGAGCGTTATGGGAACCTGCAGTCACTTCTTGGAACTGTGACCAGCCACTATGATTCAGCTAATGACAGAAAAAGGGACCTTTGGCCGTGTTAACGAGGTGATAAACCACATGCGGGGCGGTGACATCGACGTGAAATCGCACTCTGTTGAGAGGAGTACAGCTGGTTGGGAGTCACTAAAACACTTTGCATGGAAACCAGCACGCTGAGGTCTGCGGACAAACCCACAGAAAGATACAAAAAGCTCTTCATCCTGAATGATGAGGGTAAAAATGGAAAAGATCTCTCACATGACAGTAACATATAAATTGATTGTTACACAATTTTAGCTCTTACATGGGTTTCCCTTTATTAAATAAGTAGTAGTTCCAGAGTTTTTAACAATGGGATGGGCCATTTTTCGGAGCAGAGGCCAAAAAAGAGGCTAGTGTTCTGAAAAGGTTAATTTATCTATTATGCATAGAGAAGAATAAGAAGATTCATCATGGTGGCAGGACAGGAACCCAAATCTACCCCTGCAGCACGTGGTTAGAGGCCAGCAGGAATTGTTTAAATAACATGTAATATGGGGATTTTAAGCATATTTGTTTTTGTTATTTGAATCTGATGATTTCCTTGGTGGCAGTTTGGCCAATGCGTTTCTATGGTAATGAGGTGTTTTTTTTCCCAACGGATGGTTTTACTTAATATTCTATGGGGATGGCTCCTTTGTTTATTATATACATTTCATATTTAAATAGAGATACGTTTTCAGGCAATTACCAGAAAACCACCTTATCTCGTGGTTCCACGGGACCTGATTTACAAAGTCTGTGAATAATATAATATGAGAAAATCATTTTTAAAGTTGGGCATACGAGAGACAACCGTTGGGAATTAGTCCAAACATTTAATGTACCATGAATTCTTTGAGGTCCACACACATCCAAACGTGACTTCGTCCAGAAGCGATACCTCTCTGCTAATAAAAATGGGTGCTGTGCTTAAAACGATTTGAGCGGACCGCTGATTAGTAAGAAATGTTAAAGCCAACGTGGTGTGAATTACGACAGATCACGAGGCCATGAAGTCTGGAGTTGTTGTTTGGTCCACTGGGTTAATTAGACGGCTGTGAAGCGTTCGGATGAAGCAGCCTATTCGAAAAATAGCCCGGTCTCTGCTGATTAGTCACACAAACACACACACAGACAAACACACACTGTGCATTTGTTGGGCTGGTTTTCGTACAATAAGCCTTGCAGAAGCATGGATGCACGGACACACGCCAGCACAGGAACCAACAGAATGAGGGTGATGATGGCCATGAAAGATCTGATTCTTCAATAGATCCAAAGGTGAGCGGAGCACATGATGGCAGGAACATAATTATGTTTGCACATCACAACCCTCGACACACTCAGCCAGGATGTTGGTTCGCTCCGTAATTTGATCCCAAATACACGGCAGGGAAGCATGTGATGGATGTTATTGAAGAGGTCAGCGTGCAAAATGTTCACAACTTTTGGCTTGATATAAATTTGTTTGAGTTTCAAAAGGTGTATAAAAGTGCTTTTGTAAATTTTCTTGTACGTTACGAAGCATCCGAAGCATTCAGGTCACGACGGACAGGTTTCAGTGGTTCTAGTTTTCATTTGGCCTTCTTATGAACATACATTTATTGTACTCTAAACTTTTTAATTTTGCTTTACTAATACTCTCCAAATAGCAGGTGGAGAGACAGATTTCATTTCGTCTTCTTGACGCCATCATTTCAGTCTAATGTATCGGATTAATTTGAACACACTATTATGATCACTGTACCTTAAATTAACCATCTCCAGATGGACCAATTAGATGCTAACATTTTAAGCATCTAAAACCTTGCTATGAACAAATAGCAAAGTTCGAATGAATTAAAATGAAAGCGACCTCACTTTTCAAACCCTGGAAGCTTTGGGAATGACTACATTTTATGGCAGTCTTTTTTCTTTTTTTTCCTCTTAGTTTCCTTGTCAAAATCGTAACCTTTCAACTACCTCCCGATGAAGAAACATAAAAGAAATAAGCTGTGGCCACTCAGTCTCCATCGTGGACCGAGATAAAACACTGCAATTTAATATATGCATAATCACAGTCCATTTTCTTCTCTCACACTGGGATTTTAGATGTGCTGCACAAAGGCTCCATTGCCTCCATATGCAGGAATACATGAATGATACATATTTAAAAAAAAGTGCTCAATGAATGTAGAATAATTGCACATTTCAACCCAGTGACACTTGCTGCTCAATAATTGCTCTTCTACAAAGCCGAATGCTCTGACTGACACCGAAAAGGACGGCGCAGATACAGTATATGAAGGTTATTGCCATCATTCAGTGGCCATTATTTCCCATCTCACATCTTCCATTTTATTTCTTTTATCTATTATTTCATAAAGTGTGTCTTATACACATCGTCTCTCTCCTTTTAACATTGTTAATTCCATGCAAAGAACTTTGAATTTCCTTGTTGCTAAAACGTAATACAAATATTTTTCATTCTGAAACTTTTTCTTTGGCTTGATGGTTTCATTGCATTATTAAAGATATCAACAACAAACAATCCGAATGATGTGTTGCAAAGAAAGCAAAGTACATCACCATGACTTTGTGCCCAACCGGTTGCTCCTTTGGCCCTCCTGTGTCGAGCACTTTAGGTGACTGGCTGTGGGGAACTTTATTTACACTATCAACACCCTGCCTGACAAGAACTATGGCCATTATGGCGCAATGAAAACCTTATCTATTTGTACTTTAATTAAGCCTCCCATTGAACTGCCACCTGCCCGATTATTGGCTGCCTCACACGGGGCCGACCGCAGCCAGAGGGCTCGCGTCTTGATTGATTGCCCTTAATGGCCCGGTGGCACACAGAACACTTTTCTCATCATTTTCTCATCACTTCCACTATCTGGCATAATTGCTTTAAAAAGGACTGACGGCCACATCGACCATCTGTGAAGCCTTTATAAAAATGAATGTCAGAATCTCAAATGTATAAACTGAATCTATTGTTTCCCATAAACCCAAACTGCAGGACCAATGACCATCACACTCAAAACGTATCTACAAAACCTGCCAAACTCGTAGCCTCTTGCTGCTGCGGCTTTGATAAATGCCATCACAGAAAAAAGTAATGAAACACTACATTTTCAGTTTTCCTGCCAAGTGCCATTAAGCTACAGAGAAAAATAATAATGCAGACTGAAAATGACATCTTTGTATTTGGCGAGTGAGCTCTATTGTTTTTCAGTATGACTGCTGCGTTCTGCACGGATGACAAAACGTACAATTGAAATACTTGGTAACGGCTTTTAGATGAAGGCAGCAGCACAGGAAGAAAGACAACCCATCTAAGCATCAATAACCACCAATGCAGCATGTAAACCTGAATACCCGATCCACCCGGGTCAGAACCAGAACCAACAAGTCCACCAAATCCAATAGACACAAACATACCAAAAATGCTTTACTGGACTATTCAGTAATTCAGACTATTCAAGTAATGGATGTCATTTGCTCAAATATCAGTACAAGGCAGAAACACACAGTGCCTCTTACACAACAGCATTTTAGAAACAAAGGCCAGAGATCATGGCTGCCATCATTACACCCCCCCCCCCCCCCCCCCCCCAACCGAGTAGCTCCAGGTTAATCGGTTGAGCTAAATGGCCTTTAAGCGAGGTTAGAGAGGGGCTGTAAGAACCCTGCAGCAAAGCAACCAGCTGGTAAACGTCATCGTCATCACGTTCTTGCAGTAAACATCAACCACTGGTGATGAAGGATTGTTCTAAATCTCATTCAACACCAAAGAAATGAACAAACATTTAAATATTAAGGGAAAATTCAAGTTATACCAGACAAAGATTGGTTCAAATTGATTTCTAAATTGCCACAATCATGGCTGTTTTTTCAACATTCAAGAGAACCATTAACTTTCGCTGCTTTCTCCTTTCAGTTTTAACCCTATACCCACGTGATGTGTGTATATCCAGCCCATAGCCAGTGTATCTAATGTATGTAGGAGCAAGACCAATTATTTAAGCAGCTCACTGAAGCTCCTCCCAGGCCACAAGATTTAATAAAAACTGCATTTTCATATGACGCATTTTGAGCTCATTTTGCAATAGTTTTGGTCTGAATCCAACTAGATCAAGGCACAGATTGTTATGTTGTGTATCAACAGATAACTTCATTTAACAAGAATTTTGTTTGCAGCATTACCTTTGGGAAGAAAAATGAACGACGTGTATTTGAATAGAGCGTCTGAGTTACCTACACCTGGTGGACCAGTCACATTTCTGTTTTCAGGTGTTCGTAGCCGGCTTTGAGGTTAGAGCTGCACAATGGTTAATGTTAAATGTGTTTAATAAATAGGAAATAAATCCCCAACCTACTGCCAGTGATTTACAACTGTGATTTGCTCTGCTCCTTCAGGTGGTCAGCATCACCTAAATGGCAACGTTTATCGAATCAAGGCCCCCATCTTCTGCAGAGTAAAATGTCTCATCTCCTCCTTCCAATCTATCCTCCTGCCCTGGGCTACGTATTCGACTCCCTCTGGCGCGTCTCCCTCCCTCTCTCTCTCTCTCTCTCTCTCCGACAAGCAGCATTTATTCTCAACTGGAAAGCAGCCTGAGTCCGAGGCAGAGGAATGACCGTAACTAGGGAGGTGGCTTTGAAATTAGATTTCATTTGAAATGAGTCGGATGGGTGGGCATGAGCCTGCGGTTCCCAAATGGCAACAGTTACAACGAAATAGACCTCGCTGACATCACTGTGCAATCTTTCACTAACGGCGACCCGCGGGGCTCCGGATGCGATGGGACGGAGCAATTCTGGTGGGTAACATGGAAATGACAGTCCAATTATAGGAAGACATTCAGGCCGTGCTTAGAGGAAAACGACAGGTCTATCACTGCCCGCAAGAAAAGGCCATTTAAAGCATGCATTCACACAGAGACACCAAATGCACGTCACCTTCACACAAAAAAAACATGCAACCTTTTCCCCACACCGCAAGGGAGGTCGCAAAGTGTAACAAACCCGACGCGATTGCTCAATTTGTCAAGGCTGCGTGTCAATTGCGGAGAAAAGCTGAATGGATTTGCCCTTTAGTCACTATTGATCCCCTCCAAGCCAATTCTTCAGATGAATCCTTGGGGCAGTTTGCTTACCACCAAACGTGTCGTGACTTACAGCAGGAAAAAGGTTTCCTCATATTTAATTGATGCCTCAAGGAGTAGGCACGTGATCACTTCATCACGGGACCAGGGATGAATGGAATGAGGGCAGCTTTATAATAAGGTGGTGGGAGCCAAGTGTACACTATAGGTTGTTTGTTGTTGTTGTGAGAGTGAGATGGATGATGGGAAAAAACTAAAATACTGGAAATATTCTATTCTGTCAGGGTTGTCTAACAGTAATTTTACTGTGATAATAAATAATGATTTCACAGGATAATTAATACTCCATTCGCCACCTGGTTATTTTCCCCATTTTCTTATAATAGTGTGTTTAATCTTTGGATATGATAAAAATCAGCAGTGCCATGTCCTCGATGGCTGGATATAAAAAAGTAAAAAACAGTTCTATCAATTTTAAAGAGAACATTTTAGTTCCGGACTCATAAGACAATTAAAAGAAACTGTAGACAGCTTATTACCAACGGTGGGCAACTGCTCACTATTTTATTCTCACATGCAAGTTAAAGCTTCCCAAAAAAACATATGTTACACAATAAGAGGCAGCTATATTTATCAACTGTGTTATTTCATGGAAGAAGCCCAGCTCCAAGGATGTCAAACACCCATAAATAATTATTTAAAATCAAGACTAGTGTCCTGTCTTTGTGCTTTGGTGCCATCACAGTTCCAACGAGTGGTGTAATCCTGAACACTAACAAGCAGAACTCTAGCTGAGTGAACACTTTAATCCCCCCCCCCACGAACCCAGAGGCAAAAACTGTTTGGCCAAATGTCAGCCTCACACACACAAAAGCATCTTTCCTGCAGGGGGGGGGGGGGGGGGAGTCTAATAATGAGACACTGAAGCAAGTTTTCAGCAAGATTAACTAATATAGCAGCTAAGGTCTACTGAGGAATCTCAAAAGCCACCTTTAGCAAACCTACATCTTACCTTAAGTAGCTCGCTAGCCAAAACATTGTGTCCTTCTCCCCTGGTCCAGACTGCAGAAGAAGTGGGCTGAGAATTCCCCCGACACCCATTGGTTTGTGCGCTGCCACTTTTAGGCCTCTAGTTGTACGTTTTCACCATCGCCATCTTAAATTAGGTCTGTCGCCATCTTGGATTTTCACAACCAGTGAACAGAAATGACCGTTAGATTGGAAGTGCAGGCAGGTGACGTAGAGAAGATTCCTACGGGTCGCGTAGTTGTCAAACTTTTTTTCACGGTTTATATTTAGGGGGGGGGGGGGGTGATTGAGACCATAAACTCATGTCTACTGAGGTACTATACAGAGGTGGGACAAAGTCATTGTTATGCAAGTCAAAAGTAAGGGTGAATCTCATTTCTCTGTCTTACCCCTTCCCCTTACCCCTCCCCCTCGGTTTTGCGCGTTCATGTGAGGGGAAGTGGTGTCTCGATTCTCATTTTGATTAAGGGCTAGGGCCAAGGCGTAGGGCTACATAGCCCTTGAAACGAAGTTTGCGGAGGACCACACTTGAAACCGAGGGGTAACAGTTAACAACGTAGGAATTTCTCAAAAGTGCCGGCATCAAGTTTTTTTTATGGCTGAACGTCGAACTGTGAAGGAGTCGCACAAATCTAAGTATTTTCAGCAGTTTAATTGATATTATAATTATGACACTCGTGTTTTATGATCCTTTTAATAAAATGTTCAAGTGGTTTTAATTGTAATGTTTTTGTTTTGAATCGGTAGTAAACCGCTAGCTAGCAGCTATGCGCTATTTGTCGAGCTGAGCTATCTATATGACAATTAATATTGTCGTCTGAGAAACAATCGTCTTCTTCTATGTCTTTGACTGATGGCACCCAAGCGTGCAAAGATAAAGAGAGCCCAGGCAATCGATATCACGACCTGAGACGACGGCATCTTCGTTTATGTCAACACTTGTCGCCTCTGTTGACGTAGCAGCCAGCTAGCGGCAAGGGATGATGACGCAACCAGTTATCGAGTGGTGTCTCATTTCTTAGAGGAACTTTCTCACCCCTACCCCCTTTCTCTCGGTATCGAGGGGCAAGGGGAAGACACAGACGAAGGGGTAGGGGAAGGGGAAGGGGTAAGACAGAGAAATGAGACGCAGCCTTACCCCTTCCCCTTACCCCTCCCCCTCGGTTTTGCGCGTTCATGTGAGGGGAAGTGGTGTCTCGATTCTCATTTTGATTAAGGGCTAGGGCCAAGGCGTAGGGCTACATAGCCCTTGAAACGAAGTTTGCGGAGGACCACACTTGAAACCGAGGGGTAACAGTTAACAACGTAGGAATTTCTCAAAAGTGCCGGCATCAAGTTTTTTTTATGGCTGAACGTCGAACTGTGAAGGAGTCGCACAAATCTAAGTATTTTCAGCAGTTTAATTGATATTATAATTATGACACTCGTGTTTTATGATCCTTTTAATAAAATGTTCAAGTGGTTTTAATTGTAATGTTTTTGTTTTGAATCGGTAGTAAACCGCTAGCTAGCAGCTATGCGCTATTTGTCGAGCTGAGCTATCTATATGACAATTAATATTGTCGTCTGAGAAACAATCGTCTTCTTCTATGTCTTTGACTGATGGCACCCAAGCGTGCAAAGATAAAGAGAGCCCAGGCAATCGATATCACGACCTGAGACGACGGCATCTTCGTTTATGTCAACACTTGTCGCCTCTGTTGACGTAGCAGCCAGCTAGCGGCAAGGGATGATGACGCAACCAGTTATCGAGTGGTGTCTCATTTCTTAGAGGAACTTTCTCACCCCTACCCCCTTTCTCTCGGTATCGAGGGGCAAGGGGAAGACACAGACGAAGGGGTAGGGGAAGGGGAAGGGGTAAGACAGAGAAATGAGACGCAGCCTAAGTCTCAAGTCGTTGCCCTCGAGTCAAGTCAAAGATGAGGCAAGTCCCAAGTCGAGTCAAAAGTCAAAGCCAACAAGTCTCAAGTCGAGTCCAAAGTCTTATCATTTTAGTTTCGAGTCATTTCAAGTCCTCTTATTACAGAAAATTCCTTGCTCCTTCACTGCTTCAAAAGCCCTTCCCTCAAGAAACCGAAGTCATTTGCTTTAAAGCAAAGTGGGGACGGGGAACCCTGGGTGATGGTGCGCTGCCTCACAGACCTAGACTACGTAGGGAAGGGAAGGGTAATGGTGGATCGACTGTGACTGTGTTATAGTACTTTAAAACGGACGTTGACTTAATGTTGGCGAGGATTTCCATCGGAGTCTGAATCCGGGTTCAAAAATCCCGATTTTTGTAAGCATGAACGAGCTGTCTCGTTGATACGGTAAATGCTCGTGAGTTACGGTACATTCGACAAGGTGCTCAGCATTCGTTCAAAACTTACCTTTCTTTGTGCAACTTCAGGTGTCGAACAAAGTTGGACGTCGTGGCAGCTCCGTCTGTGATCTTCGACCCGCATGTTTTGCAAATAGCAACTCGTTTTTTGTCGACTACCTCGTAATATTTATATCCAAACGAAACTACCTTCCGTATCATTTTTCCAACTAGCGCGTTGTTGCGCTTCATTGGTTGTCTTGCAATGTGCCTGTTTAGATGCTGTCGAATCAGAACCAGGTGGCACTGCAGTGATTGGATGTCGACAGCGCGCGCTCTCTGCATACAGGTGGCGCACATTTTTTTGACAGATGCAGATAAACAGAGCGGCGCGGCCGTATGAAAATGTTTTCCCCCAGTTTTCATGGGAAGTAGCAAGTCTTCTCGAGTCAAAAGGCTCGAGTCCAAGTGAAGTCACGAGTCATCGATGTTAAAGTCCAAGTCGAGTTGCAAGTCTTTGTACGTTTTGTCGAGTCTGAAGTCATCAAATTCATGACTCGAGTCTGACTCGAGTCCAAGTCACATGACTCGAGTCCACACCTCTGGTACTATATATATACAGAAATAGGCACATTTTCACTATTCCTCCATTAGCGAATAAGGACGTGTGTATGTGAACTGCGTTGGAAGTTGAATACAACCAGACCTCTTTGGCAACCGGAGTCGTCGCCACCTGCTGGCCATTTGAAAGAATGCAAGTTTAAGACACTTCTGCATTATCTTCACTTTTCAGAAGCGGAGGTTGCTACCTGGGACGAGTATTGGTCAATTGTGGTTTCCTGCACTTCTACTAATCAGGTCCCCGCCGACTGCATCCACCAGCTCTCTTTAGGTTTTTGCCGGGCTTCCTCCACCAAGCGCTTTTGGTTACAGCTTGTGCCTGATGGATATTGATCACTCGCTTTCAGTGGGCCCTGCCTATCAGTCTAATGCATCCCAACCCCCCGGCACCACCTCTAGCTCATTAAATATTAACACCTTCTGCCACAGGCCAAAACTCCTGGATCGATGCATCTCAGAAAGGGAATTGCGCTGAACCTCGAAGATGGAAGATCTGGATTTTTGGCATTCTTCACATCTAAGTAAGCCGCCGCGTTATTCCTTTGCGGCAAAAAAAAATCCTCAGTTATCCGTGCCGTTGTGGGTTTTCAAAGAGAAGAAAAGTGTTTAATCAATTAAACCAATGAAGACAGAAGGAGGAAAAGCTTAACAACGTGAAAAACAACACAGAAATGTTACGGTTTGGGAGAAAGAGACGTTTCTGATGTTTATCTTCAAAAAGAATTCTTGTAATTGTTTTTTAAATATTTGCCTTTAGAAAGCGTGAATAAATATAGTATCCAGCGACGCTAACAATACGAAGATCAGGAGGATATTTTTGGACTGAAGCAGCAAATTTAGTCGATTCACTACAAAGCAACGTTTGCCTGGTGGCTCAGAGGGAAAGACAACAGAGAACAAAGCATTACACACGAGGGGAAATAAGGGAACCGTTGAGTCATCTGTGTACATGACTTGTAGGGGAAACGGAGCGAGCGATGAAGCAGTGAAGAAAAAACAAATTAAATTGAAATGGAAAGCGAGAGATTCATAAAATGCGACTGGGTTCATATAACTGAACCCGAGCCTCGTCACAATAGATCAGCCTGATGGTCTGATGGAGCAGGAAACCTCCTTTGATGGATGGCTTGATGTCGTCGTCTTAATGGGCTCTATTGATAGAGTAAGGCAAGGAATAAGGGATCTATCAAATCTATACGCATTAGGATTGTGTAAACGCCTCCTTCATCTTTTCTTTTTGGCATTAGCGGGGGATGTCGTGTGGGGAAGTAGCTGTTGTCTACCTTTCCTGACAGGTGTATCTGGATCACAGTGTTTGATTTATCATCGGAGCTATAAGCTACAAGGCTCCTTCTTCACTTTGCTTATTCTGGCAGCAAAGCTCCTTTACGATTGCCGTTCGGCTGACTTTCCTCTTAATGTATTCCTTCCTCATTCGTTTCTCTCAATTTCAATTTCTCCCGTTGTTGTCTTTGTCGCGTCCTCCAAATCTCACCGTGAGCCGAGTTCCCAAACAACTACAGCGCTCTAAAACAGGTTGCTTGATTAATATGAACCATGGCAGGAGAGGAGGGCACAACTAAAGCACCTAATGAGCTAAATGTCTATTCAAACATCAAACAGTGTGTGAGACGGCCAAAGCCCCACAATGACATTACCTGGTTGAGTTCCCTCCCTGATTGGACAAAAGATGGGGCCCAAGGGTGGAGCCACTGGGTGGGGGAATCGGAGGGGACACTTTGCATTGCCAGACTTGATGCTGGAACAGTTACGATTGCCTACGTCTTTAATTTGGGGCCCTAGAACTCCATTCATTGTTTTTGGTAAATGTTCCATATTGAGAAATGTTAGGGAAAATAAAGCAACCCTTCTGCAGTTAAAAACATGTTTGGTTCGACAACCAAACTAACTCAAATACTACAGAGAAATAAGATCAATGCTGAAAACAGTGAAGGCATCCTATCAAATTAGTGAAAAGTAAGTGAGGAAGGTTTTGGAAAACTGTAAAAAAAAAAGGTATTTTGGGGGGCTTTGAAGTTTTGTTAGAAAAGAGAAAAGAGTATAAATGTACGACATTAATCATTACAATTTTTGCTTTAACCTGCTTTGAGGTAACCTTTGACAAGACACAACAAATAGATCATTTTAAATAACTTCAATGCTCTTTTTTTATTTTGATCCACACGTTGTTATTGTGTCGGTTTCCTGTTTTCATTACATCGTAGGTCTGATCACAGTTGGGGTCTGATAAAAACAAAACAAAAACATAATTATGAGGCGCATGAGTAAATGTGTGTATCATTGCTTTAAAATCCCAGATAATTTGCATAATGTGAAAGTGCTTTACACATTCTTCCCTCTCTTTCATTGCATCTATAACTTGAGATCAGATAAACAACAAGTGCACCAAACCAACAACACAGCCTGCTAATGAGCTCTAGTCGTATTGAGTCCTTAAATGACAACATCCTTTGCTTACACCCTCTAGAGGATCACGAAAGAAGGCTTTTTCTGCTTCAGCGCCACTATTGACATGACGATATAGTTATAAAGTGCGATGTTGACCTGCATTTGTAAACGTTAAGGTGTGTCGTGGATTTTACTATGAATTTTATGATTTATCACTGAAGTGAGAGAATGACATAATAACGCTCACCTATATGGAAACAGGCATTTTTCTTATTGATTTATTTTTCTTTGCCCATGTGTTTATAAACCCAAATAGCTCGTGGAATATCTTGTGGCAGCTGGTTGGTCTGTTAGAGAGTAAAACAAACAATTTGACATGTATAAAAAGCTGAACACACATTCACACGAGCTGAAATGCAGAGCTTAGAGCTCAGCCTTCATGCTCAACTTTATTGACAGACTTCAATAACAACTTCTCTTCACTTTGAATCCTATTTCCCAGAGATCACAGACATTTTGCATTGCAGATTCCCACCTTCAGAGCCCCCTTTTACTTCTTGCGTGATCAAGAGGGACGATGCAACTTCCCTCTCCAAACTAACAGGGGCAACACCGCCTGTCCTTCCTGTGCATTTCCATGATTACATTTGTGCGCGTGAGGGTGCTCTGAGCTTCAAGGGATCCACATTACCAGCAGGATGACTTTGTCCAATACAGCAATATTGGAGCACTAGGCTTTGATATTCTGCTACAGAAATGCGGGCTCCCAACATGAAGACACTCAAAATGCTCCTCTTATAAAACCCCTCCTTCATAATTCATTTTCATCCTGGAGGTCACAGAGACCTCGGCAGCTCGTTTCATGGCCAGTTTAGGCCAGTCAAACTTTACAACCCAATTCCACATCCTCTACATGCACTTGATCTAATATAAAAAGTCAATTGGAACATTTCATTTAAAGCTGCTTTTGAATGAAAGCAAAGCTTTTTGATATTTAAGAAAATGTTCAGTTTTCTTCAGCAGGATACTGCATGAAGTAAAAAAAAATATAATTTGTTGTGACAATTCCTCCATCTACTCCCGTCTACTCCTAACCCTTCATTCACTTGTTGCGGCCTAACAAAGCAAAAGCTATAATTCATAAATTGCCCCTGCACTCAATCTAATAGGCTTCTTTATGGAGATCAAATCTGAGCTGATGATGCGGAGCGGTTTTAAACCCCAATAACTCCACAAGCACTGAGCTGCTGAGTTTCTCTTGGCTCTGCTCCCAGAGGCTCAGTCAGGCCTACTTTCCCTTTACTGAGCTGTTATTCTCTGCCAACACGGACACAAAACTGTACAATAGAGAGAGAAATCCACGGTATAATCCTGCATCAACTTTACTGCCTTTGGAAAATGTAAAAGGTTTTCTGAAAAGTGCTTGATGTCAACATTATCCATCTGTTTTCACCCTGTTAACAATGTTGGATATGTGCTAAAGATGGGGGGGAAAAAACTAAAACTATTCATACGTACGGCCATTCATAAAATATTTTTTGGTAAAATATCTAAAAGATGAATTATAAAAAAATGAATTCACTTAATTATTAATATTCAAGATCATGCTCTTCCTTAAATGCAACCAACAGTGAATATATTCATTAGAAGGTGGGCATGTGCTTCAATATTTTAGACCAGACAATATTTCCATATTTTAGACTTCCTCAAACCTCAAGCAGGAGGGCTTCCTGCTCTATGTTTTAACGCTTCGTGTCCGTGTGTAGTCTTCCACACCACACATGACCACAACATTGTATTGCATTATATAATATACCAACTGAATTCTGAGTACTAGGCGCAACATATTACCAGTGCTTAGGTAGGTAGGCATTTTATTTTTTTATTTTTTGTTGGCTTCATTTGGAAAATCATCCCACCAGAGCAGCACCGACCTGTGCACGTGTTCCATGCAACCGATCAGGATTGATTGATCGATTCAGTGATTGGCTGATGTTCGGCTTTGAATGCACCAACCTGTGATTCGAGGCTCTCGTGAGCCACAACATTGGCAAAAAAACATTACACAAAAAAAGCCAGAGCCGTCAAAACTGCAACGTTGAGTTGTTCGGCTCCGATTAGCAGGAGACAGAACTATTAGCAGCATTTTCTCTGAAACTCTTTGCTGTTTGTCACACAATCTTTTGGATAAGTGGGTTGCTTTGCCGCGTAGGCAGTTGTTGCCAAAGCTATAATTGCAGGATATTCCCCCGTTGAATCAGGCTGAAGGGATTTGTAAAAGAGCAAATCAAGACGCCCCATCTCTGTGAAATCACCCGTCAAATGGCCAAAGTCTCCTTCAACAAGCTGGATTATTTTGAACCTAAAAACCAAGACGGGGTGCATGTTTAAAGAGTCAAGAGTAATGGGAAGGAATCTGATGTGCTCTCGATCGGTGAAAATTGTTCTCTAGTGGTTGTTATTCATGTCAAACTTTGGCTTTGATTGATGCATGAGGTGTTTTTAAAAGAACCTCCTCATATGAACTGATGGAGACGGATGAAGGAACAGAGATGTTCTGTGGCTGCTCTGGTAAATGTGTGTTTCCGTCAGTAAACTGACGCTTCTACCAGGATGTTGAAGTGAGGAGACAAATGGGTGCTGAAGATCGATTGTTTCGGACAGAATGAGAGACAATGTGACGTCCTGCTTCTGTATCATCGTATCATCAGTTCAGTGTGTCCGTGTGTGCGTCTTCTCTTCTGTGTGTCCATCCGAGTCCTTGTGATGGTCCTGAGTTGCACGGGGAGCGCGCCAAACAAACAATTCTCATTCATTAATCATGACGCCGCGACTTGGCGCCGCGGACCTCCGCTATACCTCGGCTCCTTCCGCCCCCCCCCGAGCTCCCTCAGACACTTGAGTAAAGCCCCCCCCCCCCCGATGCAATTCAACCTCTTCACCCAAAACACAGCGTCGGCTCCGTGTCGGCTCCATTGGCAGCAGCACAGGAGGCGTTGCTTTGTGTGACTACTACTGGAGCCTTTTTTAGCTGTGGTCCATTATTAAGTACAGTGCATTAGCTTGAGTCTGTAAAGAGGAGCAAATAATCACAGGGTATATACTTTATATACAGAATGACCATTTGTATAGAAATCAGTCTCCCCGTGTTCTGTTAGTCGACACATATTTGAAAAATATGATGATATTTCTAACAATGCCTCAAAATGAACGCAGAGACAATTCATTGATGCTCAGATGCTGCATCTAAAACAATTCATAATTTATTTGAAACATGTTTTTATATTTCTGGCCCCTCTGGACTCAGCTGGAGGAGGATAAGAGAGAATGGCTTGGGGTGCTGCCTCACTATTTGGGCGCTGTCCGCTGGCTGGGCTTCTTTGAACGGAGCGAACAGAGCAGGTGTCGCCGCTCTGCAGCCTATTTGCACAAGAATGGCTGCCAGGTGTGTTTATTCACTGCTGAGCTCCGACGGCCATCGAAACATTAACGCCTTGCCTGATATATTCACTTCCACTTTGTGCCATTTCTGCCACTCCTCTTTCTCACGCTCCCTGTCTAGTACTGGTGTCCGAAATGTGGGACGATGGACGTGCTATAATAACCTTGGTTTAGCTGAAGTCTTTTGATTTGAAGTCCTTTGTAATTTCTGCCAAAATGTGACAATCAAGAAGAGGTTTGCGCTTGTCTGACTACAACCCAGGTAACGCCCGCCTGATTGTTCAACCAACAAAACAAATGTTAATACCCGCGACACCATGAATGTCTTTGATATTAATCAGGGGGAAACAATTGGCTTTCAGGACAAGGCCATTGTGTGAAAAACAAAAAAATGGTCCTACAAAACCCAGATAAAACGAAACGGTTCAACTGGATGTTTTTACTTATGCTTATTATTTGCTGTGTTCACATGCACACATGGGGCATGGACTGTAGAGGGTGCACCAGGAACCACGAGGTTGCTGGTTTGAACCCTGGCTCCATGCATGTCCCATGTCAAAGTGTCCCTGAGCAAGACACCTAACCCCGAATTGCTCCCTGGGCTAAAATGTAAACACCATGTGTTAATAATGCAATGTAAGTTACTTTCGCTAAATGACGTTGTATTTAACAATGAGCAGATTTATTTTTTACACTTATTCAGAGTCAAATTGTTAACACTTCGTTGAGTGTTGATTTAACACTGACAAGATTGGGACAATATAAAGACCAGCTTAGAGTTCAAATTGAATCTCAGAGTCAATTTAACTCTCTGAAATTTGCTGTGTATGAATTAAACCAAGTATTTGCTATGCAGAAAAACTACTCCTTACACCACGGCAACAACGGATAGTTGCTTATTGGCGTAGTTAGATGTGACTTCAAAGTGTATCGTGGACATTTATGCAATACTCTTTTTATCCAATATAGGAAATGCATTTTGATTGTTGACATCTGTCTCGGCTTTTTGCAACAACAATTGA
This sequence comes from Pungitius pungitius, assembly GCF_949316345.1. Taxonomy (NCBI): domain Eukaryota; kingdom Metazoa; phylum Chordata; class Actinopteri; order Perciformes; family Gasterosteidae; genus Pungitius; species Pungitius pungitius. The sequence goes on along the minus strand of NC_084919.1, from coordinate 12,130,238 downwards.
CACAAGAGGGTGGAGCTGAATACAATTTAACGCTGCATAAGACATTTTTCGGCAGGCAAAAGTTTCCAATTAGCTTTCGTAACAGAAAACAAATTGCGAAAGGGTTGAAGTTGTCAGAAGAAAATATGCCAATGGTATCAACCTGTCAATCACTGTCAATCTGTCGACACGCCGCGCCGCTTGCCTTGAATGGGATATTTTACTTATTCGACGACTGGTGATTTCTAGGTATGCCTCTTCCCAGAAACATTAGACATCTTGCAGTGTTTACTATTTCAAAAACAGCAGCGATGATTCACCAATCTGCTGCAAAACACACGCACACACACACACACACACACAAAATAGCATCTTTGTGTGTGCGTGTAACACGCTCGCACATTCCCAAACTCACCTACAGATTGGTTTCAGTCATTTTGGATCGATATGAAGTGTTGACAGGAAAGCCTGGCTAGGTGGGTTCCTCTGACACCCGCTGTCAGACACAACCAGAGCATGAAACACACGCCGATGCCTCGATAGACTTGTGAAACCGACTGGCTTGATGTGGTCAGATAGGAGTAAACAAGTGAAACTGCTTCAGATCAGACTAATTCAAGTGCATCGGGTTGTAGAGTTGCTCATGTTCCCAACTGGGCTCTGGTGATTTTATGCTTGGGCATAAACTGACACACAGCAGCTCTCGGTAGCTTGCTTAAAACCCCTCAAGGCCCTGGTCATTTAATGTGTAGCATCAGTCTTATTTTCTAATCCATTTATTTAATTATCGGTTTTCGTTCCACTCTAACAAGGATTAACACGGCAACATTTTGTGGAATGGATCGGTTAAAACATCAACGATTGTTTCATTGTGCCGGTTACTCATTTAAAATCATAATTACCCCATTGAATGAGTGCAGTATGTGTGTGTGTGTGTGTGTGTACATGGAGGAGGACTGGTTTGGATTAGGACCGGGTGATACAGGAACTCGGTGGGGACTCAGGATGTCATTATTTCTGCAGGGAATACTTCATCCAAAGACGGACTGCTGACACTTTTTTCACTGCCATCACCAAATTCTGCAGTAAATACGGACCAGACCCTCTTCTTACTGTCTCTATGAAGCCAGCGATGCAAACTCTTCATATATACAAAATGATTTTAGGGCAAAACCAACCAGAGTTCAAGTCCAAATGTCCAGACTGTTGCTTGCTGCCAGGTTTCAGTTTATAACCACCAGCGTGTGAATACAGGCACAAATGCAAACAGCACTATTTATTTAATGATGCATACAAAATATGATGCTTTAACTACAGTATAGCGCTCTTTCCAAGGTTATTTTGGTTCGATTGAATGTTTGACTAGAATCCGACGCTTCAATAGAAACAAACCTCCAAATGAATTACCGTAAAAGGTAAAAGGTTACATGAACACAATGTCATAACAGAAATATGACGCAGTAAACCTTTTTGAAGATTCACTCAAAAACTAGTTTCTTCAGCAATCACCGTTGCAATAAATAGATTCTCATGTTTCAGAAAGACAGAGCAAAGATCTGCATGAAAACGGTGGAAGAACAAACCAACGATCATCCTGTCCTCTTACAATTTGCAATTTAAACTCCCCCAATTAGAGTCTCCCCGTCACCTTGATTGGATTAGCCCGCTGCTGTGTACCTGCTCTGTTGTGATGAGCTATCAGATGTCTGTGGGCGACTGCAGTGATTACTTGTGCATAGTCATTCGCTAAGTGACAAACGGCGTGCAAACCACAAACACACGTGAAATAATCTCCTGTTCCCGTCACAACTCGGTTCCATTCACACCAGCCGAGTCAAGTCAATCAAATGATCTGAACACCAATTCAAAACCACTCACAGGAAGTCCACCGTTTATGTGCCATTTCATTGGTTAAAAACAAAAAACTTGCTTTTCCCGTTCTGGCGGCTCGTGAACCTGTGGCCCCTGAATACGGGGAATTTACCAGAACTGGAATGAGACGATGCTTGAGGCTGAGAGGGCTGTTCTATTGGCTGATCAATCCGCCCGCTGTTTAACTACTTTTCTGCAGCATGAAGAGCAACTTGTTCCTTCTGCTCAATTTCCGGTACTTTAACCGTAACACGGGGGAATTGGCAAGCTAACTATGGCACCAGTAAATTAGGGAAATTAAAGTACTTTGCGTTATCTCCACACCCGTCCATAAGGTCCAATTATTACAAGGAGTCGTGACCGGTCGACATTTCCCCCCCTTGTTAACATTTATGTTGCCGCATAATAAGGGCCGAAGAGATTTAGCTTCCATGTGTCATTGAATGTTCTACTGTAAATGAATTTAGGGGAATAGGGTTGGGGTTTCATTTCTACTAAAAATCAACACCATAAACACCAGAATTGTTTTTTAAAGCAAATGAAGAAATCCCAAGCAGGCAATGAGGCAAGCTGCAAGAAGGGAAATCTGTTCAGTTGTTTCCTGCTCTGAATGAAGACATTCCAACGTGATCAAATTAACAATCTTCAACTGCAGTATTTCCTTGGATACTGACGCCATCAGAGCTCAGCAGAACGCTGTGGAGTGGATCCAGCGAGCTGGGATTCATGTTGTTGCTTTCCAATGAATATCTTTGCCACGTAAATTTCTTTGCTTTGTAAAGGGAACAAGAAGCTCGGAGGCATGAAATAAGTCGTCACTTTGTGCAGCCTGCGTATCATGTTAACACAATAATAGTACAAGCGTCTAAATTGTAGAATTACATCACACAGAAATATTTTGAATGCTGCACAGAGCATTTAATACACATTTCATGTTTCTCATATAGGTCTTTCCTTCAAATGGGGATTTAAATTTGCAGGTATGTTGATTTCAACATTTGGGATGTTACTTTTGCTCTAAATGAAATGAATACACGTATCTGAACATGTGTATCAATAAATAGAGCTTTCCTTTCCTTTTTTCACTGACAAGAGAAAACAATGTTTTAATGGTTCTGGAGAACTGGAACTTTTTATGGGTGGATTGATCCGTTCCATTACTCATTGTAAACATAGTAAAGGTAAGCCATTAGTTGTGGACATAATGGATGAAGGATTGTGATCAATATTTTACCATTCAGCGATCGGATGTGCACTACATTAACTTACACTAAAACTGAAAATGTCATAAGGGTTATCTAACCCCTACATAGTATTTAGTGTATATAGTATTATAACATCTATCACACTGCACGGACATAAGTACAATTACTCAAATTCACCTGGAAATTGTTTAGAATCTACAATCTGCTGAAATAAAAGTGTGGGATGGAACCAACAACAGACCATTGATTTGGCCACTCTTCAAGACTTCCGAGTACATAGGGTCACATCCAAGGTTAACCTGAGCCCTTCAAGGGGGCCGGCGCGTATGGGGCGCAGGGCCGTGGGAGGGAACTACGGTCCTGCCAGAAGGCTCCACCCACTCTCCCAGGAGAGAACCTGCATCGTGCGCGGTGGGGAACGCACCCGGAGCTGATGTCCTCACCGGGGGAGACGGATAAAGGGCAGGAAGCGATCGGCATGAGAAGCACGGCCGCTGCTCCCTAACCATCCCCGGGGGGGGAGACTGGTAACCCGGAAGGTGCATCGATGTTTTTCTTTGTAAGAGCCCATCTGAGCGAGGCTCTGTTTTGTATTACTGGAACCTAATCTGTTTTAAACACCTGGAAAAGCTGACGGATGGCCTCCGTTTGCCGTGCTGCCACTATTTCCTGTGTCCTCCTTGCCGTCCTGGCATGTGGCACATCAAGTGTCACATGCTCAAAGACCTTTTTGACCTGATGCTGATTCTTTGAAGAAAAGGAAGCAGGTGGCAGCGCATCAGTGAGGTCACCCTGGTGCGCCGTTTGGCACCAAGCCTCTGACTTCAAGCACTGACTGGTGTTGATATTTAACAATGAAGACAATCTCAACCCAACGCTACACAATCAATACAACATTTTTACTTTACCAGATTGACCCACTTTAGTCTTCTAAGCTTTGACACAGCGGTGTCTCATCCAATCCAATGCTTTTAAAAGACGAAAAAGATGGTTTGGGATTAAAGGAAAATTCCGGTAAAAATAAATGCACGAATGCTTAAATAAAGTCTGCCTTTCATGACAAACTGGTGCATCAATAGTATTTATTGTGGAACTCTATACTCTGCAGACAAAGTTCTTCTAAGCACTCCAGGTTGAGCCGCAAGTGAACCTCGTTGCAAACTGCAGCATCAAAAACTCTCAGTGTGGTTTTCCAACAGCTGAGCTCTCTTTACGGTTACGTTAGAGCAGCTGAGAGGAGTATGGGAACACGTAACTATATAAACAGCTTGCTAAGTAAACAGGTCTTTAGTTCAACAGCTACTTTGGCCAGACTGATGAGACCAAAGGATAATGAAAAATACACAATAGGGCTGTGCAAACACACAAACAGACGTATGCACTGTCTCCTATTTTATTTCCACTCATTTTCTTTGACAAACAGACACACGAATGCACTATTTCTGAGCAGGTGCTGGCTGGCAGGTTTGAACACATGCTGGTGAAAAGGTGGGTCAACACCCTGGATGGCATCAATTGACCTCACCTTAACATCCCGTCTGTGTCCTTGTGAGTGCGTGTGGTACCTTGGCAAATATGAACCAGTGATGCACACAAACATGCACTGAAAGTATCAACTGTGATGTTTAATTTACTCCGAGTTGCCCCTTGTCTCCGATAAACAAGATAGAATAGAACTCGACTGAATGAGCAGAATAGAAAAAAATAATAATAATTAGACCAACCAGAATCAGAACCAGAAGAAATGTACATATTTTTATAACATACAATTGTGTTCCTTAAATTTTTTTTATACTGGCAGAAATGGGCTTCCATACAAACTCAACTTAGTCAACAAGAAACATGTAAAAGAAGTGGTATTTTGCGCCTACCTTCCTGTAGACGATCATGTTGGGGGAGTCGTCGTCCGGGTCTACGATGCTCATGGACCTCATGGACAGTAGAGGTCGGGTGTGGGTCGCGTGGACGCTCTCCTTATGTCCCTCAGACCCTTCATCCGTCTCGGTCACCTCAGCACTGCTCTGCTGCTCCTCCTCCTCCTCCTCCTCATCCTCCTCCTCCTCCTCCTCTTCCTCCTCCGGCGGCTGCTGCTGCTGCTGCGGTGCCTCGGCCATCACTCGTCTCCCTTTCAGCCTTCCTGTCCTCTTTCCTTCAACAGCGTCGGTCCTTTTCTTCGTCCTTCTCTGTCTCTCGGATGCTCTCCCCGCTGTGTGCAGCAGCTGTTTCGTTAAGGGGAACAAAAGAGATTTGAACTACAACTCACCAGTGGTCTGCTATCCCTCCCGTAACCTGTCAGCAGGCAGAGGAGGGTGAATATTCCCCCTGCTTTGCTGTCACATGAGATGAAGTTAGAGGAGGAGTAAAATACATTAATTTGAAAGTACGCACTATTTTTATCCCGTAGTTTGTTTCTTCGTAATCTATGAGACAAGGGAGAATACAAGCTTTATTAAAGTTTAACATATAGAACATAAGTTCCTTTAAAGTCAGCTTTTAGGATGCGGGATGTTTTCTGGACTTTTACTTAAGTCATTGATAGATATTGAGGGGGGTCCTTAAGGGCAGGAAAAAAAACTATTAACAGAAACACCAGTACAACGGCATACGGCCCAATGCTGCACAAACCAATTAGTCAGCCTTATCGGCTTTTTCCCGATGGACTTAAAGCTGTCCATGCATTGACACCTGAGGACAGATCAGCTGAGGCAAAGTGAGAGTGCACAACAACAGTGCAGGAAAGGGTTGTTTGCAGGAAGAAGAGAGGAGAGTAAAGGAAAGAGAACACCCAAATATGAGGGTCCAAACTGATTCTTGACTACCTCCACATCCCTCTGCATGTCTCACTAAAGCATGTTATTACATCGCAGCCATAACTGGGACCATTTGTTTTAGAATAAGAAAATGAATATAAGTCCGGTGACTGTCAAGGTCGAAACACTTAAACGTAGAGGAGGTAAAGCTGCACACGCCTCCCTGGACTTCCCCCTGCAATTGTTTTATAGATGGAAGAGTACTTATTGGCATCAGATAGAGCACTGCGATGCATTGCAGGGGAGGTGCTCATGGGAAATGCAGTTCACAGTTCCCATTTTCAAGTATTGCATCTCATTCATTTTATCTACATAATTATGATAATGACTGACTTTAGAAAGTGAATCCTCATATTCCCAAAAGCGTACACCTTTTGACAATAATCCCACATGACACCGCGTTAGTGTCATAGTTTACAGAAGTTGCACCAGATATAATGAGTATCGGTGTTTTTGAAGTTGCTCCGGTTTCAAAACTGACTTTGAATGCTGGCTGGCTGTGAATTGTAAGTAGAGCATGAGTCATTTCCGTGTCAACGCAGATCGTGTGTGTGCGTGTGTGTGTGTGTGTGTGTGTGTATGGGTGAAAGAGAGAGCGATATTGGCAAAAGGTATTTAGCTCCATATCAACCGTCTCCTTAGATCAATACTTTCATCAGCCAGTGGTTAGCGGACACACAAACAGAGTGTGAATGTTTGAGGCTCTTATGCAGTACAGGAAGATGCAGCGGATGCTTGAGGATCCAAATGGAGGTAGAGTTTAATGCTTGTTCGACCTTTTCTCCCTCATTATAGCCTAACAGTTATTCAAAGGCAGAGTGAAGAGAAACGGCTGATTTGCTTCCCCGTAAAGCTCAATGCTGCTCATTGAATCACACGTAGCCTGCACGCTGCCCGGGGGGATCAATACCCCCCCCGAAACACTCACCCCCCCCCCCCGACTCTCCATTTTGCATATAAATGAAATGTTCAGGTTGAACAGGCGCGTCTGATTAGCCTAAATTACAAAGTGACTTAGTGACTCAGAGGGGCCGCCTCTTATGTGTGACAACAAACACACACAAACACATGTGATGTAACGTCTCATATCGTCTAAAAACGAGATAAAGCCGAGGACACATAAAGATCTTGGAATGTTTACCGACTTCTGAGGGTGATTCGGAATCACAGGAGATGTTTCTGTGACTCACTTCACGCCAAATGAGTATTGAATCGGCTAAACACAGGGGAGTAAATCAACCCTGACTCTAAACAGGCTTTCACCATGTGCTGTTTTTTCAATCAGTGTGTCGAGTGTCGCGGGGCCTTCTTCAAGTGTCTGTAACTACGGAAAAAAACACGCGTCGCAATGAAACCAGATCAACGACTGGCTCACATCACATCTCATCTCATGAGGCGAGACGTGTTGTTTGATGACGCCAAACCATCTCAGCGTCAAAGCTATTCTGATCTTCACTAAATGAAATCCAGGCTTCTCACGGATCCGTTTACTGAACAAACTGGACTCACCACACACCGCCAACAGGGCAAATAAAGACTAGCTCTAAAGTGGGATAGATGAGCTATTCCCAAAGTACTTGTTGTAATGTACTGGGATTTTTTGGGATATTGCCACTGCCTTTGGCTTTATTGCATTACCAGCCTCTGCTCTTCTTGGTTTTACTTCCTTCCTCTGGACATTGTCTGCAGGCCTTTGGTTCCCTTTAAGCGACACAGCATCAGTGAGGTCGGGGAAAGACGTCGGGGAAAGAGACTCGGCTCACATTCTGGATTCCAGGATTGATTCGGGTTCGTTTGAAGCAAACCGGGATGACGATTTCTTCATAGACGTGGCTCTGCGCTATTCCTCAACAAATAGTAAATTCATTGTTAGGTGAAAACGTATTTGGCCACAACCGGTAAATGGACTGGAATTGTATTGCGCTTTTCTAGTCTTCCGACCACTCAAAGCACACTTCACCACGTCCTTCACCCATTCACAAGGACACGCCGGCATGCAGGTCAGCCGGGGCCTGGGATGGGAGGACGGCCCCCCTCCCCACCCACCCACAGAATATCATTGCACCACTTTGACGCGGACTAAAACTCGTGACCATTAAGTCCAAGTCTGGTCTGAACTGAAAAGACAAAGGCCAACCATGTATGACAGACAGCTCGTCCACACCGTATGACCTGTGGATGAAGCCCAACTCCCAGAGTCTGGAGAGTTGGAGGGATGCTTTAAGAACGTAGACACATACCTCTCTATCTCCAACAACTGTGTGTGATCTCTCCATACATTACTCCCCAAGCACACCCACTCTCTCCCCCCCTCCCGTGTCTACAGGCTCCCTTGGAGACATTAGAATGGACGTTCCACCCCCCACCCCCCCCCCCCCCCCCCGCAACCCAAATGCCTGTGGACCCCTCATTTCAATCACAGGTGGAATTAACGTCGTCCCTCCGCGTGCCCGCGCGCACGCACGCACGTCTCCGTCATGCGGAGGACTGTAAACAGCGTCCAGCCAGCGGCTCACTCATCATTACAGGGACATTAAGGAGCGCGCCAACAGCCCTCTTTCAAGAGGGTTTATCTTGTTCTTAAGGCTACTCCCTCGAGCTTTACTTCTTCACCCCCCACCACCGCCCCCCACCCGACCGCTCCCCCATCCCGCTCAAGTCGCCTCTTTGCACCGTCCGTCATCCCCGCTTACCTCAGCGCGCGCTCTTCTCTCGCTTGGAGCTCCGGAGCCAAAAAGCGGCTTCAGCGACCCATCAGAGCGCTGAACACGGGAGGGAGGGAGGGAGAGAGAGGAGGGGAGGGAGAGAGAGAGAGAGAGAGAGGAGGGGAGGGAGAGAGAGAGAGAGAGAGAGGGGGGGGGGGGGGAGAGAGAGAGAAATGAAAGCTGTGGAATCAGAAGCCGCTGCTTCTATACGCAGACCTTTCTGTTTGGTGTGTTATGTGTGTTGTGTAATTCTAATCTTGAATGTCTCATATTGTTCTAATGGACTTTTCCGCTGTAAATGTGTCTAAATGACAAGGTCTTTATGCGGTTGAGATCAAATCACGTGGGAACTCTTGCGCACAGGACAGAACAGAAGTTGTATAATGAAACTGCTTTCAGTCAATTGTCTAAAAACAGTTTTTCGCTCAAAATAACAACTGCATTATTGTATTAGAGCAAGAGAAATACAGTAAATAAATAAAGAATAAAACAACATAATGTTGTACTTCTGTACAGTTATGTGTCTCAAATATGTAGATAAATGCATTCACAAGTTGTACAGTAGGACGGGTAAATGCTCTCAATCCATGCGCTCAAGGAACAAAGCACATAAACTCAAACACTGTATTTCCATTCTCTTAACCCCCCCCATCTTTTCTCTGTGTAGTCTCCTAATTCCTCATCTTTCGAAGTCGTTCTAGCAGCTTTACACCAGGGAGCCCGGGCAGATCCACTCTGGGCTGATGAGGACTTTTAGGGCGAGCATGGAGACACATTAAAGCATCTGATGCAACGATGGACTGTGGGAGGAAACTGGCTGCTTTACACAGTCAGGAGGGGTTACACTCGGGGGTGGGGGGGGGGGGGGGGGGGATGCAGCTGCATCCCACATTAAAGCATGTCAACAAGCAGCAGGTTCTCAGTGATTCGGCCAGCAAATTCCCAACTGCCGGTGCAGGAGACTAAAAATATGTGTGGTGCTCTAATTCAACAGAAGATTACTGGGACAGAGAGAGAACAAACGACAGCGCTCTTCAGAAGCCAGTCGCTTCTCACTTTCATCTGACATTACGTGTGCAAATGGGGAAAAGATGGACGTGAATATGCTCACAAATCAATAAATGCACTTACCAACTAACTGCTGTCAAAAACAACATTGATACTAATGGACCACTCTGACCTGACTGATTGACACACACACACACACACACACACACACACACACACACACACACACACACCATGCTACTAGCCTCCACTCTGGACTGACTGAATTATTGAGCAACAGTAGACAGGAAGAGAAGATCCCACTGGGAATGTGAGTGTGTGTGTGAGTGGGAGTTGCCCAACATTTGGTGCTCCTTCACAGCTACATGTCCCATGACGTGCGTTAATACACAGACACCCATGTCTCATAGTACCTTTGATGAATTTCTTTGTCTTGGGTTGTGAAATAATTTCAAAGAGACGTATCAAGAGCACAATAAGGTGTGGTAAGGTGTGCATAACCATGTGAGGATTACAAGACAGCCCTGTTTCAGCTTAAGCTGAAACATATATAAATGGGTCAGATATTACTATTCAAAAGGATATATTTTCTTCTATAACCTTGTTATAACCATTTTGTCAAAGGTACATTAATATCAGTAAAACAAATCAACCAGCTGAACCTGAGAACATTTACATTAAAAACAATCAACCTTCTTAACGAATGAATGAATGAATCTACTGCTAATTTATGTCTGGGAGAGGATGGTAGTACTGTAACAGTGGCTCCTTCCTCCAGCTCCTGCTGGGCGACCCCAAGGCCACACGGGACATGTGATGCAGTCAAACGCACTCTCAATCAGACCCCCGACACCATATCGTCTGCTCTGTTTTTAAACTCCACGTGGCACTGTGTTCAATCCAGGAATCAAACCGCTCAGGAAGCATTCAGATGAATTCCCGGATCAGCGTTTTTTTCACAACGCAGTCATTGTCGATGCGCTAATCAGAGCTTCTCACGGTGCTTCTTACCTTGTAGACCAAGCACAAACTGCTGCGATTACCATCATCCGCCTCAGCGGGCCCCCTCGCACAGCAGCAGGTTTTATTGTGTAAACCCACGGATCACCGAAGGGAATGTTGGCATCTGGAATGACAGCAGACAGCGAAGCTGTGCCTCCGGAGAAGAAACGGCCTCGACCTTCACTCTCCTCGAGGGTCTGATGAGAGCCGCAGAGAGACGTGAAGGCGTTGTGTGGGCTGCTGGAGAGTGTGGGATGAAAAAAAAACACATCGAGGTTCCACAAAAGAGGAAGAAAAAGAAGATGAACTCACGCTGCTGGGAGTTGGAGATGTTTCGCTCGTTTTTTTTTTTCTTTTATCCAACGAGTCGCATGCAGAAACGTAATGAAGAGATGTCACAATAGAAGCCGACAAGGATTCTGGTACAGACACACGATACATGAACTCATTTCAGCGTTTCCATGATCAGAAACATGTTGATAAGGATGCTTGAGTAACTTGAGAACAGCTTTACGTACATGCCTTCTTTACAGGGGTAAAGCCATTGTCTGACCCCCCCCCCCCGCCCCATGAAGGAAAGTTTTGACTTGTTCCCATTTGGGGTGTTTTATAAGGTCTCATTATTACAGGTCAAAGGCCACTAAACATATGTCGACTGTCTGTGTACTGCCAAGCTCCAAACAGCAGACGGACCCAGATCGCCACTAGCTGGAGTTCATTAGTTAAGGAATACAGTACACAACTCCAAATGAACAACAATGGTGCTCCTATAAGAAAGTCAAAGGTAAAGATTTTACATTAAAGCATAAACATTGTAACAAGGAGATAACATTTTTTATTATGCTTACAGAATTTGAACCCTGCAGTGTGATTACTTAAAGAAAGTGAGATGCTTAGACGATAAAGTTAATAAATCTGTCGCGAACACAAAGGAGAAACAATGTTTTTTGACTTAAAAAAGCAACAAAAAAAAAATCACTTCCCATCTGCTTTTTGCAACGTGCGCACGCCTGATGCTCCTGGAGCTACTCGATTGTGGCCTCATTTTGGAACTCTCCCTGATCAAAAAGCTCTTTCTTTTAAAGAAAGTCCTCAAAAGAAAACCTCCAGGTGATCCGGCCCACACATTTTCCACCTGCACCAAAGATGACTAATAAAGCTTTTCTCCTCCTCTGCACAGAGACGGCGCTCCCTGCTGCGCCGGCCTCACACGGCCCCCAACCATCACTGCGGGTGGAACCTGGTCACCGACCAACATCATTGGGCTTTTTTTTTTTTAACTGCACTACATGTTTTATATTATAAATATATCTTTTTTTCCAGTTTTTCTTTGGACAAGTCTGCATTATCAATGTGATGATAATTACCACGGTAACATCAAATAGAAGCAACATTGACTGTGACTGTTCTGTCATGACTTTGGTTTGATCGTAAATACGGCAGCAAGGTACACAAACACGTGCTTATCTCTAAATCTGTGTCAACAAATATGCATAATAATGCAAGCAACGTTTCAACATGAAAGGAAATAGTAGTTGGACAACAACAAACTCAAGGTTAGCTTACTAATACAGTGTTGTAATGTAATGTGACAGTGTACGAGGTTCGGAGTGTCATCTGTGTGAGAAAGGCAGAATCATGGAGTGGAGGAAGGAGGAGTAAACAAACACTGCTGCGGCTGGGGGGGAGCAGAAGTGCAATCAGGGGAATCCGTGGGATCCAGGAACCACAGGAGCCCGAGGAGGACTCCGTCCCAAAGCCAGACCTCCAGCCTCTCCTCGTCCTCCGAGTCTCGCTCTGCAGAGACAGCAACACGCAGAGAGAGTCCGAGGAGCTCTTAGAGGCAGTGGGACAGCTGTTAACTCTGTGAAGTTCTGTTAAGTAGTCATTTATTTTATCTGAGGTATTTATTGAAACCTATTCGGATTTTTGAAAGTGGTTATAATCAAACATATATACACACCTTAATCAACTTCTATGTTTTATTATACTTCATTATAAACTATTAGGACTGGATATGATCTCTCAATTCAACTGATTGATATTATTCATAATTGTTGCAGAATATTTTCGTTCAAATACAAAGTTTGTTTGTGTATGAAAGGGACTAGAACTAATTCTGGTATTATCTATTAGCCATGTTGCCCATTCGTATGTTTTGATTGGTCGTCTTAGACCTTTGATTTATATCCCTCAATTGAAGATTAATTGGAATTGAAAAAGCTAAATTGTTTAATTTATTTTAGGTAAATATTTTTTTTTTATTAACACATACTCTGGCTGTTGCAGTAAATAAAGCTTTCTGCTCATCAATAAATGATACAGGTTTTGTTCTTTTTACAAGTAAAAAGTGTGAGAAATGTAGGGCAGAAACCAACGAGTCAACGGCACCACGAATCAATACGGCATTTATTTATTTCAGAAACTTTTAATACTGTGATCACTGCAAATGTCTCTCATACTTTTACATTTTACAAAGACAATGGATCCGAGATGTAAACAGTATTTTCAACTCTGTAAAACGAACGGTCCTCTTTAGAATTAGTGCGCTTTGTCGGATCCCCTTTAAATGTTTGGTTTATTCTCCCAACAGGAGGAAACCAAATGGACCCCGACACAGCGATGTAAGCCGCCACTCAGCTTTGTAAAACCACCCCCCCCTCCCTCTCTCTTTCTCTCCCTCCCCCCCCCCTCTGCAATCACAAACCTCAAAAGTTGTGCTTGACTGAAAACCCGGCATCCTGCACAGAACAAACACGCAGCCCGCTCTGGTCGGTGATGCTTGAGGGTGAAAAAAATAAAAACAGGGGGAGGGGGGTGGGGGGGGGGTTCTGATTTTTTTGAGGTGAATAAAGTCTAGCTCCTTGCTCTTTGTCAGGAAACTACATTGGCAGGACAACGACAAAGTGACACACGGAGACACGACGGCACAGGAATGGATCGATTCACCCTTCTTATCCGAAACCTGTCGACCAGGCGATTTATAAAACATTGTGCAAAGGTTCTTAAGAATAACAGATATTACAAAACGGAACATTAGAACATTCACATTTCCCAAGTGCCTCAGGAAGGCACCGAAAACAAAGCGGAGGAAAGAACCACACTGTAAAATAAACTATCGTTGACACTGGAATAACTACGTGTGTGTGTGTGTGTATGTGTGTGTGTGAATAAAGTGTGTAACTAATCCCATCTAGATGCACACGCTTAAAGATGCGAGCAAAAACATCTGCACAGCACACTTTGTCATTTTGGCCATACTTCATTTGGAATACAAAAAACTAGAGCACTTTCCATGTACAATAAAATACGAAACATTATCTATTAGTTATTATTGAAGCATCGACATACTGCAGTCCCAGTAAGGAAACCAGTGCTCACAACAATTTACAGTCAAAACCTGGATTTAGAAACACTTCTGCCGATTCGAGTTATATTTTCGGTATGTTTTGAGGATTTCACATTATTGGATGACTATTACACTGCTTTTCGCAATTGGCCAACTTGTTAAAAACAACCAAATTAAATCATCAAGGACAACATTTGAGCACTTGACTGTTCCCTTGCGCTGTTCTGATCCAAGAGGTTCCTAAAACAGAACCGCTCACGTATATTGTTGAGACTTCACCGATCTCCCTGCAGAACCGCAGAGCCGAGTGTCAGTTATAGTAAACATTTTACCTTCAGCCGTTCTATATTCTCCTTACATTCAGACCGGGGTGCCGCTTGTGCTTTATTCTGCAGGGTTTTATTTGCATCGATTCATGATGCAAACACAAGGGGAATTAAGGCTAACAAACAGGCGTGTGAACAAGAGTTTCAACGTGCACCCTCAAGTTAGCGACCTGAAATGACCCCAAAACAGACACCTGGCTGAGCAAATAGCTCCGTGGCTCCTGCTGGGGCAGTAAGTAGCTTTGTGGGTTTGTGGGAGTCTGATACACTCTTATTACAGGGGCCCTGAAAGACATACTGCATGCGACTGAACACAGTCGCACAGACACACACTAGACTGGAGGGCAGCCGGCCTCAAAATATTCATATGAAAAAGACAAACCAGATGCCCCTCACGTAAAAACTTTAATGTGGTCTACAACTATGAGTAGGAGTCTATTTAAAACTGTGTGTGTGTGTAACCATGTGTGTTTACTTTCCCTTTCATCTGTTCCCCAGGTGCTGTTTCAAAGGCACGTCCCTGGGAGTAAATGACCAAAATGAGTGACTATAGGCACGACTGAATGGACCGATGAACATTCACACGATGACACAGAACCGTACTGCAGTTCCTTCTGATCAACGGCTTATTCTCTAATCAGGTACGTCCTTTGGACGTTTCCCAACATGTACTGAACCTGAGGAAAATATGTACGTGTTAAAATGTAAAACACACCCACTTACATACAAGTACACCTAGGTTCTGCCCCTTTTAAACCCCCCCCACCATCAAAAAAAATCCACCTTTGATTGTCACCCAAAGCAGGCTTCTGGTGTCCTTCCTGGTCCGTGTGGCCTCTCGGTCCGTGTCTCACTGATTGTTGTAGGTAGGCGTGGGATTATTTACAGAGTGACTGGCAGCACATTTAATAATCTTGACATTTCCACTGGGCATCACTAGAGGGCACTGTAAGCAACACAACAGCAGGCTTGGGCACTACGAAATACAACATAACACAGAATTAAAAGCATATAGTCCGACTTTAGCCAGAATTAAGAAAGAAAGCCATTTAAATAATATCGCTAGTGACCTTTTTTCTTGAGGAACTAAACACTGATGTCAGTTTTATTGTACGAATAGAACAAATTATTTATTGGAATTATAATACAATGAAATAAATTAACCTAGGGGGGGAAAAAAAGGTCCCTTCTTACTTTTCCCTCCCCCAAAAATGTCTCAAATGTCATTGCAGATCAGCTGGCTCTCTGTATTCCAGACAGTGGGATGCGAGTCCTCTTTCCCTTTTC
Organism: Pungitius pungitius; assembly: GCF_949316345.1. Lineage (NCBI taxonomy): Eukaryota > Metazoa > Chordata > Actinopteri > Perciformes > Gasterosteidae > Pungitius > Pungitius pungitius. Next base: position 12,114,695 of record NC_084919.1, on the reverse strand, counting down.
CCCTCAAAGCACAAATCACTGCTTCAATGGAAGATAGAGACTAGTGTCTTTTCAGCGTGGCCTTAAAAACATCTTCCCGAGAGCAAACTTTCCGCTTTTTTGTTGAGAGACAGGAGTCATGACTTCTTCCTATTGCTTTTTAAGACACATATAATTGGGATGGACCAAAGCACTCTGGATATCAGTCACGTTCGATGGCATCTCTTGCCGATGGCTTATAAATATACTCCTCTGTCAGGTGTTGGTTTGTGCTGTAAAGACCAACAGGATGCTGTAATCCAGTTGGAAGTGTCACAGAGGAGAGAAAAAAAATAAAAAATAAAACCTGTACAAATCCATTTTTCTCATCCTGTTCAGACTCGTGTCAAGCTGCTTCCATGTCAGCGGGGCTGCAGACAGCCACAAGTTGAAGATTCGAGGACAGGAAACACCACAATTATTTACACTCCACTCTCACACGTGAAGGGGATGAAAACATCGGTGTCCAGCGGTCTGGAGGCTTCGGGATTCATCCTGGATTGTGTGGGGTGGTCGACGTCTTCTCTTAAGTCACGGGGCTGTCGGCTACCCTCTGCTGAGGCGGGTTTGGTTTGGCGTTAAAGACTCAGTCGCCTTTTCGGAGAAGGAGGGCGAAAAAAAAGAATAAAAGCAAAAGGGGACAAAGAGGTAAAAGCTGGGTTTGAACTGCAGGGTTGTCTCCTAAAGAGAAGCCCATCCACTGAGAAGGCAGGGGAGGGTTGATATTTTGTGTTCACGCCAGGAAGAGGCAAAGCGGACTTCTTCAGAGAGAGAACGGAGGGGAAGAGCTTCCTTTTTGTTGGCAATTTTGAAAAAAATAAATAAAGTAGAGAACCGCTTTTGGCACAGCGAGATGAAAGAAAGATCAATTCAGCGCGGCGGTGCTATTGGAGAGTGGAGGTCAGTCCTTTGTGATAAACAACATCCATTCTCCTCGAAGAAGGTACACGGAGGGGTCTGTGGAGGCCGGGGCTGGTCGATGATATTACCCGCTGATGTTTCAAACCAGTGGAAGATGGTCGGAGGGTTTAGCAGCAACGCGGCTGATTGGGACCAACGAGTCTCCACTTTCCTTGTGCACAGGTTCTTCCCCCTCTGCCCCTTCGTCCAGATTGTGTGTGTAAGTGCGTGCGTGGGTTAAAATGAGGGGGCCGGAGTTAGTTCATGTCGATGGTGTTGAAGACCCACTCTGTGAACTTCTTGAGCTTAGCGGCGGACGTCTGCGACTCCTCTTTGAGCCTCTGGTTGTCGTCCCACAGCCTCTTGATCTGACCCTGGAGTCTCAACTTGTCTTCACGCTCCTGTGCAAAGTGGGGAGAGGTTGGGAAAATAAATCAATTAAACCCGCTGGCAACGGATTGAACAGAATTTATACTGTTCGTATAAGTGTACTAAACACTATTTGGTGTTTACATAAACATCTCAGCTCTGAAAACTGAGTCCCACTGGACAGAACTTGGTGGGCATTTTATCAGTTGACACAGAGAAGAGGAGGAAAAGTGAATCAGCTTCACACTGAGCAGCAATTTTGAGGAGGAAAACACTCCATCACTGTGGACATATCTGGATTGTTAGCTAGGCACAAGACGTGTAACTAGCAGCTCAAACCTTTAAAAGCATCCGAGGGCTGCCGACGCAGAGGACGCTTTAGCTTCCAGTCAGCTAACAACGGTTAAGAGGTTATGATGTGATAAGGTATATATAACTATCTATCTAAACCTTTTTGCTAACTCTCTTCACAGCCGCAATCTTGGTTTCTTGAAAAGGGGGGGCTGCAATTCATGTTCTTTATTACATCATTTTTGCAGCATAGATTTGCTCAGATATGTACAAGAATTGTTGGACACTGGCAGGTCAGCATCTAAAGCCGGAGACTCTGAGAGTTGTTTTGAAAGCAAAATGAAACCAGTCCAATTCCATCCAAATGTTTTCAAGTTAAAATAATAACAGCGGCTTGTTTTCAGGGAAATCAAGTGATAAAGTGATCAAGTGCTCAACAGCTGTGTACATTACATTGAAGACAAAGTGTTAATTAACACCATCTGCTCACTGCTGTATGCAAACCAACAGTGGCCCTTAATTGGTCTTATTTTCTGGCACTATGTTTGCGTCTGCTCTCCCACCTTCTTCAGGTCCTCCTGCAGCATCTTCACCATGGACTCCAGCTTGGTGACCTTCCTCTCCAGCCCTATGTGACCCTCACTATGGATGGGAAGGCAACGCATAGCAAGAATTACACATACACTAATGGAGAGAGGATGATAATAATACTCCATTATGACTTCTGCAGTACTATGAGCATGTTTTACACTACGTGTACCTGCCCACAAAGCACGTGAAGAACACAGCAAAAGGCCCTTTCACCTATTTCAAGACGGGCGTTGGGCACCGACAGCAAGATTAAGTCTTGTGAACGTGTCACAGAGCAGAGACTAAAGCTTCTTTTTTCAAAAAGATGGCTACATTGAAATAGAAGGAGAGGAAACTGTATTAAAACTAAGAGGTGAAGAGCGTTTGAGTGTGGCGTTACCTGGAGGAGGGCCGGGACAGCGGCGCAGGCTGCAGCTCTATGTGTGGCTGCTGGGGACTGGACGCCCCGCTGCTTCTGTGGTTTGAATCTCCAAACACATAACTTCTTTGGACTGGAAGGAGAGAAGAAAAAAAAAAAAGTAATGTTAGGCAAACCGTGCACACAATCAGAAACAGATGCAAAACAATTAGACAACGTATACACACAGGTGGTAAGCCCTTCCATAATGTAAAGTACATACATGAGCGATGTGTAGGACTGCAATGATGACATCGTAATTACTCAATACAACTTTTAAGCCAATTACTTGGCTTAACTTCTTCTAAATATAGAATACATCTTTTATAATATTAATAAATTAGCTTATTTCTCTTGCCTGTTGGAGAGAAATCGCATAAAGGAAACAATATTTGTGCTTTTTTTTTAGTAGTTAGGTAGTACCATAGTGTGTGTTTCTTTCAGTCTCAAAGGTATTGGCCACATCCACCAGATGTGTCCACTCTAGGGGACTGTCTCTGTCTTGAGAGGGGAGGGGCATCAGCTCCTGAGGGAGAGGTCCACGATGACGCTCCACCAGATCCACCAACGATGTGTCGGATGCAGAAAGGTCACCTGTAAACAGTAAATAGGTTGTAAAAGAACCGAATGTGAAACGTTCTATTTTTTTTAGCCATTCAATAAGGCCTGAAGAAATATGTAAAATATAAAAAAGGTAATTAATGGCATTGTGTGCAGAATGTGCTGTAATGTTATTAGAACAGGCTCTCTCGGAGCAAGTTAACAAAGAGTACATAAAACTGTACCAGAAGAAAGATTTGTCTTTTACCCGGGAACAGCATAAACAGTCTTCAGTGGTTAGATTGAGGAAAAGTGGTCTAACACAAAAGAAAGTACACAGCTGGAATTGACTGTGCAGGGGACTTTTAGTCTGTAAAGCCTGTGGATTTCCTCCCAATCTCAGTGGAAGAAAAAAAATACACTTTCAGTGACGCAGGTTGAGCAGTTAGACAATGACTAAATATAACTTTAAATTTAACACTTTTCTATCCATTCCGTTGCCGTTAAAACTGCCGTTAACGTTTTCAGATAAGAGACCCCTCTTCTTCAGAACAATATGACCAATAAGAGACAACCACCTCACACAGGGTTGTACTCCAGACTGCGATTCTAAGGACGCTCCTCGAAACGACATCTTGCACCCAACTATGCCGCCTGGTCGAGATTTAAAATTAAAATGTCCATTTAAAAGTGCAATGCAGTCTGGGGTTTTTGTGTAAAAGAAAAAGAAGCCCACAACACATGATAAAATCATTGTCAGTGTTAATGGATTTCCACGTCAACGTATTACAACGCGTTAACATGCCCAGCACTAATAATTATATTATTGTAACATTTATCATTTCAATCAAAAGAGGGCACCAGATGCACATCTGGAGCGACACACCTCTACTCCTCCTGCACCGTGCCTGTATAAATCCCCAACATCTTTTCAATGTGGACACATTCCAGCTGTTATATAAATACCTCTAACCTTACCGTGGAGTTTGACTCCCAGCTTATAGGAGGGCCGTCTGAGGGGAACACCCCGGGTGGTGGGCGAGCGTGGGAGGGTGGAGCAGCTGAAGAGAACATCTGCGGCGAGGGTCGGTTCCGTTATTGAGGAACACAGGGTGGGCAGCCGCTGGCCACGGTAGATGCTCTCATCCGATAGGGTTCGATGGAGTGAGCGCCGGTGGCTGAGAGGCTGGCTCATTGGGGATTTCTGTCCGTGCTTCACACGATGGGAAAATGGTATTGCGTCATATTACAGGGATACGGAACCTGGCCCCATTTATATCGTGTGGGTGAAAACCAGCGCCATCGATACTGCCGCTTGCTCACCCACAGAATGATCATTTGTGGATCAATTACTCGCCCCGTGTTACATTCAATTATTACAAGAGCCTGGAGAACAGGTTCAAAAGAGGAAAAAGGTATCGATGAATTGGATTTAAAAGGGTGTCACGTTTGTCCACCCGTACCAGAAAAGGTTTTCTTCAAGAATTAAAAAAGTAGCACTTGTTGAGCAAGTTGAATGCTATATTATTACGAATATAGGTAATCACACAATTTACAACAGACTGATTGGACAAACACGAGTAGCTTCTTTCCTCGCAACAGTAAAAAAGGATTCACTGAAACAGAAAAAAGGACTGGCTAGCAGCACGTTAGTCATGATAGTATCTGTTCATAGGCGTCTATTTACAGGTTGTTCCTGTAACAGGGGTCACACACACCAACCCCCGGAAATACCTTTTCCTTATGTCTGCGCGGCTGTGGAGGGCTGTCCGGTGCACAGTGTCTCTTCACATCTTCCTCCATCGTAGATTTGGCATGAGGCTGGGGCGAGTGCATATCCCGAAGAGAGGGCCTGGCTGCTGGGGTTGGAGCAACTTCCCCTCCACCCTCTCCCGGAGACTTCCTAATACACAGGCAGATGCGTGCCAACCGATGAGTTAATGCATTATCCTTGTGCAGGAATAGCAAAGATATATAATAAAAAAATATGCGATTATCAGTTTCAGTTGTCAGACTTCCTTAGATGTTACTAGATGTCATCAACTGTTTTATTCATGCAAAGATCTTTGAATAGAAGGATTGGCAAGACATTGATGAGTGACTGAACGCTTCTGACTGTCTGCCAGCCATCTTTTGAACAACATTTGAAAAGCTGTCCACTGTAGTGACCTCTATGCATGAAAGGGTTAACTGCTTTCAGTTAGTGCATTAAGCATTGAGTGTAATATGCTCTCCAGCCGCAAGGGGGTAATGCAGTAGTATGTATATCATTACTACAAAAATACATTAATAGTGGGTGGACAAGTATAGGGGTCAAATGCAGATTTATGAAATATCTCTAGCATAGGCACTAAAATGGTGTCGGCCCAATATACAAAAAGGGATGTGAACCTTGCACCATCCCCTCTGACACGTTCTCAGCATAAATGCAACATTACAAGCATTAGATGTGGTGATTGGTGGGTGTGAAAAACCCAGCACAGTTAACGGTCTCAAACTACATTAGGGATGAAAGACTAGGCATTCCCTTTTCAAAAGTAAACAAAATCATGTTCTGCAGTTTTAGAAGAAACACATTGTTCGCAATTTTTAATTACTTACTTGCGTGTGTCTCCGAAGTCAACAGAGTTGATAGTGGACCCAGGTTTCCTCCAGCCAATCAGGTACTTGGACTGAGCTCCTTGGCGGGGGTAGAAGCTCTTGGGCCCAGGGGAGGATGAGGACTGGGAGGAAGGGGAAGTGGCTGAAGAGGAGGATTCCTCTCTTGGGGAGCTGTGGCCTGAATGCCTGGCACTGAAGAGCCGAATGAGAGGGGTTATTACAAAATAAGGAATGCTTGGACCCTGATAAATCCTGCATCTTTAGGCCACACAGGTTTGTTAATGGCCCATCTGGATAAGGAGAACAGATAATTGAGTGTGGCTGTTTGTGCGTCCAGTCCCTCACAGCAACACATAGCGCTGCAGCCTGCTCCACTCTCACAGCCCTCCTCTAGGTAGCACCATAGTAAAACGCTCGTCACCACTTTAAGCATCACCTGCAGTTGTCAGAGCCCTTTTTATTCCAAATTTGCCACTTTGACCAAATACAAATGCATCTAAAAATGTTGCCCAGGGCATCAACTGAAACAGGATCTGAACGGGTGGAATAAGACTTAAACAAAATGGAAAAATCACATCCAGGCAGCAACTCAGCTATGTAAAAGTGAACATGTGCACATCTGCTGAGGCCTAATGTGGAAAGATTAGAGGGATTAAAAATGCTCCCGTGCTTATTTTCTAGGAAAGATTTAATGAGAGCGAGGTTGTGTGCCCCTCTTGGGTGGAGATATATTGGCCTGATGAGAATGAGAATTGGAAACATTCTGCAGAGGTCAAGCAAATGCTAAGATGATGCATGACAATGTGGGCGAGGTCAAATTCGATCAGACTGTACCCTGTCACTTTTATTGACAGAAAATTGAGAGAAAGTTAAATAAAAAAAAGAAGGCTGAAATTAGAACTTGCTGAAGATAAGTCAACATGTGCTCTCATGCAGTTAAACAAACCCCTTCTCACACTTAAATGCACGCACACACACACCTGGAGTGGGATCCGGCCTCGTTCAGACTGTATGTGCTGCTGTCTCTAACCAGGAGATGAGTAGGTGGGCTTCTGCCCGTCCCCTCCAGGCTCCTCTCCGCTGGAGGCCCTGGGGACTCCGCCGCAGCCGGCGACCTCTCCAGCATCCGGCGGCCTCCCTCCGTGGGGCTGTGCCACGGGGACGCCAACCTCTCCCTGCTCTCCCGGCTCTCCCTGCCTCCGCTCGGGGCCAGCAGGGAGGTGGTGCTGCCGTGGTGCGAGTGGGGGTGTGCGTGGTGCGGGGCCCCGTAAGAGCTGGTGTCTATGCCGCTGTCTGCAGACGTCCCCTGGAGGTAGCCCCCCCCGCCCAGCCCGTTGGGCTCCGGCTCACCCTGGTCACCGCTGGAGCCTCCGCCCGCTCCCATTTCGTACCACTTATCGCTGTCGCTGTGGCCCCCGCTGGAAGCGGTGCTGGACAAAGTGTTGCTGCTGGAGTGGCCGGAATACGGGCCGTCCGACTGCAGGAAACAAAGGGAAGACGGAAAACTACCGTTTTTATCTACTTTGATTACAATATGCAACTTCTGCCACCATATATACAGAAGTCATGTGAGCCACAGAAGAAGAAAGAAAAGAGGGGTTAAGTGTAAAGCCTGACCTGGCTGCTCTTCTTGGGGGACAGGTGGATGACCTGCTCCTGTCGTTGGATGCGGGGACCTCCGGAGTAGCCTTGACCGGACTTGGAGACTGGGGCCTCTGCAAACAAATAATCAGCCGAGGTTGGCGACGAATACACGCAGGAGCCTGTGGTACAAACAGTCGACTTAATGATTCAACAGAGAAGTGGTTCTGCCCTCTGCTCACTTGTGTGTATTTTGCTACTACAGCACTCGTGCTTCCTGGAGGTTCATCACGATGACACCGCTCTCGCTCCGACCAACAACAACAACACATCTCTCGTCTTCAAAAGTAACACACCATCAAAAAGAAACGCGTCCCCAGACAGTTCCTTCTGGCTGTTTATTTGTTCGGGCCACGCTGTTCCGATTGTGGGAACGAGTGTTTGTGCCCTGGAGGAAAACCTGCGGTGTGAATGGGACTGTTGTGTTGATGTCTACATGTTATGAAAGAAGACTTGCAGCGTAAGCAGCTAATGACCAAGGCACCTTTTGAGGTAGTGCTAAGGGAGGTATTGTAACATCTGCTAGGATGAATCTAGTAATGTAGTGCCCCCGGCCCACTATTATGTTGGATATTTATACTGATATGGACAGTTTAATGTCTTAGGAATGAAAGGATGCCACATATTTGATGGAAATAAAAGTTTCAGCCTACAGAGTGCACCATTTGATAGACGTGCAAAAAATCAAAGTGAATGATTTATGTGGCAGACCAGTCCATTTTGACAAAATGCAATTTCTTCAACTCAAAATGCTGTTGGCGGACCAAAACATAAGGCCCCAGAGGTGTTCTATCGGGTTGGGGGTTACCTGACTAGATCATTATCAGAGAAGTTCAATTGAAATCATCCCATATCCTTATAAGAGATTGTGCCTTTAATTGTTTTGGCAGTGTAAAAGCAGCGCATGTCACTACACGTACATTGTTTGTGTTTCTTAATGATGTGACTGGTCATCCAGAAGCGTGGTTATGACAAGCCTCATATTTTGCGACAGACTAAAGTGACGCATTTCCCGTCCCCCCGGGTTAGTGTGTACACTTCTGTGGGCGTCGCTCAACAAAAATCAAAAAGCACTGTTGATGTTGTTAAAAAAAATAGCTCTGCATGAGAAGGAAGCAAATTTTCTGCATTGTACTGTCCAAACTATTAATTAAATTTAAAGATGCCATAGGATATCAAATTCATGGATTTAGGAACTGCTGTGTTAAAACGATGCAATAAGAAAACCTGGGGCAATAATTCTAATGGGTGCCGGGGCTAATCAGAGAGGCACTGCTTGGCTCCAGCTTTGTCAACAATCGACAGTATGGAGATGAAAAGCAAAAGCAAGTATTCTGTCCTCTGCATGACTTGAGTTATTTCCGGACAGAGCACGGCCACATCACCATCAGGAAGAGAAGAGGACAGAACCGAACCCCCGAACCACAGACACAGCAGGCTTTGTAGGGCAGGACAGCTGGCTGACACAGTCTAAGAGCTGGCTCAGCCTGCATTGTTCCACACTGACCAATAACGACATAAGTGCTACACACAACCACAAAATGACAGACCAGGGCCTGTCGCTGAGATTGTGGCGGTCGGGAACAGGTTGCGGACACGGTCGAAAGTAGGTTTACAATCAACCAAAGCGATGACATGCTGAGATTCAGAGGGTTGGTGGAGGAGCATGTTGTTTTTTTAATGGCTTTTCAGAGACCGAGCTGGAAAACACGAAGGGAAACTCCCGAGAAAAGGAATGCATGGGAGAATAGTCGTAATTAAATGAAAGCCAACGTAACGGGGAATAAAAAAGATGAATGGGAGGCGAACATAAGCGGCCGTGGAGAATGAAGAACAGACTGGAGGACGTGAGGGAAGGAAAGCCACGCAGAGAGAAGCTCGGCCAACTGTGGTGACAGGAAATACAGGAATGTCTCCCCTTTCCCTTTCTTCTTTATTAAACCTTATAGAATTGTGAGAAAAGCCATTAACTTTTTTTTTTTTTAGATCACTGTCTATATAATTCCTCCCTTAATTATAATAATTATCCTTTTCCTTTTTCTGTTTGTCTCCCCACCGTTTTGTCTGTTTGCAGAGACATGAAGAACTGCTCAGTGAAGGCAATACAATTCACAGCTCGTAGAAGAGGCGGACGAAGAGGGGGTGGAAGAAAAAGAGACCGTGGATGCTGTCAAAGTTGGTTTCTCGGCTCCAAAAAACTGTCACTAGCCGATGAGGAGGCACACACACACACACACTTGATTTACCTGTCATTTCAAAGGATTTAGTAATAGGATTAATAAGTATGATTTGTTTTCTGCCTTCAACGTCCCTTCCTCCCTCCCCAGCTATTCAAGAGTCAAGTGCCTTCACACATGAAGACGCAGTCCACAATGAGTAAATAGCTGAAAGCATTAGAATAATTAAGCCCTTTCGCTCCTATCACAGACTTTTTTTACATCTAGCATATTTTCCCATGTTTTTGTATCCAAGTGAGTTTTTCTTTTAATGAAACAACATGAAATCTTGCGAGATGACTCGTTCACATGAGACTATAAAATGACAATAACCAGTGACAGCAAAACACTCAACAAGATCACGACTCTTTGCTAAAAGTTGTTGACGTTGCAGAAGTTCTAGCGTCTAAAACGCTCAGTCAATGTCGCACTATTTAAAGAATTACCATCACCATCCGTTCACCATCCATTAGAGACACAAATAGAGGGAAATAGGGTTTGAAAAAATACTAGTTACCCATACATTTGAATGTATATTCTGCACTATTTCTCAATATATTCACCTGTTGAACCTCGTTCAGCCCCTCCCCCTTCCTCCATTCTCGACCAATTGGGAGTGGACTTTCCACTGGACCCGCCCTCTCCGACCACCTCTCTTCTCTCTGTAGACATTGGAGAGTGACGGCTCCCAACAAACCTGGTGAATGAGAAAACAGGAAGGAAATCAGGCTACTTCAAATATACTGCTATTTTTATAAACTGTCTGTAACCACTGATTGAACATGTAGCGCGAGAAATAAGAGTTTGATAAGAATCCAATTGAGAACAGGCTGCAGTGGGTGGATATAAAAAAAAAAGATGTTCTGTCAAGAGCATTGTAATGTAATGTAAGACACAAATACTATCACCTCTCTATCCTACACAAACCTAACACGCTGTTACAACTGAGAATTGGATAATCAGCCGCGTAGTATAAAACAGGAGTTTTTAGAGGTGGAAATAAATTATGCTATCTGAAAATTGAAACAGTAATAATGCTTTTTGTAACCCAATAATAATTAACTCTTGACTATACAATCGATACAACTAACCATGTGTGTTATAATACAGGGATTTGATGCTTAAATGTTATGCTGTAAAATCCTTCACACAACGCCCCCCCCCCCCCCCCCTCCCCCCCTTACTGCTCAGGCATGGACTTCTGTCTCCAGTGAGCAGAGCTTCCGGAGGCGTCACTGGAACAAGAGAGATTGCTGGGCGAGCTGCGGTTGTGAGGAGAGCGACCCAGCGCCATCGAGGAGGCCAGGCTATAGCTCTCACTGCCCGGAGACATCCTGGTGCACCAACACACACAGACAGTTACAAGAATTTACAGTCACATGGAAAATGTTGGAACTAAAAAGAATCTGAAATTTAAAAAAGCACATTTGGAGCACAATGTTCTTAATCCTTCCTTCAGGAAGAGATTTCATTCTTTACTCATCTAGCAAACATGCTAGATGAGTAAAATTACAAAAACATCTTTTGCTTAAATATAAACTACATCCCCAATGGCTGCCTTTGCTTTGGGGATACAAGCGAAATGTATTTCGCTTGTATCCCCAAAGCCCACCCCATCCTTACGACATAAATAGTACATCCCAACCCGTATGTAAAAAGCCAGGGGGCTCCGACCTCTTAGTGTCCAGGGGCCGGCCATCACTGCTGACGCTGCGTGGGATGACGGCGCCCCGCTCCAGCCTCTCAGCGGACAAGGTCTTCCCCACCGAGCTTCCCAGGCTGATGGCCCGGTTGGGCTGGTGGGGCTGTGGCGAGGCGGTGAGTGACTGCTGGGGGCTGCTGGACGTCCTCTGCCACTTGTTGTTGTTACTGCGGAAGGGAAACTTGTATTCGAAGGAGCCGCTATCGCTGCTGCTGCCCTTGTAATCTGACACAGGCATCCGATAGAGCTCTGAACAGCCTCTGTATGAGAGGAGGAAGGACATTTTGTTCGAGAGGCAAGTGTTGTGTTTGGTTATATATAGTGAATATATATCTTTGCAGGGATGTGTGACTTTTTAAATATCCAATGAGCAACACAACAAAGTATCTGTTTATATATGTAAATTGCTCTAGTAGGCTTTTTGATATCTTTAAAAGGGTCCAGTGTCCAGGTTAGGCTATTGGCAGAAATTAAATATTGTATTATGAATTAGGTTTTTATTTATATATGAATTTCAATTTATATGAATAAGAACATTTGATTGACCTCTCCCATCCCCACCTACCTGCGTGGAGTGGCATCATCGTGAGGTGGAATGATAACGACACGGACTGTCACGGAGGTCCGCAGGAGGTCAATCATCTGCTCGTGGGTCAGCGTTGCTACAGCAACTTTGCAGATTTCGACCAATCGGCTTCCCTGACGCAGGCCTGCCTGCCAGGCGTAACCATATGGCTCCACCTGTTGGGGCAAAAGTGTGATGAGGTCAGAGCTGCATTGGAGAGAAGTTCATTAAGTCTTAGCCTAGGTGTGAATTTTTATCTTCTGGAAAAATATATTTCCTTTCGTGTGATTTTGAGTTGCGGATGAGAAATGACCAAATTTGGAACACTGGATTTTCAGATCATCACCTCAGCGACGATGCCCTCGTAGTTCACGTGGAAGCCCAGCTGCCCGAGGCCATTCCGACGAAGCGTCATCTCAGATGTCTCGCAGCCTTTAGTCAGGAACTGTTCAGAGAGACAACAAGTACCGACATGAAATATCAGAGGAGCGATTACAAGAAAGAACCACAGCAGTCAAGCGTTGTGAAGAGAAGGCGGGACACAGGGGAAAGAGGACATTGAACTTTTTCACTTTTCTGGCTCAAATTTAGCCAACTGCAGCTCTGTGTGGAATACTGGTATAATTGATAAGATTATATTAGTCCGTAAATGTCACATGCTTACAGCACGTGTACACATGCTATACATTTAACGTTGGAGAGGAAAATTCCCCAAAGAAGGACCGGCCGCATCACTGGTCCGACCGCAAAAGTCAAACATTTTGTGGCAAAACCAATCCTCATTTCATGGCTACTGGTTAACTGAGGTCATCCCTCTTCATCTGGTCCCAACAGCTTCAGGGCACCTTGCATTTCTTTGTCTGAACGAGGCTGCTCTACAGAAGTCGAATTCAGAAGTGTGCATGAATAAATAACTAATGCCCCTGACTGTTAAGAATTGTTATGATGCCCTCTGATGTTTGTGAGTGTGGGAGCGGGAGAAGACAGTAAAAGAAAACGGGGGACGTTGAAGAGCGGAGAAGGAGAGTTAGTCCCAAAAAAAGCAAGTTCCCCGAGGCCACTTCCCCCTCCTCTGGCAGGAGGTAGTCCAAGTGATTGAAGATTAAAGCTTGCATAACATTCAAATGAAAGTGGTATATTATTGAGTACTAAGCCAAATAACGATGTGTGTGTGTGTGTGTTCCAATATGTTTGTATGCATGTGAACATATCAAAGACTGTGGACTCAGTCCAGGTTACATAAATGCATGATAAAAAAACCCATCTCACACACACAGTTTGAATGCAAGGAGAGCTTGAATGATTGCATAAGAAAACACCTTTTCTCCATCCAGTTTCCATGGAAACAGCTCAGGAAGCTCCAGCTCCACTTCACTGTATGTGTAGGTGTATAAACCATTAGGAGCATGTTGTCCAGTAGTAACTCACTAAATAAGTTAGGACCAGTAATGAGACAGCAGCTTTGGCAGGTGGACAAAACATGTTTTCATTCTGGCAGCCGACAATAGCAGTAAAAAGTAGGATGGGCTGTGAGAGGGCCAGGTACATGGCCAATGGCAGCCAACCGCAGCTTAGTCCATTGAATTGGTTTCTGAGTAGTGACCTAACGGATGTTTGATCCGAACGGATCCTGCTTCACGTTCGGCACACACACGTGAACTTCTCATTAATTACCTGCTAACAATCACAGTGTTAAAGTAAAGTATTCATAGAATATGCTTTCTGTTCGTCAATCTCTAATATGGTTCCACTGTGAACAACTAATGCGAGATGAAAGAGACCAGAGCAGAGCTGCTTAAGTGGCTAAAAGACAAAGGAACTTAAGCTGTATGTGATACGTCCTTAAAAACAACTAATTACAAGATCATTGAACATCATCAATGAACACACAGCATTTTATTTCCTTATCATTTGATTGTGTGCCTGGCTGCCTTCATGGAAAAAAAACATAATATAAAAATGTAGTAAAACAATGACGTTTAGAATTTGACGGGGATCTCTAATAGACTGCTCTCTTGTGCTGGAATGATCCACTTTTATATTGCGTTGCACAACTATTTCTCAGGGGGCGTCCTGCTGACACGATGAAGGCGCGTCACTCATTTAATTCCTCTCCTCTTTCTCAGAGTCTCCCAACAACCACACGGGCTCCTCACTTAAATTTCGCTGCGTGACGAGATTCCACCCATCTGGTAACAGGGACCAGGAAAAAAAACATGTTCACATGGACTAACTCAATGAAGCGAGTTATCTTTGTCAATTATCGAATGGCCACAATTAGATTTCTGCTCTGAAGTTGCCCGGCCTTCAGCGGAGGACAGGAAGTCCAACGAATGTCAACGATCGCTGCAAACAGACCGACTGCTGATTAATTACATTACAAGCAAGAACAGCTCCTAGTAGACAACCATCGACCTCATCGCAGTTGCGGTGTATCTGTGTGCGTGACTCCTAACCTCCAGGCGCTTGACCACCTCCTTGAAGTCCTCCGTGTTATTTCCGACGCTCCTCAGGGACACGCTCTCCCCCCGCTCGTAGAAGATCCGCAAGGACGCCGGGCTGCTCAGCGTCCAGCCAATCACGTCCTTTGTGGCGCAGTTGAACACCACCGCCTTGGCGCCCTGGTCCAGCAGGATGAGGAAGTCGTTGGAGACGGCCATCAGGGCCTCCAGTTCCCCGCCGGTGGCGTGGTCCTCGGCGTGGACCGTCCAGGTCACCGCCCCGGGGCTGCGCAGCTCCGCCCCGCCGTACGAGAGGCTCTTCTCCTTTTTCTTGTGGGCCAGCGAGATGAAGGGGAACTTTCCGGAGGGGTCGATGGGGGTGCTGGTGGCGTGGCGCTCAGCCAGGTCGCGCAGGTACTCCTGGCGCGTTCGCGTCGCCATGGCGCGGAACTTGTTGGACTTGTGCGCGGCGTTCTCCGCGTTGATGACCTTGGCGAGCAGGAAGTCCCGGAACACGGAGGACTTGGGAAAGGTCACGCCGTCAGGGATGGGAGGCCCGAAAGAGGGAACGTCTTTGGAACGGGTGACAGCCACACTACAGGGGGGGGGGGGGGGGGGGGAAGAATGGAAAGAGGGATCAGAAGAATTCAATGTTGTTTCACAAGTCGGTTGCTCAGATATCAATCAATCAATCACGTGGCTTCTGATTCAGTGTTTTATAACTACACTTAATCTACTTAGAACATTGCATCACGTCCAACCAGGTTTTTATGTCATCAAGATTCCACAACTAACGTTATATTTGGTAAAAAGCTGCGTGCTGTTGGCTCACTCGAGTACGGCAGCATAAAAGTCAAAGACAAAAACATCAAGGGTGAATTTGTGGAAAAGGAAACGGACCAAGTTCCGGTCTCGGTCTTTTGTGCCATAAATGATCCTCATGGTTTCTGTAGTATCAGATTTTAAGTAGTAAGTTTAAAATGTTTTTTGCCATTATGTTTATAATCTTCATACTGCAGCATGTCCTCTACAGCCCTGTTCTCTCCACCTTGCTTCTCCAAACCCCCTTTTCCTCTGATTAAGTCTGGGGAATGGCCACTCAATGTTTTCCCTGTCTGGTATGTCAGGAACTCCGCAGAGCAGCGATTGAAAGGAAGGAGAGCCAAGGAGGCGGAAAGGGGGAGAAAACTTTTCCAAACCTCCTGCTCAAAAGCTCCAGAAAAAACATGCTGAGGGAAAACGTGGCCTTGAAAGGAGGACTGTGTGGGAAACTCAGAAAGTATAGGAAAACAATTGCTTACTGAAAAGAAAAGTATTTATTCCGTTTTATGACACAAACAGACTAGCCTTGAAAGAGCCTTTTTTTTTAATATACACGTCTGTACAGAGGCGACCTTTCCCCATCCCCAAACTCGTTGTGAACACATGAGCTCGATCACAGATCCTCTCTCGGGTGATAATTGCCGACGGGAGTAGCACCGGAAGTCGGCGCCCTCGTCCCCCGCGCTCCCTACCCGCTGACACGCATCAGCACACAAGGACTAATTGCTTTGTCTAATAAGCAACTAAAGTCAAAATTTCACCCACATATTTCTAAACATACCTCAGAGACACCGCGGCTCTCGGCGGAGACGTGTGGTGTTCAATTATACTAACCGGCAAGTTGTTGACACCTCATTCTTCACCTTTCATTGTTTGTGACACAGAATAAAAGGGAGGAAGCATCTTATGATGGCTGCATCCGTATAGAAAAAAGGGACTTCTTTTGGAGCGAATATGATGAATGATAATACATCACAAAAATTCTAATACATCAAAATGTTGCTTTCATTTCTCACATTTCTATTGAACTCTCGTGGACATGAACAAGAAGTTGTGAAGATGGTAGTGTGCGTATACGTGTATATTGCGAGGGCAATACAAACATACCAACATAAAGGTTCCTCCCCCTGTTGTGAGAGTTATTTCCAAATACAGAATAATCCAAACGGTTGAATAAAAATGACATCCTATTGTCAGCGTTTCTGGAAATACTGGAGACCTTTAAATTCCTATTTAAATGAATCTAAATCAGCAGGCAAATGCACAAAGTCCTCTTTAAGTCAACTCCAATATGATGTGCAAAGTTTTTCAATGTTTTACTTTCTGGGTGGCTGTGCTCCAAATGTTTGTATAAACAATGGATCACGCCCTGAAATCGATTCAATTTAATACACTAAAACTGGACACACAATGATAATAAGTTACGACACACATTGAAGCCAGCGCTATAACAAACTGACCCAGTCAGCGACTCTCTGGTGAACAGAGGAGCATTAAAGAAACAACATCTTTCTCAAGGGTTGAAAATCCCGCTGCAAATGAAAATAATGATGCTCTGTATCTGCTGACTGTATAGGATTCAGTTTGTGAATCAATTTAAAAAGAGCCCATATGTCAGTGTTGTGTTTAAGGCTTGTTTCTGCTGAGTGTCTAAAAACCCCCACAAAAAGACATTCTGAAGCTTTATACTATGAAGAAAAATCAATGTAAAAGAGTTATGATATTGCAGCAGGACATGAGCAGCAAAACGCATTTTCCCCTTTACAATCTGGTTCTTACATTTCTGCATACTAGCATATGAAATCACAATGTTTAAAATGACAGCCCTTACGAAGCAGGCAATGCAGTCTAGAGGCAATATTCCCCAATGGGTTTTCTGTAGATGGCAAACCGTGTCGGGTATTTCAGAGAGGACCAGCTGAAGTGGCTATGAGCGGGCCGCACAAATGGTTAAAATAAAACGTGACCTTTAATTTGTATTCTTCACCATCTTTAGAAACATCACTCAATACATTACGCTGGAGCTCTAAAAGCACTCGGATCTCAAACACCTGTGAGTCAACCAAAGACCCCGTGACTCATGCAGGACAGAGACGGGCGAGGAAGGTAGAGGTGTGAAAGCCAGAGAACAAGACAGAGAAGCAAAAAATAACTGAATGACAGAAAAAAAGAGATTGAATGAGAATAAAGGGCGGTGAGGATCGCTGGGCTGTGTGGCTGCCGTGTGATCCTTGTGGCAGGAGGTTTGGCGCTAGAAATGAGCCCGTTCCTGTGGTTTCGGTGATTTGCGGTCTTATAAATATCCGTTGTGTGGGCAGCAAAGACTTCCAGTATCTACGACCTGCTTCCCACTGAGGCAGGGGAAGAATGTCAATACCTATTGGAGTGGGTGGCAAAGAGGTGTGCTGTATGCATGTGTGTGTGTGTGTGTACATGGGGACTGGGTAGGCTACATATAACATGCCTTGCTATTCGTTATTTTTAGATCTTTGCGCAGTGATGGTTTTAGCTCCGGTGCATGCAATGATGTGTTGTAGATGTCAGAAGTGAGTGGCCCCTATCTAGCAGAGAACCTATAGAAGAATTAGAGGCAGTAACCATGGCGTCACACACTGGTTTGTGTACTACCATTTTGAAGCCTTCCGCTTGACACGGGAGGGTGGAACGTAAAGACAATATTATATATACTTGCATCAACTAAAAAACACATGTTCAGAGGGTTCAAGTTCTCAGTTGAAAGCACTGAGAATAACGAGCCAGACAACTTTGCAGTGACCTGTCAATCACAAAGAAGCCACACCTTAAAACAAACCCCCACGCTATCACCTCTCTTTGACCCTAAAACCATAACTTACCAAATGACCATCGTGCTGTATTGAAGAAATTGAAACTGGCTGATACCATGGACTTCTGTTGAAAGTCTCCTCAAAAAACATTTAATTCAATTCTAAAAATGAATAACTATGATCAACATGTGTAAGAAAGTGAGTCATTTCTCACACCAAACAAGACGTGTTCACTGGGAACACTGTCACCGTTGCATCTTTCTATGAGACGTTTGTCTCAGTCATAGTCTCACAAGATACCTCCATGTGTAAAAAAATAGAACTGCACTATTTTACAAAGCATATGTAAGCACTCAGACCTGGAGAAATCTCTGAATGGTTGCATTGCATTTCTGAAAACCATGCTAAAAACGACAACAATGTGTGCTATGTTTTCCTGACCTCTATGCAAATGAAATATGAACCAAAATACACACCAAAGCTTCAAAGCATTTAGGTCAACCTCACTTAATACATCGTGACTCAGTCTGTGTTCACAACGAATCGGAAATTTACAAACAAAGATTTTCATCCTTTACAGTGTGGGAAATTAGTGTTGACTACAGATAACCTAATTCACATTTATGTATTACCGACGCCACGTGTAAACAGTATGCTTTATATTCACTTTATTCCTGCGCTCTTTGTTCACGTGTCTGTGTGTGTTTTAGCTCAGTAATGAAGTAGCCCCACGAGGGACAATTAAGACCTCACACAATGTGCTCGTACTGCAATTAAAACAGCCATTAGCGGGAGAGTAAGAGAGGAAGAGTCAAAGAGAGCGAGAAAAGAGCAGGCCAGGAAACTAGATAACGAGGAATAAACAGAAGAAAATGTCCTGCACAACTGAAAAGGTAGAAAGTTCATCATTTCTTCAAAATGACTGTGCAGTAGCTCAGAGAGAGCTCTCCACACTCACAGCATACGCTTTAATGGAGTGGTTTCAAGCAAAAAGCAGTATTATTTCAGGCAGTGATAGAGAGCAAAAATGCATCCTTTCGGTAAAACAAAATCTAAATGATCTTATCTAGACTTTTTCTATACGCTTTCACTGCACTGGCATCAATACAAGAGACATAACAAAGCAACCGCCTATTACTAGTGCAACCCCGGTCTTTGGATGAAAAGTATTATATTATATTATTATTAAATGCCAGGAAACCTGCAGGCTAATTGTCCTTCTAATTTAATCTTACCACCTGATGACAATCTGCATGCCCCACTAAATTCAGCCCTCGTGTGATTTCAAAAGGCATCAGCTGAATAATTGGTGGGGTAAGAGGTATTCCTTCATTGTGTTTTCCAGCCACAGTCTCGATTGTGCTTTAGGGACATTAAAGGTTAAACAATTACACAGCTGGGGTAAGAACATGATATTCTGAGATTAAAAACAGAAAATAAAATTAACTTTATTAAGTCAATTTGAGAATAAAGATTTCACAGATTCTCTGAAATTCTCAGACCCAGATTCAAATTGCTTGAACATGGCACATTTTGATAAAAGTCATCACACCACAGACCCTACTGTTTAACAGCGGCTGTAACGTTAGAGAGCAAAATATATTAACTATATTAGAATTAATTTATATCATCTTCATAAAAATAAAAAAAAACATTTGCCTCCCTCACACCGCCTGTCAGAAACTGCAATTTGGCAAAATAAAATGCATCTGCAATGAGAAAACACTCTAAAGACTCAATGTACACACACGGGTAAACCTCACCTGTAGGAGCTGTTGTCTGAACATGGATTGTGAGCACGCACAACCACAAAGACGTGCTGGAAGTGCGAGCGGATGTTTTTGGGGGTGAAGGGGAGGGCCCCGGGCTCCTGGAACACGATCGTGACGATATCATTCCCGATGTGACGCTTCCGCAGTAACTGAAAACGCACCAAGACAGCAGGAGGAAATATTTAGATGTTGGGTATTACTAAATAATAGCGTTAGATATTTAGAAAATGCAGAAACACTCTTTGAACCAGAATTAAAAATGTGCGCTGACTTTATCTCTTGCATCACCGAGACAATTGCTTCTTGTGCAGAAGGAGTTAAACAATCACCGTGACACCTGCTGACGGAGATGTTAAATGCTGTCGTTTACCCACCTGTTGCTTATTGTTGGGCGTGTACGGCAGCATGGTAGACACATGGAACATGATCTCATAGTCCTTGTAGGTGGTGTACATGGAGTGAGTGCCCGTCGAGTCAGCTGTGGAGAACAAATGCTGCGATTAGATATATAGAAATGCTTATATATATATGCATCTTCATGACCAGCCGCACAGTGTCTTGGTGCACAGAACCATCACAAGGATGGGCCATACTTAAACTAGCTAAATTACTTCAGTTAATTACACTCCTTCTAAGAGGAGTGCTTTGCGTGGCTGTGTTTAATCAACTGGAGTCCACTGAAGGTTGTATTACGTGTCTTGCTAGACAACTGAGTGGGAGTTTTTGTCTCACTGAGCATTACGGTGGATTACTTAATTGACCTGGGGTTGAATATCAAAGCGGACATCGATCTTGTCTCAAGCCAATGGCAGTGATGAGCGGGTCAAAGGAGAGAAGACTATAGTATATTGGCTATCAGTTTCTCCAATCGGAGAATCTGACACCAGAGGCCATCTGTCACATGTCGGTTATTAAAGGAATGTTTGATTTTAGTGCAGTGCATGAAGAGGACACCAGAGTCAGGGGGGTTAATGATAACTTTGAGGTTTCTCTACATGTACATACTCTTGGCGTCCAGCTGGGCCCGGTACTTGGTGAAGCCTTTGAGTCGAACCCTCTCGCCCAGTAGATGGAGGAACTCCTCAAGGGCAGGACCAGCCGATTCATTGTTGTACATCTCCTCCTCGCTGCTCTGACCCGCCATGCAGTACATCACCCCAACTTTGCGCTGGAAACTCAACTGTAAAAAGAACATAGATTGTTGCAAAGAAGCAGTGGGGGATGTGGGCTGGAAGGGGGGGGGGGGGGGCATGACATTTTGAGAAGTTCGGCTTTTGATGACTGCATCAGAGTGTAAGTGTATCAAACGGAGCTTGTTCTGTATTATTCTCCTTTTTGTGTGTGTGTGTGTGTGTGTGTGTGTGTGTGTGTCGACATGAGTTTCCTCTTCTGCATGATGGTCTGTGACTGAATGAATTTAGTATGAACAAATATATATATAATAATATAACATAATAAATAATTGAGCTTCACAATGAGACATCCCCTCTTGTGGAATAAAACACCTACACGTTAAGAGAATGTGTGGTTGTTGAGAATTGTTTGTATACAGTACAGGATAAGGAAGGAAACGTGTGTCCTTAAGTAAAAAATACTCAATTATGTTTTATTCATTAAGGATGATGAAATTTCGAGGTCTAATTTTGATTAAATGCATAGTAGTAAAAAATAAATAAAAAGGATAAGCCAATTCTTCCAAAATGATCAAATCAAAAGAATAATCTAAATTACCCTCGAGAAAATCTGCGTCCACTCACCCCCTGCTCGTCCAGCTTCATCAGCTGCTCGGTGACCTTTGGCGTGTTGAGTGCCAGGCGCAGGCAGTGCACGTTGAGCTCAGGCACCAGGAACTCCAGCACCTCTTTGAGGGGCAAGCCTCGAGCTAGACCATGCTTAGAAGTGGACGGTACTGCGTCTTCTAGGATGGAGCCCCTCAGGGTGTTCAGCTGGAGAGAGAACAACCAGAAGGCGAGGGAAAAGATTTAAGACCCTACTTGGTTTTGTGTTACACGTTGTAATTTGGAGTGGTTCTCCAATCAGAGTATCTTCTTTAAGTTATTCCATTTAGTTATCCTAAAATACATTTTTCTTCAGAACCATATGTTTTGATGGGATCTACGTCCACGAGTTGAAACCCACCCACGTTTTTCCATTATTGTGGCTGTTAAATATCTTTTGTATTTATAAGTTTTCTACTGTGGGCGGGAACCATCAGCAAGGACCTTTATGCTTGGCAGCTCTACCTTGGAAGAGAGACTTTAAATATCCTGGTTAGTCAAAAGAAAGTCTAAAGAAAATCCACGGAGGTGCTATAAAAACGTGTGATGACGGAGATATAGCATCCGAATCAGTCAAAAATTTACAAAACATGTTTTTCTCCATTTACCAGAATAAAACTCTCTCTTAACAGCTACTGAATTAAACATTTTAGAAAGCTCCCAGAATCTCTCACACTGCAGTATTGCAGATTCTTGGTCACAATAAAAGAACCAGATTTAGTCTGGCTTAGTTGTTTTCTTGCTTAGATCTTTTTTTCTTTTGGTTCTGAACATTTTTGGTGCGGTGCCTCCCATTTGGCTCAGAAATCCATCAGAAGGCAACTAGTAAGTCTATGTTTGGAAACTGCACGAAAGCCTGTTATGAGGCCTAAAGGCCTGTGTAATTACATTCAAATTACAGCATAAGAAGGCTCTTTTTGAAAGATGATCATGGCCATTTAAAAACAATGGGCTCCAAATCTACATTTCTCCCTCCAAAAAATCCTGGAGAATTTTTTTTTAAAACAACTGTGAGAGGCGGACTACGTTCTCTGCTTATGCAGGTAAACTGAGTCCATGTAGGCCTTCAATAAGGAAGACTCTAGCTCGAAGCAAACTCAAAGAGGAAACCCATGAATAAATCAAGAGGACAGTGAAAGGACTAGGACCCAAATATCCATCAGGAACAAAAAAGAAGAAAAAAAATCTGTAGTGGTCTGGAGGCTTTTAAGAATCGCTTATATGTGCTGTGTGTCTTACTGTAGTGCTCAGTATGCCAAAGGTCGTTTTCCAACACTCCATTTCCAACAAGTTTCAACAAATTCAAGTACTCTCCCCTGGGAGAGGACAATAGCTGTCCTTAGTGGACACTGGACCAGTCTCCTCAACATCAGCGCATCCCACTCACTCCCACAAAGGCAGATCTACACCTGCCCAGCTCCCTTTTCTGAAAATAGCAATAGGAGAGAAAAGGACAACATGCACACTCGGTTGTGCGTCATCCCAAGTGATTGGAAGGCCAATCGCTCCTTAATGCAAGAGCGATGATTTTCCTTCTCTACGAGAATACGCTTGGTGCTATTTTAGTTTAATTTATCTTTTAAATGGCACAGCTCAGTCCTTCACAGATGAAAGCTGACAAAGATGGTAGGTGGGCATTCAGCTCAGGGAATGATGACATGGATCTCTGGCTCGAGTGTCTATAGGAGGGGAAGGCAGCAAAGCCCAGAGGTGTTCACACAAGATTTCCGATCTCTGCGAACTGTAGATTCAGTGTTGTGAATGAACAATAATGTAATCGAAAACGTACAATAATTTGAGGCGGCGTTAAGGAATGGAGGCGGAGGTATGTGAAATCTTGAGCCATATCCGACAACCTTGAGCCAAAGCTTTTATAAAGTCTTCCTCCAACTGTGTTTTTCAATCAGCAAGGCTATGGTATGTTACTCCTACACAAGTTGAACTCATCAGACCGTCTCAGTAACCTCACTCAGTGCAGAATGTACTAAATACGGACACACGTGTGAACATGAACATTCATGGCTGCAGAGAGAAAGCATACAAATATTTATGCTGGTGAACGGATCATTGCATTACATAACTGCTTGCATATGCTTACATGTAACCGGTGAGCATTTGGAGGTCAAATGTTTAGAATTCTGGGAAATGCGAGTTTTGATCATGTGACTCTACATCATCCTTTTGAGGGCAAAACTAATTTAAATTAATTTATTATTTAATTACACCCACTTCTTCTCTGTGCTAAAATATCCACTATTGACGGAAGGAAGAAAAAAATCTGTATCACAGTGACTCCAAAGCGTGTCCATTATAACGTACCTCACTGGTTCTGAAGATGACCCTGTAGTTATACTGCTGGCCATGCTCCTTGTGTTCATCCAGTTTCTCCCTCCTCAGACTCACTGCCACTGGGCCCAGGTTCTCGTCCACGCCCAGATAGTTCCAGTGTTCTAGGGGTGAGGAGGAATAAGATTCGAGGCAAGGATGAACAGATAAGAAATAATGTGAATGAGAGGACAAAATTACAGAAGTGAAGAGAACTCCGGACGACTTTGTCGCTCTACTGGTGTAGTGAATGAAGGGTGTAAAATACTGACTAAATAATTACGGTTTGGAAGCAAATTGGAATAAATAATGAATCTGTTGCCAATTGTCTAAAAGGCAGTTAAAGTTTGGCTGCTAGCCAAAATGTACATCTGTTATAGTCTAAATGATCATTTTATACAGTAAACAGCCTTTAGTAGGAAACCGCACACAATGACAAGAACTTGTGTCAACTTATTTTGCTCACCTCTGAGGTAGAAGTACTTTCGGTAGTAATAGGTGCCGAGGTCCACATGTTCCACGATGTAACGCTTGGACCTGTCAGCATGTTGGCTCGGCCCGTCCTTGGTGACTTCAAGTACTGCCACACCAGCGTTGGTGAAATGATTAGTGAGGATGGCGTCCAAAGGTCCTTCCTCTGTGCTGCCCGAAGAGTTGCTTGAGCTCCCACCACTACCTATGCTGCCCGGCTGGGAGGAGCAGGACGCGGAGTAGTGGTCAGACAAACAGAACATTGCGGTCTATGTCCTATTTTTGCACAAAACATACCTGTTTAGCAGAAGAGATGTTCCTCTCGCCCTCTCCGCCGATCTCATTCCTGAAACAAGGGCAGCTGAGCACCAGGTCGTTGCTCTTGTCATCCCCGGGGTCCAGGGCCGGGCCGGTGCCGTGCCCTCCTCCTACGCCCTCTTTGCTCAGCTCCTCCTGTGAGCCGCAGGGTGACCCGTACACCCCGCTCTGATTGGAGGAGAGGGAAGACGTGGCCGAAGCGGAGGCGGCGGCAGCCGCCGAGGCCCCGGTGGTGGTGTTCTTGCGTTTGGACCCAGATTGGCGACTGTGGATTACCTCGTTGAGGTCAAAGAGCAGAGACTGGACATCGAAATGGGCAAAACCTTTTTGACACGCCCAGGGTTTGGGAGGCGGACCGCCGTCATCTCCCTTCCCACCGTCCTCTGCATCGGAGCCGGCTCTCGACGTGTCCCCCTCCACCTTCACACTGCGCAGCTTGCGGAATATCGACTCTCCGCCCGTCTCCGACTTTGACCTCCTCTTCAAGTGCTTCTCTCGTTCCTTCAGCCGACTGGCGGGGCTACCTCTGGCTGGACCTAGAGGTCCGTCCGGCAGGTCCAGGGCGGCCTGCTTTGTCGGGGCCACAGTGAGTAGCTCCGTTAGCTTCTCCGGAGCCGGGCTTCGCTGATCGGGGGCCTCTGAGGACTGGTACCCTTTTAGCATGTCGAAGAAGCTCTCCCCCGAAACGCCGTGCTTATCTATGGATGAAGTGCTGCCGTACTCGCGGTGCATAGGCGTCCAGCCGGAGAAGGACCAGCCCTCGTTGCCGTCCACATCCAGCTCACTGATTGTTATGTCGCTGTTGCTGCGCTGGCGGATGCGCCTCATGCCTTTGCGTGGCGAGCCCAGATAGCCATCCGGTGACAGGAAGCGGTTGTCCTTTCCCTTGCTCTGCATCTTGTTCTTGAGAGTGTTGTGGATGTTGCGCAGCATGGACGAGTCCTGCGGGCTTATCAGGTGGCCGAGCTTGGCTGACAGATTGCTGTGGGCTGTGACGGCCGACACCCCCCCTCCTCCTCCTCCTCCTCCTCCTCCTCCTCCTCCTCCACTGCCACCACTACCACTACTGCTGCTTCCTCCTCCTCCTCCTCCTCCTCCTCCTCCTCCTCCTCCACCTGGTCCCCCTCCAACGAGTCTTTCTCTATCACCACTCCCGGACCCTGAAGAGCTGGTGGTGTTGGTAGAGCTGGGTGAGTCCGTTTCCACGGTTATGTGCCAAACACCGCCGCCGCCTCCTCCTCCTCCTCCTCCTCCGCCGCCTCCTCCTCCTCCGTCCTTTCTCGGGGGCCAGTCAGCCACACGAGCCCGAACCCCCATCTTTGGGACGCCAGGGTTGGTGCTGGCGTTGGTTGAAGAGGAGATGTGGGCGCTCTCACTGCGTGGCGGCGGCGCCCCCCCATTGGGCAGTCGCAGGCGGCGGGTATAGAACTCATCAGAAGCCGGCACTGAGCCCCCAACCGAGCGCTCTGTCTGAGAACGCTTCAGACTGGTCATGATGGAGATGGGAGAGGGGAGATGGGAGGGAAAGGTAGGGATGAGTTGCTGATGGATTTAGTTTCGGGTCAACATTATGCCCACTGAGTGAAGTAACGAGAGAGTCTCACGGATACATTTGGTGCTGCAGAAAAAGAAAAGAAAACATGAAGAGATTATTTTTGAATAATCAATAGTTGAAGATTAATATCAATGGTCTCTGCTAAAAGGAATGGCTGCATTTAATGTAAGTAGGTATAATTTCACAAATGCACTTAATACTGAGTGCTGGGAAGGTAAAATGTATCTGAACAATAAGTTCAAAAAGTTTTCATTTTAAAAAGTAGATATTCTACCTTTCCGGAGCTGGACCTTGGTGAAAGGAAATGCGTTGATGTGAACCTTTACAGCTGGTCACTAATATGCAGTCTGCATGGCAACCATGCTGCAGAGGACTGGATTCAGTCTGAATGGGACCAACTCAGCGGCTGAGAGAAAAAGGAGACAGATACATCAAGTAAGGGAACATCAATCAGTAGAAACATAGGCAGAAACAAAACCCCATTAAATAAAAAGGGAATTCAGACAAAGGTTGAATACTTTGCTTAGGTTCCCACTAGGCAGAACACAACAAATATAAATAAGAACATTGTAGACAGGCCATCGGGGCACGTTATTTTGGGCTTGAAGAGCCACACAATTTATCCAGTATATTTTTGTAAGATATACAAAGTTTTCCAATGTAACGATTGAGTACATCCGTTCCCTTTGCACAGGCCTTGCTGTTTCATAAAACTTAACACATCACTGTTTTATAATTATTATTCCTTAAAGCAACACTGGTAGACAAGTCGAATCACCTCACACGCTCAGATTGCTCAAACCAACTAAACTATCGTGACGGGTAAATCCCCAAAGTGATCTGAGAACACGTGTTGTGTGAAACGTGTGACCTTGTCCTTGAGGTACTTTGTTGTTGCATTCTGCGGCTTTGTGGACAGTACTCATGACACCACAGTGTGTTCTCCACAAACTCTGATTTGGAGTCTTTCAGATGGAGCCGTTTGAGCAGCATGACAGGGCCTCACTTTAAACACATCGGAAAAGAAAAAAAAAGTGACTGAAGTCAAATAGGCAGAAACTCTAAAGGATGCTGGTGAGAATTTGAGAGTCTGACTAGGAAAACGAGGAAGCTTTTGATGCGTTTAAACGGCATGAAAGTCCTTCATTAAATTTTTTTTTTTTAGAAAATACTGTATGTGCTCAAAATTAATGTACTCAAAATTCTTCTTTAAGATAACAAGCCGCTAAGTGAGTTGTCAGAACTGGTGATGTACAATCATCTTGGCTGGATAACAATTAAACACCTTCCATTTTCTTTCAGAATACATGGTGAAAAGTTGCAACTGAAAGGGCATAAATATGGATGAATCTCCTCAGAAGGGATCTCCTCAAACTGTAAGCAGTAACTCATTCAATTGGAAATGAGGCCTCCTTTCAGCGATTCCCTTTTAGGGATTCCTAAGAGGTTGTTCTGCTGATAACAGCCCTGTTTGCACAATGACATGCTCACTACACCCAATCAGAGGCCTCACTACAATGCAATGTGCATCATAACGCCCCTGACAGACCGCGCTGACTTTGCAGCTGACTCCAAGAAAGGGAAAATATAAAGTTCTGAAAATTCTACTGAGATCCACTCAAAAAAGTACATTACAAAAGCATCAGTCACACAATAGCGACACCGCATTGCATTGAATTTGCACTCAGAAAGTGTATCCCAAATAACTACCAAGAATGCATCTCTCTCTAATGAGAGCTGGGGTTAGATACTGCGCGCTCGGGTAAGAATGAATGCGGCGAAGCAGGCCTTCCTGCAGTCGCCAAAGACCAATTACAGTGACAGATAATCAGTGACCTTCAGCAGTGTCAAAATGAGGTCTATTCCCGAAAGGTAAATATGGAGCACCACTGCTCACTGTTGCAAAACGCTCCCAGGGTTCCATCTTACATTAAATGGTGGACCATAAATACAGCTTTACCAAAGCATGAAGGCGTTGTTTTGGTGTACTGAGACGAGAGTGAGTTTAATGAGCAATTCTCCACAGGCGGCACATGGGACAACACAAACAACTCAAGTGTGCTGAAGTATCATAAAGACCGCTTCAGGTGACTGTAGATTGCACTTTCTAACAACTATAAATAATTATTTCAAATGTAACATCCGAATAACTGCTTTATTTTAAATTCTTAAAATTACAATGTTTTCTGGAATCCTGTGAATTTAGACCTGCATGTACTCTTCAAGAAATGTGTTATCAAATAAAAATGTTAATGAGCAGTACATGCTAACATTTATAAAAGCGGACAATGCCATGAGGGGGCCATTCTTGATACTATGAAGATATGTTAATTGTATTGCACTTATTTGAAATGTCTCCGGTTGCTCTCCGGTCTGAGGTTGTGCGGTCGTACCACTGTGGGCACCATGTGACTATAACAGTTAGTCATAAACGACTTAAAGAGGCCACAGACTATTAAAGTGACTGTAAAAAAAAAAAATAGATGAGCTGAAGACATTGCAAGAGATTTAGTGTGTGTGTGTATTTCTGAGAATGGAGAGAAGACATGTATATGGTTTGGTGTGTGTATACACACACACACCAAACCATATACATGTCTTCTCTCCATTCTCAGAAATACTGTCACATAGAAGCGGCTAATATCTTTACACAATAGCAGAGTGTACTAATGTTCGGTACTAGTCATTAATCAGCCTGTATTGTGAATGAAGAATAGAGTTTTTCCAGGCCTGTGCTTAGTAGAGATTGCAATCAGAGAATTGAACATTAAAATGACTCAGGTATGGAGGCAGAAGACAAACGAAAACCACAGTTGGAAGAAACACAGTAATAATATCCATGAGCCATTGTCCATTGTGTTGTTTCTTTTTGACATTACCTCATCTTTGACAGTTATACACCTGATTCCAGGCAGACAGCCTTACCTGACCGACTGGTGAGTCAAGTCAAGTCACGTCGTGTTTTTCTGTGAGAACCCAACAACAAACCACAGACCGTTTGAGACTGAGCTCAAGCTCCCTCTGGGGACAGCACACAGACAAAATAGAATGAGGAAATAATGAAATAAAAAGCTCTTGAGTGTAAATTCACAAAGAGATCCTCTTTCTTAGATGGCTGAGTGGGGAAAATGCCAATTACAAATGGACAGAAAGAGACACTGACTCAAACTTTGACAGCAAGTCCGTTAGGCCCAGAAATACAGTTAGTCACATATTTATTCATGGGCAGGTTTTGATACCGTCGGCAACACGAAGACAAAAACAGATACTGAATTGTGACTCATGCATTTTGTGCATCTCAATGTCTCACACACACACACACACGTTGCTTCACGTTATTATCTCACTCACGTCATCTTTCCCAGGATTAGTGGCGTTTTTTCTGCTTTTAATCGGTTTCAACTTGATTTTGGCATCAACTGCGTTGTCAAACGTTATTGAATAAAAAAATAATAATGCGCAGAAAATGTAAAAGCAGCAACAATGGTTTAACCAGTTGGCGACTGCTCCACATCAAACAGACTGTGGTGGGTCTTCCAAACCTCCCCGTGTGTCAGAATGTGTTAGCAGCGCCGCAGAGTTCTGAAGCGCTACACAACGGCTTTGCATCTCAGACCGTCTGTGTCCGGATGAGGAAACGGCCGAGACGCACACGGAAGATAAGGAGGAAAAGATAAATCAAACATTATTCTCTTTGAACGTTGACAGGCAGCCCACTGTGTTGGAGTTATCAGCTCAGAGCGTTTCAAAGCAAAATTGTAATTGTGTGGAAAGATAAACGCGCTCTGCTTTTGCTTTTTCTCCTCCCTACGTGGAGCTCCGAGGTCGGGTGGGGTCTTTGCTTCAGTGAGACATTAAAAAAAGCCGTGTTTTAGGTGCTATGGAGTCTACAGACCTTTTCTTTCTATTGTGAAAATGCAAAAGCGGTCAATGGCGTACCCTCCCATCCTCCGAGCATGGGAATTTGAACAAGCGACGAGAGTTTGATTGATTCCAACAATGGTCTATAAACAACTGTCGGTACATAATGGTACCTGGGGTTAGGGAATTTTGCTATGGACGCAGGTACCATAAAGGTTTTAAATATGAGAATCTTCAAATATCACTTTCACGTAAAGAATGCGTTGTCTTTTAGTAGCAGCTTTTGACTATTAGTTGCATTGTGAATAATGATCTATCGAGATCATCTTTTGTCAAAGCCAGCACAGGACTTCTGAATGTATGAAATATTCTTACCTTGCCTAAAACAACGACCGCTCTCCTTTGACTGTTGATGTCTGGATGTCTTGTAAACACGAAGCCCCTGAAACGATGAAAAGAGAAAGAAAAAAAGTTGCAAGTTTCGATGATGTTTTGTATGCAGCATATACTCATAAACACATAATATATCACTCCCGGGGAAACGTCTTTGCCGCACATCATTGCATATCATTTATTAGGTACACGTAGTTAGAACCAATGCAGACTTACACAAGAGCCGTGCAATAAAACCTAACTCAATGCCGGTTGTATTATTGCTTTTAATTCAACTTCATTGCGTTAATTCACAGGCTATTGAATTGAATTGTTTTCTACTAAAACGCGTTCTCAATATTTTGTCCAGCCCTATTAAATGTCAGTAAAAAGACCAAAAAATATACCTTGTAAAAAATTTAAATATCAAAAAGCAAAATCGTTCAGTATCACAAATGTTTCGAATGCATTGTTGTTCTTGCTAGCTTGAGAACACAACGTTTCCCGCCGACCATCCCTCTGGTTAACAGCTATGATGATGCCCCTTTCTACGGGGGGAAGAGGAGGTAGGAGTGGTGATAGGAGGTGGGTGGGGGGGACATCACATGGGTTTAGAGGAGAGAGTGACTAAGGCTAAGTGCCACTTTGGGTTTCAGGTCCACTGCGTGCAACAATGACACAAATAGCTATGCCCTTCCTACACCCACTACATGCAAGTGTGACCATATTTGTACAGTTTCATACGTAGGAAAAAAACCAAAAAGCTGAAAAACATTGCTTATCATACAAGATAAAATAATGATAAAAAGAAATGTATATCCATTAGCAAGAAGACATCATCGGCTACAACACTATGTGTATGACTGCTCATTCTGTTCAAGAAAGTATAATAATATTAAAGAAATAAATATACACCGTACACACAGCAGTTTGGACAGAAGGGATGGCTGTCCAGCAAGCCAATAACCATGCATTACACACCGCCTTTATGGATGTCACAACGCTCGACATTCGTAGAGTTTTGTTGTTTGTATAATACTGACGCGTTCTCCTGTTATTTTGCCAATGGCACTTCAATCCTTATTGGATGACTTTTGAAAGTGCTGCTGATCCAAAACACAACCCAAATTAACTCTATAACAGCCGTGCTTTTCCCCACCACGTTGGCCTGAAACCAGTATCACAAGAGGACTATGAGTGGCGTGAGCATGGAGGAACAAGGTCCATCCAGACCATCCTCGTGCTAGTGAAGGTCTTAGTGACGGGCTGATTTATTATTTATGGAAAGCAGGGAGGATTTGGGGAGGGTGGGGGGTGGGTTCGTCTGTAGATTACCGTAGATTGATTTGCCCTTCAGGCTGGTCTTTTATTTATGAAATAATATTAGCCACTATGTTACCTCACGGCGAAAACCATCGCCATCTCTTTGAGTTGTGCTTCTTTGAGGAGCTGCTTTTTATTAACAAATCCACATGGGGGCCGCAGCGTGTCCTCAGGGAGCCGCCATTGATCTGCCCAATAACACTGCCAACGCGGATAGCTCCACAGTTGTGCTGCGGTTCATTTTCAGCGTTAGTCCCACTGGTGACCGTGAGGTCGTCTTTGATCCCAATGGCATTAAATAGTTTTGGTCTCTGCCGCCCCGTGTTTACAGTGCAACGAGGGTGCATGAGGTGCAGGTTCAGTTTGTGTTGTTAAAGGGGTCGGACATTGTGCCGCACACTTCATTCTGCTGAGCAAACACCATTTAATAAAAAGCACAATTGGTTCTGGCTCAAAACCCGCCTATTAAACAGGCAGTTCACTGTTCACACAACGAAAGGCCAAAACATTCCTGTAGCACAAAAAATAAATAGTAATAAATTAACAAGAAATCAGTGCACATACAATGGCCTTGCCAAAAAAAAAAAAAATTCCCTGACTTTGATAGGATGTATACATCATTGGTCGAGTTTTAGCCCAGTAGAGGGTTGACACAAGGTCCTGGCCATACTGTAACTGTGTGTATATAATATCTTCTGTATGCATCTTTAATTTTGTCTATGTGGATTCATTGATCATGAATCATGACGATATCCCCGATTGTTACAGTAACTGCAACAACCTAAACTTGACCCAAGAGGGGCAGAAAAGAAGGGTCTGTCTATGAAAAAAAAAAAAATTGAATGTATTTGCACGCCTGAAAAGTAACCATTTCTTTCCCAGAAACACCTTGGCAGTGGCTGACATTTAATGCATTTATGCATGCTGTCACACTGTTCACTCTCGGGTGTCTTCATAGAACAATAAATAAGTAAACAGCAGAGAAGACTCCCACACGGACGGAAGATGAAGGATCCTATTGGAGAATTAAATTCAGCCTAACACCTCTGTGGCTAAATCAAGTACTGAAACTGAGATGTAGGCTTCACTCTTGAAGGATACTGTTCAGGAATCAATAGTAGGCTGTTTAACATTGAGGAGAGTAGTTTCTCCCACACCTACCCATAATTTGGATAAAACATTGAGCTGTCATCATGTATATTATAATTATTTTCAAATAGAGTAAATGTCTGTACAATAGCAACGCACGCTAGGCGAGTGGCTCTGTCAGAAGACAGCAGCCGCCCGGTCCTCTGCGAGCGCCACCTCCGCACCGGC
Organism: Pungitius pungitius; assembly: GCF_949316345.1. Taxonomy (NCBI): domain Eukaryota; kingdom Metazoa; phylum Chordata; class Actinopteri; order Perciformes; family Gasterosteidae; genus Pungitius; species Pungitius pungitius. The sequence goes on along the minus strand of NC_084919.1, from coordinate 12,081,723 downwards.
ACCGAGAGCCCTCTAATCTGTGCCAATCAGATGACGCTAAACAGCCATTTGATGTTGAATGGGGGCTCCAGCAGCACATGCGTCCCCCCCCCCCCCCGTCTCCCCCCTCCTCCTCCTCCTCATTCCAACAGCCACACAGACCCTGGCAAAATGCTGGCAACGTAGCAATCGCAGGCACTGCAGCGATGGTGACAGACATAGCGGAGTGCTGAATAATAATAAGACAAAAAGAACCACCGTGCAATTGAATGATGTGCTGTGGAGACAAAAAAAGGGAAGTGAGGAGAGGATGGGGAAGATATCAGATTTAAAGGGAATTCAGCAGTGGGATTTATAAAAGGAAAGGGACACAGAAAACAGAAGCAAACCCAACGAAAAGGAAGTGAGAGGTAAAACTAAAGTATTGTCCTGCCATCAAAACATCTGTTGAGTAAATACAATCCCAGCAACAGACCCATTACATCTCACTGGCCTCGTTTCAACTCTGTAATTCAAAGCTTACTTTTAACTGCCACTCACATCATCCATTGCCTCATAGCACAGGTGACTTCTTAAGCCACAGATTACAGCCGTCAGAAGAGAGCTGCAGATTTCCAAAATGGCGCAGCTCTGCGTGGGCTGGAACAGCACTGCAGCGAGGAGACGAGTGAGTGGGACTGAGAAGAGAAAGCAGCTCACTCCGCAATACTTGTGTATGCGTGGCTCGTATGCAAGAAGAGCGAGACGGACAGAAAGATGCAGGGTTGTGGAGAAGTGACATGGAGGGAAAGAAGTATGAATGAAGCACAGACATCTGCCCCCCCCCACACACACACATCTCCCCGAGCTCTCAATCTCAAAGTGCATTCACATTAAATGGATTCAATCAACGTGACATTTTTTATCAAAACATTTCCTTTTTCAACTTACAATGAACTAGTGGCAACACACTGACATTGAAGAACAGCTTGTGTACACAACAATAATAATAATAATTATGACCCAAACTGAAATTCCGAAATGGATAATCTTGAGTAACCATGTCTTGAGCCACACGGTATTGATCAGAGGATACGAGCTGACGAATTAAGAGTTGCATTAACGTGGCAGTAAGGCGCAGTGAGTCTACAGCAGGGGAATCCCGCTCCCTCCCTCACAATCCAACAGGAAACGCATCTCATGCACTTCCTGCTTCCCGTGAGGAAGCTGCGGGTCAGACGGGGAAGCGCTGAGCGAGGCCCACTCGTGATTGAAGTCAAAAAGGGAAATGGAAAAAGAAAAAGAAAAAAAGAAGAAAAAAAAAAGAACACAAACTGGTTTGGGTGTGTTGACACAACTCTGCTGTTTTCACAACACCTGCTCTGCTTCCATCAAGACAACCTGCAGCTTCCACTATTCACAGATTATACTAATGCCTCCGTGCAGGTGTCTTCTCTTACTACCAAATGGCTTTTATTCCTGCAAAGTGTTGTTACCGTAGACAGTTACCTGCTCATAGGAGTGTGAATAAAATGTATATTTTGTAAAATACTTTGCTACACTTTTGAAGAAGTTATTAACCCCGCAGACTCTAATTAGTCTTCTGTTTTATAGCACTGAGGGAGCATCTGTGAAACAAGATTATAGATGAAACATACAGTAGTAGAACAGTAGGAGAAAAATTGTGAAGACTTGTTTTACTGCCACACAAACTAGTTCTATTGTAATAACTGGAGCTCTGTCAACAGCACAAAAACTGCCCTCTATTTCTTCTTCTTTTGTGCTCAGCCCTCGCAAATAAATTATGCCGTACATCTTTAGACATCACATCAGGTAAATGTCCTCCCCTACTTCAAACCCAGTTAGATCCATTTAACGCGAAAGTGATGTCTTGAAGAATTCCGTTTAGGGACCAATTAGTCACCGTCCATGTGAATAAAACCATTTAGCAAAGCTAGTGGTAAGCATTGTCCAAACCGTACACCCTGCTAATGGACCTGGTGGTGGTGAAGACTAAATTGAAGTTCCCGAGGCTCCTGCTGCCTGTTAGGCAGATTTTTGTCACATCACAGTGGGCACGAAGCGGGATAAGGGCGGCCGCTCTAGATGAGACCTAACGAGGATGCGGAATGACTGCTGTGGGACTGGAGAGACTCTCGCGCTCATTTGCGCCCACACAGCCAGCGCATTGGATTGTTAGAGCGTGGCCAGAATGAGGAGAACGAGAGAGCGACAGAGACGGATCGAGGGGAGTTAATGGAAGTGAGAAGGATTGATTCCTCCCTCGCTGTGAGGGCATGTGGGAGGAGATGAGAACCGTACACTGAAAGTGAGAAGGAAAGACACAGGATGAAAGTCTGTCCGTCGAGTCAGGGGAAGCCTGTTTGTTACCAAAGTAAAATTCAAACCTCATGTGATAAGCAGTTCCATTAACAGTCCTTGATATCATCTGAACCCACCCTCACTGACCACCACTGGTTTCTTCATGAAAATTTGCAGGAATTCTTTTGGCTCTTTAGGCTTCTCAACATGTTGAAGGCGAGGCCAGCCACTTACGGCCTGCGCTGCAAACCGACCCTACAAAACAACAACAACACAGAAGGTGCTGGCAGAGCGGGCGGCCTTCACCTGAAGGGTGAACTGTGAGTTTTGTAAGGTCTGTAAGGTCAGCCCCAATCGAGCAATAACGTGCAAATGCAAATTAACTTATGGAAAAATGATTTGCAAGAATTCTCATCCTTAATGGGACGCTGCTCTTAAATGAATGAATATATCCCACCCTGTGTGGCTGATGTTGATTCCAGGACGTGGTCCTAAAATATATTACTAAAAATAGGACAGAAAAGCACTTTAAGTGCTAACACAAGATTGATAGAATATAATGCTTTAGATATACTGTACATCTTCTCTAACCATAAAATCACAACTGATTATGACTGGCTTAGTGCAAAATGTAATTATCAACAAGTAGGAATTCGTAGCTGAAGATTGCACACACAAACATGTGAGTTAGGGGAGTAATTTTTTATTTTTTGCTATAGTTATTTCCCCACTGCTCCCTACACTATCTCTCATTCCTGGTATTTCCCTACTCCCTCATTCGTACTTGTGTGAACATACTGGTATCCGTGTGAGTGTGTAGGTGTAAAAGTGTGTGTGTGTTTGTGTGTGTGGGAGTGGAGGAGAGAAGAATTGCTGGCTGGAGGAGGAGGTGAGAGGGAGGAGAGAGAGAAGCATTTACTGGAACAAAACGTGCCGTTTCGGTCTCATAGATAGAGGGCCGCCTACTCACCGTGTTTTATCACAAAGCAGACTGGCCCCATTTTTACAATCTACACTATTTCTTACTCTTTACATAGTAAACAAAATGGATATTTCTATGTCTATCTTACATTATTACTGGCCTCGGGAAAACCGAAACATTTTCCCTTTGGCAGTTTTGCCACCAAACTGAACCACGAGTTGTTAGACGCACCATCTGTCGAGTTTAGGTGAAGAGAGGAGGGAGCATTTCAACTTATTGATGCTGGTAAAGACCCATACAATTCAATGTAGACAATAGGAATAACACAGTTGCAATCAAATGATCCTTCATAAAGTGGGGGGGATGCAGTCAAAATTAAAAAGAGCCAAGAAATGTATGTAGAGAATAAAATGTCACGGGAAAAGAGAAATTGTCTGGACATCCGTTCATTGATAATGAAGGGAAGTCTGCTTTCAAAAATGTAATGGCACCAAATTTATATCAACAAAATGTTCACCCATGGTGGCAACAATGACAAACTAAAGTGGGTCTTCTGTGACAGCTCTGTAATGAAGGGTAATTTTCTTTTCAAAGAATGAGCGCAGCGGAAGAAAAAAAACTCATAGTGGCAAAATAAATGGTACCTTGGTGAAGTAAAACTGAACAGAACCAACTCGGCCCACAGACCCCCGAACCCTCGTGAGAAAGTTGGACCCTCACCGAGGTTCCCAGAAAGTTGTCCGGGCCGGTGGACTCCGGATGATACAGCCCGCTGGGTGACCCTGACAGAGAGACAAACATATTGTAAGATATATACACAAGAAATACATATTAAGACGGTATAAAGAGGCATGAATCGAGACTTGCATCGTAATGCATGACCTGTGTGCGAGTTAGTAAATGGAGGTTATGTTGTGGTTTTGCAGTTTAACAAAGCTCTCATTTTGAACCCTCAAGACTAAACTCCCAAGTATATTAAAATATTATATAATATCTCTCCTCGTCTCCATCAACAAAACATTTGGGTGGCAGCGTCTCTATCCCATATCCTGAAATGGAGGATGACGGACGGCTGCTGCACTTCTAAAAGGCTCCTCTTTTTTTTTTTTTTTTTTTTTTTTTTACAGTTCCCACGACTCAAACAGAGCGACGCATCGTCTTTCAAGCTCACTTTCGGTATCTCGATCAAAGGGTCTCAAAGGGTCTCTGCATAGAAAAACATTCTCACAGTCATCAAGACTAAACCTATTAAAAATTCCAGAAGTCAAAATTGGGTTTTCTCGCTGACAGAACCGTTTTTTGATCAAATACCCTTTTAGACTTGTTCACAACAGAGTCTGAAGCAAGCTAGTAAAGGACATCCACATGAGTAGATGTGCTTGACACTTATTGATGATGCTCATAACCGACTTGTGATGACGCCAAAGGCTTCAAACGCACATTACGTGACAAGCGCAGCGTCCAGGTCTTATACACAGCGCAACAAGTCCAGCGGTGGTTTTTCTCACACACACACACACACACACACATATATATATATTTAAATTCCTCTCTGTGGGGGTGGGCTGGATTCCTGCAGAAGTGAGGAGGAAGCAGCAGCCTCCGACTCTGCAGAATGTGGCCCTGGGAATTCATTGGCTTCCGCTTGTGATTTCAGCCAATAACTGTAACATTCTACTTCCCACCAGATATCACCACTCACAGTAACGATGTAGTTGGCCTTACTTATAACACCCTTTTGGTTGACAGATCGGACAAACACGATGAATGTGTACGGTTGAACTGAACCAGCTCTGCTCCGCTGCAGTTTGTATTCACATAAACTGGTATAATGAGCTGGGGATTGCAAGGTAAACACTGACATCTCCAAGATCTTCACTGCCACATACATGTGATTAGATCATCTCATGGATTTCCTCCAACAAAAAACCCCCAGCTTTAACCACATGTATTTTCACACCTTTAACACCTGGTAATGGTTTGGGAAAGTGTTCGGGCAGAGGTGGTAAGTGACGTGAACATGACACGATAAACCACTTACCGTCTTCAGATGAGTTTAATGAGACAACACACTGAGACGCCTCATCTCAGCTCACTGGAGGACAGCAGGTTCCTCCAACATTGAACATATATTATTTACTGTGTGAGACATATCTACAGATCTGGATCTACGGCACCAGTCAGACGTTTGGACAAACCTTCTCATTGACACGCACACTGCCATTTTAATCCACATCCCTAACGACAACATGCTGCAGGGGACCCTGCACTTGACCAGTCGCTGAGCCCGGCTGCTACTCGTTCAGGCTGTCAGAACTACCATGACCCCCACAGCGCCACTCACTGCACACATTACTGGGGAAAAAATAGAAGAAAGCAATTTCAGAGAGAAGCAGATAGAAGGGTCTACAATATGTGTTTGGATCAGTTTATCAAATTGAGGCTGAGGCCTTCTAATCATAGTGAAAAACCACATGATCTGGCGATGGCGAAAAAATTGCATGTGCAGTATTTCCGCAAAGGGAATTTGTGAGAGTATGGTGGGTGGACATCAGACCTTCTATGGGGATTCAGGGTTAAACTGCCCCAGAAGATATTTTTTAATTAGACACATCAACCTGGGCCTCGTGGAGAACAAAATAAGGAGGCTAGATCTGTTATCTTTGGTGCACCGCCACCATCCAAGACGTTAATGAGAAACAGTGTATAAACTCAGTGAGTCAACGAGTATCACCACACGTGCCCAATGCACTGCGCTAAACAACGGCAATTGCAATAAACAACAAACATTGTCAAACATTCCCTTTTCCTACAAACTTTAGAAAATGTCGCTCTCCGGATGCGTTTGTATCCTAACAGTTAGCTTCATTAACATCCCCTCGTCTGCCGAGCTATTAGCAGGATCCGGTAACCCGCACCGTGGGTCACTTCCTGCTCGCTGGCATTCAGCCTAATGAGGCTTGCTAATGGTCAGACCCGTGTCAATCGCTCAGTACGCACTCACACTGTTGCTAAGCTGACGAAAGGACACAAGTGCAAGCGGAGCGCGAGTTCGACTTCACACCAAACCTCTGTCGGGCATCCCGTCCTGTATCCCACACTCTCCATTCATCTCCACCCTGCTGCACACAGGCCAGCATGGTACTGCCTGAGAAATCTGGAGTCTAGGTAATGACACAAAGTTTTAGGAACTAATGAGAGGACACGCAAATGTAATGGACTGTAACTGAAATGAGTCATACGCTACTGTGGCTAAGTGGAAAAACCTTTTGTTTCACCCGACCACTGTTCCACTGGGACGCTGCTGGGGACTACAGCTACACGCTAACTTGTCGATTAGTCATGCTCTGTTAACGTTACTGGTTAATGATTGCCAGTCGTGTAAGGACACATTTACAAAGCATGGCCTCGGTCACACAGTTTCGACCGCTTTGTTTCAGAGAGAGGTTGTGAAGGGATAACCTGGTGACCTGGTCAACATTTGCCTAAATGTTAGAAAATGCTTGAAAAGAAAACGGCAATTATTCATTCAAGCTTGGCCGGGTTAGTGCTGAACTGTAGAAGTTCAACTATGACGAATAGTGTGACTGATGATTGCACAGCAATGAGAAGGCGATGCAGGAGAGTTCATGTCTTTGGCCAAAGCCACAAGCTTCTCCACACGCTTTTACACCGGCCAGTGCAGCATTGGGCATCTTACTGCAACTTTGAATTAGGCAATATAAAAAAATGATACATCAGTCTAAGAGCATTTTTAAAGACCATGTCCGCCAAGTAAAGTACTCAATGTCAAATTTACAGGAATATAATGTATATTTAAAGCATGTTCCATCCATTAGCCGTAAAACAAAAACCAAATATGACCAAAGAAAACGCTGTGATCAAGAAGATTGTGAACGTTGGCGGAGACTTTCTGCAGGCAGCTTCACAATAAAAATGATGCCGTGGCTGGTGTACCGAGCTCAGACCGAGCATTAGCTCAGGTTGCAGGTCGTTAAAGAGACAACGTCCAGATGTCTGGAAGCATGCACGCAAAGGCAGAAGAGGATTTAAGGAGGCAAGTCTCTTCCCAGGCGGCGGCTGAGGCTCCTGTAGTTCCTCATAAAGGATCAAATGATTAATGGGAACCACGCTGGATACAACAAAAGGGTTTGATCTGTCTTTTTGAATTTGCTAACTTTAAATATTTTTCTTACCAAACACATTAAAAAAAAGGAATTATGAGTAAATATCCATTTACATGTTATTTCTTTAGTTTCTGGCCATGCTACTTTTCCCACAGTTGAACATTTCATTTTCATACCTGTACATTTTCACACAAATCTTTTTTTCCCCACCAGGATCCTACTATATGGTATATGGCCTTTAATATCACCATTTCTCCATACCAGTCCCTATAAAAGAATGCTGCGAAAGGACTGAGGAACAAAAGATGGATGACATCAGAGACTGGGAATGATCTCCCTCACAAAGACATACTTTTTTCCAGTTTTGGTCCAGTCTTTGTCTAATCATTTTGATAATGAAAGTATGTGGGTCTCCCTTGCATTACAGACAGGGGAGAGTAATGATCCAGCATAAGTGGTTTTGTTCCTTTGCCACATGCCTGTATGTCTCAGCTGCCTGCTTTTTTTTTTTTACATTCCTCAGTCGCGGGGACGTAGGCTTTGCTTCTTCCTCTCCCACACTCTTTCGGCCCTTCAGGAAACAGGGATACGGGCCGGCGGAGCCGCTGTATCAAATCTATTCGTGGGTTAAGCCGTCTTCGGAGCGGAACCTGGATTTGGTCTGCTGCTATTCAGAGAGACCCGTTTGCTTTGCCACGACGGGCCGAGCTACTCGTGAAGCGTCTGATTGGCTCACCCAACAACTACAGAAGTCTCCGATTTACTGTGATCGTGGCTGTAGTGATTAGAAGTGTGTGGCTATGACTATTAACTTGGAAGTGTCTATGGCAACGTGTGTGATTACGTTCAATTATCAAAGAGCGATTAAAGAAAACGAATGTCAATCAAGAGCTTGATTGACAAGGCTGCAATATGGTCCCCTTGTAAGCCAAGTGTTGCTGCAGTAGAGCAAAGAGAAGAAAAGAAGAAGAAAAGAAAGAGGTAGAACGTGTGTCTGCAGAAGCCTGGGAATCATCTGTGCACGGAGGGGAAATTGACTAAATGTGGCCAAGGGGGAAAAAAAAGCATGACCGAAGGAGCAGATCCTCTGCTTTAACGGTAAATCACACCAGAACTGAAAGTCCACGAGGGGAGGAGAAAGAAAAGGTGAGGCGAAGAGAGGAACGCTATCGAGTGTTAAAGAAAAAAAAAGAGCTAACCCCAGGAAATAAAGAGGGCTTAAGAGCCAATAAGAGTGATAGAAACAAAGATGAAGTGAAACCAAGTAAGACAATGCTAAAAGGGGAGAAGAGTCACAAGTTTAAACACTTGGTCACAAGTTTAAACATAAAAAACGTTTCCATTACCCCTCTTCTCCACTTCAGTGAGCACACGCATATCAAGGATTCAAGTAGCCAAGAAAGAATGCGTATCTGTGTGCGCGCTGTGTCTCTGAAAGCCGCCTGCACCTTACCCCGGGATACAGACCTGTAGCAGCCTTCATATATATAGTACTTGTGTGTCATCGCAATCTGGCGGAGCCCGAGCCTCGCCGGTTATCTCCAGGGGGTTCTGTGGGTCTGAGTGGCGTCTACAGAGAACCGCCGGTGGGCGAAAGCCTCTGATAATGAAAGGTATAAATCACAGCCACAGCTACAAAGGTCATAAAGCTGCAGTGGACAAAAAAAAAAAAAAAAAATACACGCCGTTTTCTTGTGGTTCTGGCTCGCCGCCGTTTCTTCACACACACACACACGCACACGCGCACGCACACGTGCACGCGCACACACACACACGCCTCTAGCTACGCCCCGGAACGTTTCGCCTGGAACTTTCGGGAATATATCTCCCGAAACCGCAAACGCTCGAATTGAGATAAGAATATGTGACAAGGGCGGCAAATTGACTGAATGGCTGCTATAAATGTTGGTACTGCACTACTTTGGCTGTAGGTCCCTGTTCGTATAGAAAAATGAACGCCATTTGAAATGCATAACGACGAATGAACAAAGAGCCGCAGCAACTCAAAAGACAACATTGCGTGGTGTTGAATACTCACGGCGGACCAACGCTGCACAAACAGCAGTTGTCCAATGATCTACATTGCCCTTTTCAAGTAATGAGACAGATACATCCTCCCAATTCGAGCCCAGGAGGCGCCGGAGAGAAGGTGGTAGCTAATATGGGCCTTATTGAAAGGAAGAGCAAATCAATCCGAGGAAATCCTTACGGAATGGATGGCAATACTATACAAAACTGCTGTGAGCGGTTTGGCTACAAGTTCACTGAACTTTTTAAAGCATCCCTGGACTTATAAATAGTTCCAAGGTCATGGAAACTAGCCTACATACCTATCCACCCACCTAAATAGATATCCCTCTGAATGAAATTACTTAACACCCATAACTTTGACGTTTTAAGCAAATTATTTTATGACACAAAAAATCTGCAACTGTGACAGAAAGAAAGAAGTGCATGGGAGCTACTACGATGTTTCCAGTCCTAAAGTGGACTTAATTAGCATTGCCTTATACCTACCTCCACCCTCTTGTGTCACTTCCAGTTGCGAAAAAACAGATGATGGTGAGAGGCAAAAACAAAGATGGAGCAAGCCAAAATGCTGAACTCAACAAACAACTTAATGACTACATGGTGACTATAATATAAATGTAATATAATCAGAATGTATATGTCCACTTATTCATTACAGGACAATAAAGGTTTCCTTCGTCAATTTGTCTGAGAATTCGTTGTGCAGGATTTAACTATAAGCATGAGTCTCCTCAAGGCCTATTGTTGGAGACCAATGGGGTAGAAGTCTGCACTTCTATTGATCAGGTTGGCAAATGGCTGTGAGGCAGTCGGTCAGAAGAAGAGGGAGACCAATTGACAAGTGCATGTGAAATGGCTGCGAGAAACAGTGTGCAGGGCTTCCTGGTTGATCTGCGTTTGAAGGGCTGCAGGGAGGAGACGGCTGCAGACGGCAAGCCCTGTGACCCTGTGAGGCTTTGTACCTCCCCAAGGGGCCGAAGCAGAGAAAAGGCCTTTCAATGAGAAGCTCACCGCGGAGCTTTCTAGGCGATGCACTCAGACCCGCAGCTCACAGAAGAGAAGAAAAGGGTCAAGCCGTTGCTTGACTACAGGCATTTGGAGCCTTTTAAACAATTAAGTGCGGGGGATGGATCTCCTAGAAGTGCACCTCTACCTAGAATGGTTGGATTGGGGAAAACTAATGCGGGTTCCTGTCAGGTGTTTTTTTTCAGGCGGCGGTCAGTGAGGCCTCATCTATCCATCAATAACTTGAGGGCCTGGAGGGTGAATTCAATTTTGAAGATCGCAACATCACCTGGTGATGCTCCAATCTCAGAACCCGGCCCCCTGGACACTGTTATTTAATTTAAATTGTACATGCATGTTGACCAGCCCCTTCCTGGAAGACACCTGCAGCGTATTGTGTCTTTATTCAAGGTTTATCTTACTTGCAGAGTCTGCCAAACACACCAGTCCTCCTGGGGAAATGATTGGTAACCGCGTCTTCACAGAGGTTCATTTCCATGATAACTGTGTAACGCGTTGCCAGCACAGGGGGAGAAGATAGCACTAACTAGTGTGAGCTGCCGTTATCTAGAATGCAAGATGAAAGGAGATTTGGTGCATTGATCCACTGAAAAGTAGCTGTAAAGGGAAAGTAAAAAGAAGCTTTAGATGTGAAAAAAAGCAAAATAAGGGGGGGGGGGGGCTTCTAATTACCATTGTTAGAACCCTGCATTATCATCACTCTCCCTGGTTTCTCACAATACAAACAACTCCGCTACCATGGCAACGCTAGGCAATTGCTGCCGTTTCATGTTCTGCCCGCTTGAATTCGCCTCTGATCCATACTGCCGACGTGTGATCAGCCTTTTCGGGGAGGCAACGTGCTCATTGACCCGGACCCCAATGCCGGGCCCACGCTGATGAGCGCAGGTGGACTCATCAGTCGGCTGGGCTGGCACCACTTCACCCATCGGCTGAACAACACGGCACAGCTGGGTTCATGTGATGTTATGCAACGCAGCACCACCCCCGCAGGCCTCGTTCACACTACCCCTCTCCTCCTACTCCGCCTCCCACTAGTGCAGCGTTGGCCATTGGCAGGCTGAGGTGCATTGTGATACAAGAGCGTTCCACGTCTGACACAACCTGTGGGGCTATTTGTGGAGGATTCAGCTTTGGAAAATAAAAATTGAAAAAAAGATGCATTGACGAGGAGATTTTTGTCTTCATGTTTTGCCCCACAACATTTGCTTTTCGAATTCAATCAACTTGAATAGAACATAAAAGGGTGCTTCATGTACTTCATTCAGTTGGGGTTTAACAGAAGCTGCTTTAAATTCCTAAAATGGGTCCAGGGTCGTATCCATCATTAATCCTACCCCGGATTCAGACTATACTTCTTGGACACAAATTGTGTTACTAAGCAATGCTTGCTAAATGTGGAATTGCAACGGTTGCCAGGCAACATTAGCTTCTTGAATCTCATTCGAGGAGGCAAAAGGGAACTCAGCGCGGCTTTGAGCTACAACCCTCCGGATACTCCTTTCATTCCCAGCAACAGATTGTGATGTCCAAGTACAATCATTCTCTTCTCTGTCAGATCTTCACACGTGGCCTCTGCCAGTCATGCATTTGATCCCTCGCAAAGCCACAGACCTGTCATTTATCAGTTCTGCAAGCAACGGCAACCCCCCGACTCAAAGTGCAAGCTCTTCTTCTGAAATACAGAAGAGCGGCGGGCTGAAGTGAGCTCCTTCCATTTAACCCCTTCTCTACCGCAGCCTTTTTAAGTTGTTAAAGAGCCTCAGGCAGTCTCTTCATTAAATGAACAACCCCCGTGGGGGCGGCGTTGAAGATGCTTTGCTTATAAACTGGCCTGCTGTCATTAGAATGAACCGCTGGGGCGGTCGCCTCCACCCCCCCCCCTCCCCCTCCGTGGTCCAGTTACTTCCTAATGAAAAACAGCTTGCTTAAGCTTCCGAGACTCTCATCTGTAAACCGCTGAGCGGGCCTTCCTCCTCTCGGCTGGACAGACCCAGCGGAGGCCTTAGCTAGAAGTTGCCAAAAACGCCACCGGAGTGGATCAAAGCTCTGTGCGGCAAAGCGCCTCAGATGACCCTTTGAAAAGCCCTCCAAACGCCACGGAGCAGAACGATCAATATGAGCGACCGTGCGTGGGGGGGCGGGGACAGATGCAGAGGAAACAGATGTGCTGGGAGGAGAGCACCGAGGTCTCTCTGGAAGGTGAGATGGAGATCACATGCTCCAGGAGCCTGGGTGGTGTTTTTATCATACAGCCAAAAAGAGACAGGTCACTGGTAGGTGTCAAAAGAAACTGTGTGTAAACAATGGGATATTGAAGAATATAAAAACTATAATCTAAGACTGCTTTTAAGCGCTGCGACCCTTCCGTTCTACAATTAGTACAATTTAATTAATCGATGAACTGCCCACAGTGAAATGTTTCCCACTGAGTTTTCTCAGAGCCCAAGATGACATTTTGCTATATGAAGATAAAAGCAACTTAATTTCCCATTTCAGCCATCAGAAAGGGTTTGGAATAGCATGAAGAGCTTGAAAGAACAAGATGATAAATCAGATGATGATATATATATATATATATATCAAGTCTATTGACTTATAGATTTATCTCAACTCTTTTAATCTAAAAGATAGAAATCACAACAGCAAAATACACATCTTCCCTCTGCAAGGCTGTGATTTGAAAGAGAATCAATCATCAGTTTACAAGTGGGCTGTGCAATACACTGATATTAAGGTATACTTTTCTGGATTTAAAATGCTGCATTGCAGTAGAGTAATGTAATTTTGTGAGCTTACCAGACTGCTCTAGCCGTTTCATCATTTGCATTTATATATTTATACTATATTGTGTAAACATATTTTGACTGCACCAAGAGCCAGATTTTACAAGATTCCCACAATATCCGTCTCTGGTGGCAGTATGGAGATTTTCTCCACACCACCCAGATTGTCCAAGCACAAGTTCAAGAGGGTAAGCGAGGCATTGGATTCACTATCTGACACCAATGGAACAAAGCCCAATGGAGAGGTCTGCAGCAACATTCCCCAGTTTGTGTGTGTCCCACAACATGCAATCCAATCAGTTAAACACTGTGTAAATAGTTCACAACCTCTGTAAACTAGAAGGTAAATACACACCTCGGAAGTGGGGAGGTAAACACACACACACACACACACACACACGCACACGCGGTTTGGGCACTGTGGTATGTAGATTTCATTGTTCTTTTCATGTTGAGTTTGGATGAAGTTCAATGAGGTCACCCCTATTGTGTACACACAGCCTTCCCACCTATCGTGCAGCATGCCATTGAACCCCTGGCTAAAGGCATGGCGGGATGATGCACTTTCACCAAACGTTTTGCTCTTCACGAAGCCAGGAGCCTGAAATCTTTCAAACCAAACTAAACTTGACTCTGGTTCACAAGGCCACATTCCCTTCCGATGGCAAAGCATCTCCCTTTTGGGATGAGCCGAGCAAGCAGAGAGGACCACGACAGGCCACTTTCCTGTTTTCATTTCTGCTCCAACCACCTGCTGGCCACATGTCGTAAGCTTGGGAACTGTGACCTCATTTTTCAGTTTGAAGGGGGGGAAAAACGAACTCATCTGCAGTCAAATCCCCAACTTAATGTTTGTAGAAAGGTACTAGTGAAAACTGATTGGACAATCTGAATGCCAACACGGGCCGGTTTATAAAAGGTGACAACGATCTGGTTTTTGGAGAATAAAGGCCATGGACTTTTGAACTACGAAAAGGCAGAAAAAACACACAACATGAAGCAAAGACTGCGATTCAGCATAGTCAGATCGCATTTGATCCACAAATACAAGTCAATCAAATGAAAATAAATAAGTAAAACAAAGTCCAGTCCTAAACATAGCGGAACAAGTGTCAGTGAGGAATTCACTGCTATCAGCATCATCTCTGGCTTAGTGTCAGTAAATGGATCTGCGAGGCAGGAAAACTGTTGAGGGTTCAGCCAAAAGCCGCTGCTCTCGGTGCATCAGGACGGATTTATGTGTTTGCCTCCCCCTAGTAAAACCCAAGACCTCCTTGGAGCCCAAAATCCAACAGCAATATGACTTTCACTACGGGGACAAACCAGAACGCTTTACTCTTTGGCACCATGAGCCGCAGCCTCTCTTTTTCATGAAATTAAATATATGAAAATACCCTCTACGTACCAAATCATTTATTTTGAAGAATCAGACTTTTATACTAGCGTGCAAACAGACAAATAGTCAAAGCACTGCATACAGAACTGGAAATTTCAACACAAACACTGAACTTAAAAGAGTAGCTGGAAGACGATGGGCTCAAGAGTCACCGTTAGCTAGAAACAACAAACAACAACAAACATCCCTCACAGCGACCGCCGCTTATTGTGCTCAAGGTCGTAGGAGGCCTTTAGTGTTCGCCCAGCAAACATTCAGAGCCTGCTGCAGCAAGTTAAAAGAACTAAATCATAACCGGTAAATAACACATTTAACAACGTCAAACAAAGGTGATTGAACCCCATCGAATGTCCTGATGAGGCAGCAAAGCTTCATTCGTGCTAAACTCTAATCTACAACATGACAACAAAGAGCATTTAGTTTCTTGTCAAAATATACAACACCACATCCACGCATGAGGAATGAATGTGTGCTTCGGTGTCCAGAAGCATGTGACACAAGACGATCTGTTTGGTTGCTGTGGCTCAGTGGGGCTTAGTAGTGGAGGAAGACCACTCAAACTGTGGAGCTATGGTGCAATCACTGACACGGCCAATCACGGCCCACTTAAAATCAATCAATATCATTGATGGGGGAAACGACTCGAAAAAGTTGTTCCATTTAAAGCCAGGCTTCTGCGTCAAGACCAAGAAGCGCCGCTGTCGCGCAAAAGTGTTGAGAGGCTCCGTTCGTCGTCGTCACCACCACCATCTTCATCACCATCATCATCACCATCCCCACCACCGTCCTGCTGTCCAAGCGTGAACACACTTTCTGAAACTGCCGCTCACCAGAGGCAGACGGACAGGCGCGCCGCAGCCAAGACTCAACGTTGGCGTAATCTCCACAACACGTAGAGAGCAGAAATAGGGGTCATTTCCACGATGGACAGCGGACATAACAGTCTTCACAGAGATAAGATACATCTCAAACATTCATTCCCGGGTTTACTAGTGAGTTAACGCGCGCGCTAGTAAAGCATTTGGAAAAAAGTCGTTTTGCTTTTGGTGTGAACGCCCCATGGCTCACGGTGTGGGTTTGACACAGAAAGAAAGACAAAAATTCCTCACATCTTCTGCGTCACATAAAAACGGCAGCTACTTCAAAATCCTCTGACAGTTATGTGTTCTGCATGCGGCACTTTTTCAGGAAACTTACTGTCAACAGATGAAGGCTTTACCAATCTTCAAGTACCAAGGGTTTCCTGCAGATTAGAGAGGCGGTGACCAGGATGAGCTCTCCTTCCGTCCCGGCCCACTAGTCTGACTGTCGTCAGAAGACGTTTCCCTACAAAATAAGGAAAGGACATTGTACATCTGACAAAGCAGACACAGCCTGTTAAATACCTCAACATTTTGGAGCTATAAGTTTACTGAGGAAGAGCAAAACATCTAGCCTGATTAAACTAATACTATTAAAATGATAATATTTAACGCATAATGAATCCAGCGTATGCATATAAACACATTTTTTGGAACACTTCCTTCGTTTTCCTGGACCCATAAAACGATAATAGTGAATTAATTCATCATTAACCCAGTCAGAGTCCCTCATTATGTAATACAATTAACTATGTTCTTATTTCATTTAATCCTTTTTTTTAAGCGAAGTAACTCAGGCAACAAATTGAGTGGATGTCTCAACCCATCCGAATGCTTGGGTGACCACACAGTCCCACGAGGATGGGGCAAATGTCCCAGGGGCAAACGAGTGATATAAAATTAGCCAATCTCCTGGGTTAACTGGACTGTTCTGGACAGCGTTTTAGCCCGTGCAAAATTATAACAACCCATTAATAATAATCCCTCCATTCCAGGAAGGTCTGTGAGAATGCTAGGTTTGTTATAAAAATAAGAATCATTTTAACACATCGCTGCACAACAATGTGTATTTCTTCACATCTTCACCAAAGTGCACCGATGGAATGGCTAAAAAAAAAACATCTTGCAAATCACACAGTCTTTTTTCCGAGACTAAAATTATTTAGTTAAAAAGCTCCTCTGATCATAAAAAAGTCAGAAAAAACACAGTGAGTCAGGCTCCACAACAGCACTTTAACCATTTTTCAAAGTTGCAAAAAAACGTCTTTGTCATCTTTCCCCTCTTAGAATAATCATCACTCACTATTTCACAGAGCAAAGGACACTTTTCAGTGTGATGGACACGGACCAATAGCAAGAAATAAAGCAACTCTGTCTAGATGGTAACTCAGAAAATGTGCAACAACAAAAACCTCATCAGACTAATGCCTATCTGACCGTAGCATGCAGGTCCATGACGGATGTGAACCAGCTCGTGGTTTTCCTTCTAGACACACGGCCTGGGAGAGTTGGCGGCCACGTACAGGTGGGCTGACCTTTAGGGTGAAGCAGCTGTTCTCCTTTGAGGCCCCTATTTCGACCACAGGAACAGAGGCACTTTTTTTTGTTGAGAATGAGATGGGGGGGGGGGGGGGGGGTGTGGAACATGGCCTCATTGTTTCACTGCGATTATGTTTACAATACAAAAATAAATAACCGTCAAACACTAAACAGTGTATTTAATTGAGAGGCAGACTGCTTTGCACGGATATTTACACAATGACGTGGACAGAATGTGGGCAACGTGAAGAAACCTTTCATGCCAAGCATGCTGTAGGAATTTGCTACAAACATGTGACGTCAATTTCAATTCGATTCTCCGGGGGAGAGACTAAGCTTAAGTTACAAAAATAAGAATTCTACGTGAGCCAAAAAGAACAAATTGTATGATGAATGAAACCCGGTTCCAGACTCTGGTTTCCTGACAAAACAGCCCAACTTGCATCCATTCCAGGTTGCAGCTCCACATATGCACGCTAAAAAAAATCCCCCAAAGAGAGCGAGAGGAGAGGAGAGGGAAAGCAACAATTTAATTTCAAAATCCAGTTGGTTCAGAGAAGCCCTTCTGCCGGCAGCACCAGCGGCAACATCCCTTTTCAAGCAAGACCGAAATCTGAGGAGCTCGCTCTGCTTGCAAAACAGATGGCGGAGCAGTTGGTGGGAATTTTGGGAGCGTTGTCACGCGTGTCTGGGGATAAGATTTACAGCTCTCGTTCTTGCGTCGTTTTATCGCCGTAGGGAGGGGGAACGTCCCGACGCAACTCGCGTCACTCACACGATGCAGATTCCCAGAGATTAGGAGGAGTGGCGTGTACGGCTTTGAGGGGAGCCCAGGAGCGCAATGTCATTAACAGTCATTCAGCAGCATGGTACTCCAAGATTTATGGAATCGGTGGAATCACAGACTGAATATGCGTTGACTCCACCGCATTCATTCTGGACCGATGCTTCCACCTGAGCGGGAAGAAAAAAAGTTGCTCCGGAGTTTCCGCTTTTTCCGTCTCATTGTAAAAGTTTAGGTGTTCAAGCTGGTAATTAAGAACTGTGCTGTGTTTGGGAACTAGGATTGCTAGCGGACAGTAACAGTATTCAAGCACGGTTCTCATAATATCCAGGCTGTTCTCACTCTCGGGGCTCTCCATCTGTACAGCGAGTTCCTTCTGTTTACTTCTGCGTGGATTAGCCGGCCTAGTCATTGTCTCATGGTGTTTTTATAGATTTGTTGCCCATCTGTCACAACTGAAATATGGTCTTTTTTTAAATATATAATCCATTCAGCTTTCACACGCTGTAATCCAGTTATACAGTCCTAATTAAGACGTTTTTTTTCCATCAGAAAAAGGGGCAAAATTTGAAAAGGAGAAAGCGATCAAATACAAGGAAGATTTAGCTTTTAAGTCCCTTCACCTCAGGTGGAACAGCTACAATTAACCAGGGTTTCTTGAGCCCTCTCTTTTCTGCTCTGGCTGCCATGAAAACCTCGACAGGGTTCCAGATTTATCCTCCGCAAAAGGACCACGGATTAAAACAGAAATTCACACGTCAGAGAAAGCCCCACAATGGCTCCTCGATGAAAGTGAAAACAATACGCTGCATCAGGGTCCTCCAGAGTCAAATATTTCAAAGTACTTTCTGGATTTTGCTATGTTATCAAAAAATAAATCTGAACCATTATACTTTGCAACACAAGCTACAAAAAGGGACATGGTAGTTTTATTAAATTCAGTATCCATGTGATGCAACTCTCAACCCTGAGGATCTATTTACTCTTAATAACAGTTTCTTGATGTGGCCATTTCATGAGACAGCCTACTCCAAGTAAGACCTTACACAGAGGGAACTCACATTCCAATCTCCAGCATGCAGGGAGACAGAAGCACAGACAGGAGGAAAAAGAAGAAAAAACACGGGAGAGGTGGGGGGGGGGAACAGACGGACAGATGAGGCGAGGGCTCCTGACAAAAATGACGAGAATGTCAAGAGCCTTTTCCACAACAGGAAGGAAGCAGGACGAGAGGAAAAGGCACTGGCGGCTGGCAGGAGGGAGGAGGAAGTCGTGGGAGGTGGAGAGCAAAGAAGTAGCGACAGAAGAAAGACAGAGGGGGAGGCCGGGGCAGAGCTGATGGAAAGTAGCTACCAGGCAGGTATGGCGGCGGTGGGGTTAGCGTGGGAGACGGTACGCAGGTAGGACGCAATTTCCAGCGCCTCTCTGCACAAGGCATTGGCCTTTAGACGGCAGGCTGCCCGGCTTAGGGATGGAAACGTCCTCTTTTTCTTTTTCTCTCTGTGCGTGCTGCCAAGAAGCCGTCGCCTGCTCCAGATCGGCCACACATCAGAGGGTTCGGACCACATCCACGATCACAGTGCATCTCATACCGATTCAAAAGCTCAAGATTGTTGACTAAAGCGCTGGGAAAACCTCCCCTTTGAAACCCCCAAATGAAAGACCCTGCTGTGATCACGTGGGGGGGGGGGGGGGGGGGCGTTGAAACCCATTCCGTAGCTAACTTTCAGCTAAACTCCTGGAACACAAGGTTTCAGCTGCTTTACATTCCAAAAGCCCTTTAAACAAAAACAAAAAAAGGCTCTTAGCTGCCCACCAGCGGCCGTGATGGGGTTTCCTCCCCCCCCCCGCCTCCCTTTTAACAACCAAAAAAAGAAATCTACAGATACAGTGTCTCACAATAACACGTGCGCCTCCACCTACTCACTTCATTCTCACTCATTTCAATAGCCTAGTTAATACTGTAAAAGAACCAGCCGCCAGATCCGCTCAGCTTTGGTGTTCACGAGCACCACAAAGGGAGGGCTAGTGGCCTGAGAGATGGGGGTTTTTTTTGGGGGGGGGGGGGGGGGGCTCCGCACAGCGGCTGCAGTTGCCAAAGCAAAGCAGACAAAGCCATTGCAATGCTCTATTTGGGGGAGGGAGGGGAATTCATCTATAATGCCGCCGTTGTTTTTCAGGTTTGGAATCTGACACCCCCCCCCCCTCGTCATCCAATGAATAGAGATGAGATGTCTCTGACGTGTCCATTTAGGACTTGTCATAGGAGGAACCAATGTGTTTCTGTGTGTGTGTGTGTGTAAGCCCCCTGGAAGGCTGAAACTGGTAGCCTGGGGACAAACTCCACAGGTTGTGAAGGCAGAATTAGTAAGACAGTATCTGCAGGGGGGGGGGGGCGCTTACAATAAGGGTCCCTCCCAGGGTGTGATTAGGCCAGAGGGGAGTTTTTACACATGGACTAACCAACTCGTGTATAATCAATCTACAGGGAGTACTTTATTCTGACTTATGTTGCTTGTGTATTCTGTGGCTATATTCTTTGGGGCACTTTCATCACTTAAATGTAGCACTCTTACATCACTGTTCAAATCTCTGTAGACGGCCATTTTGATTAATGACACAGTGGGCAGGAATGATACCTCTACTTGACTTGATTTCATTCATTGATTTCCTAGTCAAGTGCACGGTTTTCTTCTGCAACAGATTATGGACAATTGATAACATTCAATAACATAGAAGTCTGATTGGCAGAGAGGTAACTCAAACTGTCCCTGCAAAAAATAAAAATAAAAAAAACAATAACACACGGTCGCACCAAACAAGCCATGCAAAGGAGAGCAATGCACGACAGCAAACTGCGCTGCAAAGGTTCAGGGATTTGAACGAAGAAAATAAGTGTCGTCGTTTACAAGCAGAAACAGGGACAGCGAACCCACAGGAACGACTGCAGCAAACCGTCCCACTTCCACCGTCTTCACCAAACAACAATTACCTTCATCCGATGGTCATTCTGCGGAGTTTTCCCCGTCTCTTTGAGAGCCGCTTGTGCCCGCTATTCAAACTGTGGGGAGACACACCGGGGACTGCAAACGGCGAACGACGTGCGCGGTGAACGAGATGCTTGAAATGCAAATTTGAGCCAGAAACCAAGCGCGAGACGTGACGCTCGCTAAACTTTTTTTTCGTGTGTGTAGTAGTCAGCCCCCCACGCGCACACACACACACACACACCCCCATGAACGGGTTTACCTGAATTCCCCTGCGCGCATCGCACGGACGCTAAATTCAACCCGAAAACGGACACATATCCGACGAACCGCTCAACTCACAACTTGACTGTTGTGCCCAAAAACTAACGGCGTGGATGACGCCCATGTGTCGGTCGGAAGAGAACCGCCTGAGGCGAGAGCGTGCTCACCTTTATCAATGTCCACCTCGTCTTCTCGAGAGGAAAAATAACGCTCTCGCTGGCCAGTCCCCGGGAGACACAAACCGTCACGGCCCGGTAAAGATTGAAAAACCGACCCGGCATGAAGGCTTCGTGGCGGAAACCCGGTGAATCTCTCCACCTCTGTGACTGTTGTTGTCCGTGCCGACCGCCTCTCGGCTCGTTCAAATCAGAAGTTCATCTAAACTTGCGGCGTCGACGATGAGGTCACCGCCTCTCACGCTCATCTGGGTCGTAGTCTCGCGATACGAGTCGGAGAACTCCCCATGAGAACAGCGTACGATCTCGCGAGAGTGTAAGAAAACGGGAGCAGACGGACAGAAAGCTGTTGAAAGGATGGAAGAGGAAGTGTTGCTCTGGCAACATAGCATGCATTTTTTCAGCGACGGCTTTTCTCCTCGAGAATGTGGCAGTTTCTTGTGATGAATACAGCACATGATGAAATCCCGGTAGCTGCTATCGCATCTATTGCAAAACCACTGGACAGCCAATGAGAAGCGACTAGCTGGAAGTCTGTTAAACAGAATTCATTGTGTAGTGACAAGACAACGCAGTTTCATGACATTTTAACACCAGGCCAACACAATAAAACCCAGTTTTATTACTATGCACCACCACAAATCCAATATTGAGACAAATGCTAATTATTGAACTTGGAAACAGTAGTTTGACCCAAAAGAAAATTGTCCAACAAGTTTGAGTATGCAACAGCCCTTTTTTGGCCTGTTTGGGTTTGCACCAAAGCGACCTAAGATGTTTGAATTTCTTGATCACTTGTTAACTTTCATTGCCATTTGATGCCGTGCATGTTCTGTGAATGGGGCAAATCAGAATGAGCTCACTGGCTGGAAATGTCAGAAACCAGCTAACTTAAAAAGTGTTAACGACAAGAATAGTGTTAGGGTACTAATGACACATGTAGTAAAAGACTGATAACAAATTAAATGCCGTAGGCCAAGCTTTGCAAATTCCACCTGCTGGCTTTCCTTAGATTCATTAATTATTCCAGCATTCATTTAATTAGATAGGAGAAACGGCAGTGCCCTCAGCTCAGCTGGTACCAATGTAAGGAGTGAGTGAATAGCATTGAAATCACTGGAATTATTCTTTCTCTCCCGATTAAACATCTGTGGATAATTTCAACCTTGTTATCTGTATTCTCTGTATGCAAAGTCTCTCCATCTTTTCTTCCTTATAATGTTAATTTTGGTCATATTCTCATCTTCTCACTCCTCATTCCCATTTACCTCTGCTTTCCTTTCATCTCCACTTTCCATCTCTTCAACCATTATTCTAAAATGACATCCAGGATTACATAACAATCTAATAAAGACAAAGGAGAAGAGATTACCGTCATTAAAACCTCTCTATTCCTGTAGCTCTGTGGCTCCTAACACTACCCACGGCACTCTGTCACGGGGCGGATATTCGTGTGGGTGGTTTGAATTGTTCTCTGCTCCCTGAGGATCAGCTCAAGTAGTTTAATTGGGTTTAGATTCCGTACGAATTTAAAGCATAAAGAAGACACATCACCAACGATAAATGGCAGAGAAATTTTACTGTTTGTTATGCCAATAGAATAATGAGCCATCAGCCTCTTGGGCGGCAGAAAATGACCCTTCAAAACACTTAATCCAGTTGTGGAATGGTTTTTACTGCCTAACAAGTGTTCCTTGTATTACTTTTCCTTCTCATGAGAGCACTATAAAGGCATCTATTTTAACCCCCCAAACTACAGCTTCTTGGTTATTAGATTAAAAAGTAAATGGCTCATTGATAAGACTGTAATAAACTGACTTCTGATGCAGAGGACCAGCTGCTGACATTTGTGGCTCTCATAGCTCACTTTCTACCTAATTTTCCCTGAGGGGTAAACATAGTAATGAAATTATTTTCAGCCTATAATATATAAACAGACCAATATAGGTGCTAGTAATCTTTAAATTCCTGCATTCTTCATTCCTACCAATCCTCATAGCATACTGCTTTTTTATTCGATCAAACTGCACAACTATTACCTTTAATTTAGGGTTTTTGACAATCAAGATCAAGGATGAAAACCTCAACCTCAATTCAAATTGAAAAACAATGACACAGCCTCCATTTCCATTACAGGGCTTGTCTTCGCATCTTGTTAACAAGAGAGAGGCTTAGTCCTTACTTTCACAGCACGCTCTCCTCATCACAGCATCAAACCTTACAGCCGTCGCATCTAACGGTGACTCTGCAGCGGCTAACTATTGCGTTTCCTCTGAGATATATTGAGATGTCGTGTAGTTGAAGACGGGGCGTGGGGGGCGACCACCGATTGGATGCCGGACCGCAGTAACCCAGAGAAGGCAAGCGCTGGAACTCTGTTGGCCCTGGAAGCAGCGGAATGAAAAGAGGGGGCCCCATTCACAAAGTTCCTCTCAAGCGGCGCTCCTACAATCATAGAGATTGACATGAAGAAAGGGGACACGTTGTTTTCACATACACTGGTTCTTTGTCCCGTTTTCTAAAGGGGGCATCATGCAGACAGTGTGCTTTTAAAAATAGACATAATTTGATGCGCTTGTTTTTCTTGTAAGTGGAGGCCACGGGGCCTTGATTGGAGTGTGTGTGCAATTAGTGTTTTATTGAGCATTGTTACCGTGCGAGTAAACTGTCGTGCTGCGGGAATGGCAGACCCACCGGGATGAACAGGAGGAGAGCAGCAAATGATGCTCAGGCCAATCAGCAATTAAAAAAGAAAGTAAATGCTTGGAGATGGGCGATTTCTGTATCTCGTCAAAGGCTTTTGCTGCAAAGCGGATACTTACTTACGGATACTAATCGGCACGCTTTGCCTACAAGACACAAAGATCATGGGCACAAAACACTGAGTACAACTAAGGCTCCTGGAAAAGTCTTTTCCTTGTGTCGGACGAGCTATCGATTTGATCCGAAGGTGGCGACGGCTCGGGATGAAACGGGCGGACGGCCGATTGGTCGAAGGTGGCATATCGTCAGAAGGCCATGGATGCGTTGGATAGCGAAGCCGAGGAATTGGAATCGCTTTGAAGCAGTTAGACAAGTAAACCACAAGCTCAAGTTCATCACAAGCCCCCACGCAATCAGCTTCATTTGAACACGCCTTCAGGTCTTGTCAGCCGCGCTGAATGCCAGTCGATAAAAACAAACATAGCAAGGACAAGACCTAGGAACTGTGAATCATCAATTATTTACTATGTGTATATTTTATCGGTGCAGCTTCTACTGTATGCCAGAAGCTCGAGGCAGACTTGCACCTTTATCCCCAGGTCTGTTTGATTGTTTATGAAATGCACCTGCTTTATTTCCCATGCAGCTAAAGCCACTTTGTAAAAGTCTCCCTCCACAGTTCTTCACATGATCAGTCCTTCATCGACCACAGCGACAGGCAGGTCTCTCTCTCTCTCTCTCTCTCTCTCACTCTCTCGGGAATGTGAGTCACGTGTCGGCTCCATCAAACGACCAGATAAGTATTTTATATTAGAAGACGTATACATAAAGGAAAGCAAACTGTATGTATAGTGTTCTCCATCTCTGCAGGTGGCATCTCTGAGGACTAACATGCAAGCTGCCAGTCAAAAGCTGCACTATGATCCTCGCAATCTCAGCCTCCCTTCTGATGAGTGCAGGAATGCACAGAGAATTGTTTGAAATATTTGTTTGAAAAGGCAGAGGCATAGACAGAATTCAAGTTCAAAATATCCCCCCTCCCCATTTGGCACAGCACGCACACACACACACACACACACACGCACACACCTCCCCAACTACTGCGCTGGAGCAGTGTGACTCACACTGGTGTGAAACACAGCGGAGAGGTGGGAGGATGACGTCACAGCACCCAGCAGTAGAACAAGTATATCTGTATTTAAATACATATATATATATACACACTCCTCCTCTGCCCCCTCTCAAGAGCACTATGCAATACGCAGCATAAATCTCACCAGAAATCTCGTACTGAGCCGTCAGAGTAATGCTTTTGATTTCAGACTTCATATGATGAGGGGGGGCGGGGGGGGGGGAGCCAATGGTTGGACAAGATACCGACACGCTCTGATTGGATTTGGGGGCCGAGGTTGAAAAAAAAAAAATCAACGATAGAAAAAAGAAGGTGCCATCCAACTCAGATGCTGTAAAATCCCCTGCCAATCTACGTCTGTGCACACGTACGTGCATTCAGTACGTGTTCAACCCCTGCTGCTTGGGCTCCAGCTTCTGTGACGAAAGCGCGAGTAGAGAGGAAACTGTGATTCATTATCAAACAGAAATCCCTGCCCTCCTAAACACATGCTCAGCCTTTCCAACATGATTGAAAGAAAGGAGGAAGGATTCACGGTTGATCTGTGAGACAAAATGCTGACGCAGTGATTCACCAAACAAAAACTCCTTTTACGATGCTCCCGACGAGCTCTTTTTCGTCTTCTTTAGCTGATTCAAAATTGAGTCATGCAAGGCAGTCTCAGCTCAAGTCAAGCTGTTCTGGAGCATTTGATCATTTTCCATGGTCTTCATTTGCTGACAGTAATTGCTTAGTTATCATGGAATTGTACAAAATCCCATACAATCAAAGCAAGTATTTAGAAGATGCTCGGAAGCTCTGTAGAGAGGAGGGGAACTGCAAAGCTGAGTGGGCTCCATGGCTTCAAGAGACTCTTTCATTGTTGATCCCTTTAAAATCCTGAGGAGAACGACTTTAAGGGCTCCGTGTTTGTGTTGGGACTCCCTTTAAAGCATAAAGTGCACTCACCCGGGTTCCGGGTATCCCACATTGAATTTCATATATATAAAGTTGGAAATAACTAACTTTTTTGCCTTTGGTGTCAGTCTCAAGGAGTAAAGATTTCTTTCCAGCGGCGGTAGCCAAATGAAAGGGAGCAATCGGAGCACCGTTGGCCCTGATTTGAACTCTTTTGTCTCTGGTTTGGTCTCCTCCAACTCCTGAGAAAAATGATTAGTTTTCATTATTTGCTCCATACAGTGGAGCACAGAGCTTTTTGTCAGATGAAAACTGCCACCCGCTGTGTCTGGAATGAATAGAGGAATGGATGGAAAGATAAAGAGAACAATTAGTTATGCGTCGAAACAATAGCAAAACAGAGGCAAAAAAATGAGGAAATACAGAATGAGGGGATGATTCTTTGTGGGTTTGTTACTATGAAGAACACCTTTCACAATACGCAAATCTTCATTTGATCAATTATTCATATAAAAGTATTCAGGGTATCTTTAAATTAATTAACTTGTCAAAAGTTCTTCTATATGTGTGAATTTGTGAAAATAAATTATGCAATATTTGTTATCCTGGGATAACCTGCATGAATCCCCTTATGCCAAAGTCTCAAAGGGAAAGCACTGAATATGAACTGCACACTTAAAGCTTTGATGACAACATGAAAGTCGGCCAGATTGTGTGTTGATTTTGGAGGGAGACGTTTCTGAAGTAGCCCCTCCTTTCCCTTTGTTTTTCATACTGTTGAGGACGAAAGATGGAGGTGGTTCAAGAACAAAAAGAGCTTTATGAGAGCCACAGTGCAACCACAGGAAGCTCGAGAAGATGGAGGACAGAATGAGTCAATGTAAGATGTGTCTGTCCAGCCACCTACACTGCTACATCTGAATGTGTGATTTTCAGTCTATTTTCTCCACAGATTTCCTGGCTCGCTCAGAGCATAAAGTTACAGCTCCATTTGGGATGGAGGCATTGGCCAGAACACTGGGAAGTGGAGAAAGGGGGGGAGGCTGTGTCTGGCTTGGCGTGGTGCTACAGCAGTTAATTAAAGGTGCCAGGTATTTCGGGATTAGGAGTGGGAGTACAGAGAGGGCCACTCAGGGACTTTGCATGAAGCTGTCATCTTGTGCGAATGCTTTATTGTGCAGATTGTGACTCTAAATGCACAATGTTATCCTCTCAATAGAATTTATTTAATGATTTCTTACGATGGGACACTATTGCTATATAGCCATTATAGTAATGTGTCATTATTTCTTGTTTTAATTT
This sequence comes from Pungitius pungitius, assembly GCF_949316345.1. Taxonomy (NCBI): domain Eukaryota; kingdom Metazoa; phylum Chordata; class Actinopteri; order Perciformes; family Gasterosteidae; genus Pungitius; species Pungitius pungitius. The sequence goes on along the minus strand of NC_084919.1, from coordinate 12,054,511 downwards.
TTCCTGGGGTCACAGATGTTATTTTCGCACAGCAGGTTTATGATTCTTCACAAATGAATTATTTCATGATCAAATATATATTTCTAGCAAAATGGCCTGTCTCCAAACAATTGCAATGACAGAATGATTAGAAAAAATCTTGGGGAAACAGCCATGAAGCCAACAACCTTATGAAGATGTTGTGACAAATGTCAAGCCGCACCAATCAACACTATTAACAATGAATTAAGTGACTGAGTGAAACGATTCAGTCTTTTTAGTCTATTTAATGTCATCTGTTTTTTTCCACTCTCATCCATGCCGTGCAAAAGCGTCCCACAGGGGAATCGACTGCCTCTGTCTTTCTAACTAGTGATTGCTAACCAGGCAAATACCTCTGGTTCGGAAAGGTGACGCTGGTGCAGTCTCTACTGTACTGGATAGCAGTGGGAAATGTAGAAACAACGGCTAGAATCACTTAACTTAAACGAGTGATGCTTTCGCTGAGCCACTGAAGCTTGACAAACAGCAGCTGGCCTGGAGGTGATGTCACCACTTCTGGATTTAAAGTTGCATTAAATGAACCGTACACAGGTATGTCTCATGTTCTAGTCTAGGTGCCAGCTGGCCAGTGGAACCTCTTGGGTGACAGAACTGTGAATTAAATGGACGCCACTGTGTGCACAGGAACAAACCCGGCTCTCTGTACTCTCCACTAGTCCGTGTCAGAGAGATTTTTGGTCTTTCTTCTTCTTCTTTCCCACTTTCCCCTCAGTCACAGTCAGTTACAAACACTCTTTTTTATATATACACACACACGCACGCGCGCACACACACACACGCACCATATGGCCGAATGTCAGACAGCTGCATAACCTGGTGTAATGGGGTTGGGGGATTGCGTTTCAGAAATCGATGATGATGATGATGATGAAGATGATGATGATGTGTGGGAGCTAAGTGTCAGTGTGCGTGTTGACTTGTTATTCTGTAAGTGTGTCCGTGTGTCACTCAGCCGTGTGACAGATACTGAGCTGTCATATCTGACAACAGTTCAGCATTCATATTCATCATTATGCTAATTTGCCCAAGAGAGATTTTAATGAGTTCGCAACATTAACAACTCAGATGAGGTGATATATAAAAGCTTTGCAGCTTTTTTTCCTGTAATTCTCACCGAGAAAACACTGACGACTAATTATAAATACTATAAAGTTGCGGGTGTAAACTTCATTATTTGTAGGGAACGTTAGAGTCCGGTTTTAAAGGCGTTTAGGAATAAAGTGGCCCTTAGTTTGTCTAAAGTATGAAAGTTACATTAATTAAGGTGGCCACCAGATGGCAATAGCATGAGCTTGTAGAAAACAATGGTTATTGTTGTAAATGTTTTTGTAACACTGCGAGTGAGTAATAATTCTCACTGTAACACATTATGTGCTGTACACTCTAAAAAAAACAACACTTTAACAGACAAAAAAATAACTGATCGAATCAGGTGGGCCAATAAGGAAGCAATGAAAGTTTGAAAAGCACCCCTTTCGGTATGTGAATCTGCAACTATCCACCATATTATATCCATCCATAGGTTGGGTAATATGATGAAACACCATTGGGTTTAAGTTGGCCATGATGTTCAAACACATAGTGCCTTTGTGTTACAGAGAGCAGGTTGCACAAGAAAACAAGTGCCAGTTACCACAACAGTGTGTTGGGAATACCAGGTTTCGACACAACCATGACAACAAGCCATATCTGCAAGTATTTACTCAGATACATCCGACATCTCCAAGATTAACATGTTGCATTTTACATGTTGCGTGTAATATATTTCCACAAATACAAGTTGAAGTAGTCTGAAAGAAAGAATACAAATTCTTGAAAACACAGATACATAGTGTATCTAGAGCTTAGCCCAGCACATCGTTCAGAACAACATCTTACCATTCCACACTGTGCACAGATCACAACTGTTTTGAGTAGCATTTAGTAATAAGTGGCCATTTTTTTCTGGTGATAGGGATTCTGATTCGGTCACAAACAGGCAACTCTGGTCCAATGCTATTCTTGTGTGGCCAGTTGAGGATTAACTTCATTGAAGTTGCACTAAAAGAAAGAGGAGTGAATCACATGCAAACCCCTCAATTGTCCCCTTTTAAGTAAGAGAGGTGGGTGGGGAACTTGGACTGGACTCGTACAAAACGGCAAGAAAAGGACAACGAAGTAAATATCTTCACGGGGGGGGGGACATTTTAGACCAGAACATCACTTTTTTTCTTTTTTAAATGCCGCCCTCTAATAATACATTAAATTAATGCAATACCCTCATAGTTCTACCAACGTATAATGCTTTGAAAAAACTGGTATGTACAATGTAATGAGCAGTTTTTAAACTCTTTGTGCTATATATATATATATTTTTTTCCAGAAGCACAGATTATAACATGATCTCAGCATTTTGCTACAGGGAAGTTGAATATTTTCTGTCAATGTTTCCCTCAGTTAACAACTTACATCTTTGTCTTTGTCATCTTGGTCTTACGTAGATGATGTTGCAAGCTGCAAAATGTATTTACTTACCCGATAATTGAACAAAAAGAATAAAATAATATTGCTGCATATATTTAGAATCATTTCATTGCATTAAATGGAGTCATTTACAATCAAAATCCAAAAATAAGAAACGTGAGCAAACTAGCATTATTTAACAGGACAACTCTCCAGTGTTTGCCATTTTCACAATGCACATAGCACCCTCTTGTGGTTAAGTTCCTCCACTACATCTAACGCATTGGAGAGTAGAAAAGGGCTGTGTGTGCAGGGGTGCCTACTCCTGCATAGACAGGAAAACACTGACCGGATGAATGAAGGCCAAATGGAATCAATCGCATCGTTGATTTGAAAGGCAACAGGCCCTATGATCAATATAAGAGACAGCGCTTGGGGAAACAAAATACGACATTGTGAAAAGTTTCAAGTGGTTCAGTGGTCGACAATTCAAAGTCATTCTCCATTTTCAAACACCGTAAGAAACGATTATACAATCGGATCTTTGTGTCAAGTCCTTTTGACTGCATCTCCATTGCAGAATATGTAGAGAACATGGAAATGCATTTGGTTACATTATAGACACTGAACTCAGCAGGGGGACAATCAACATTCTGTCCCACTGAGGGAAATCTCGACATTTGAAGCTTCACCTGGTTAGTCCACCACACACCTGGCACTGTGAGGCAAAATGTTTCCACCTTGAGACCGCTCGCAAGCATTTTTTTTTGGCGCATGGAACAAAGGAACGTTGGCTGGTTTTAAAAGTTGCAGCTTCAACGTTCCTCCATGTTTCAAAAGAAACGTTTTGCCTGGTGTGCAAAGTGTCCGGTGGTAACAGACTGTCCGATTTGAATGGTTTCTTTAACACCAGCAGCCTTTGCCTTGGTCGCCCGATCCGCTGTCACAGAGTCCCTCCTCTTCCTCCAGAGCAGCGAGATTAATTTCGTCGTTAACAGACATCCGGAGAAGATCCAGGTCCTTTTTATTGGCCGCCAGCACCTGTTCAGCCAATCGTGTGAAAGTCTTGGAGGGAGACACAGACGAAAGACATCTTTTTTTTTTTTTTTAAGTCATCAGTCAAGGTAAGGCTAGAAACACTCGAGTATTGGGAGGTGGATTCGGACTGGGGTCACTTCCTCCCACTATATAACCATCACTGCATGTATCGCATCCAATGTGACGCTACTCTGTACGTGGTCGTAACATGTGTCATGAGATCCTCTCACCTCGGATATGTTTTGGTTGGTGAAGGCACTTGTCTCAAAGAAATCCATTCCGTACGCCTTGGCCAGCTGCGAGACAGACAACAGACAAGCATTGACTTGAAAAAACACGTCATCCCCCTTCCACACATGTGCAGTGTGATCTGCAAGGCTGTCGGCTTTGGAACTCCTTCACAGCGGCTTACTGCACAGGCAGACCCCGTGATTATACGCGTTTTGGGGAAGCCGGGAAAAGTATCTCTTCAACATTTCGGGTTAAGACGCTTGTGGACGTCGCTGCCTTTGTTACATCTCTTTTGTGCAATAAGGAAAAGAGTTGGTGGAGCTCAGCTCAAGGCGAAACAGGTAGCCCTCGCTCCCTCTAAAGTTCAAAACTCGGTCTCACAACACGGGTGACATTTTGTATTTTGAGTAGCCAGGTGCAGTGATTTGTAGTGACAGTGAGGTTGTACAGAAGTGGAGATGGGATTAGACTAAAACTCACCCTACTTATTTTCCATTTGCAGATCAAACAAACAAGGTATATACACTGCGTTGTTTTCGGAGTTTTAGAGGAACATCGTTTAAACTGGAGATATCTGCTGCTTCCAGGCTTTATGCTAAGCTAACTGCCTGCAGGCTCCAGCTGCACAACCAATGTGGACATTAAAGTGGCAACACTCATTTCCTCAAATTTCACAGAAAAACAGCATCATAATGAATTTTTAAATCTTTCGGTATCTAGAAAAGCCATTTAAGTCAAACTAAACCATAATTATTCATCCATTATGGGATTGACCCACCTTGACTCCTTGCTCTGTGGCCACCTGCCTCTTGTCCACCTCATCTGACTTGTTCCCTACGAGTATCTTCCGGACCTTCTCGGGTGCATACTGCAGGGGTTTGTCATGTGAAAATGAAGACGGAACAAAGAGAAACCAAATGAAAAGATAAGAAGGATACATTTCAGATGTCAAGAGCATGCAAAGGGGAGAAAACACAGCACTCAGGAAATAAGACTTTGATTAAAAGGTAAACTCCATATGTGCCAAGATCATCAGAGTATATATTAATAGAGGAAATGAGGTCCATCATGACAAAATTAATAGAATAAAATCATCTGGGAAACGACAGCAGGAAGCAAGGCAGACAAGATTACTTCCTGCAGCCTTTGAAGCGGAGAGGAAAATGTTACTCAATGTTCTCATTTCAAGGACCAGACTTTTAAAAACAGTCAGACAGATATTAGAAAGGGAGGATGGAGCATAATAAACACAGCAAAGCATCATCCGTCAGGCCGCAGCATTTGGTGGTTCTCACGCGGTGGAAAGCAGCTGTTCCTTGTCAACCTGAGGCCTTTTCTGCCTGTTTATCGCCAATCCCCCAATCTCTGTGACTCACCTCATCCACATCACTGGCCCACTTCATGATGTGTTGGAAGGATCGCTCACTCGTGATATCATACACCAGGAAGATTCCCTGAACAGAGATTTACAAGGTTTTGAATAGAAGGAACCGGTGCATTTTAAAGCATCTCTGCTTGAAAAAAAATGTCTCTTGGTTTCTTGATGCCTGGAAGTGACACTTTGAAATAAATACATGTGGAAAAATCAATAATACTGTGTATAAAACAGGCCACCACTTTAAATTAGTATCTTCTACCAACAATTTATTTTTTTATTGCAAGCCACTGGCAGATCCTAATGACACAAAACAGGAACCGGACGTAATATCGTTACCAGTTTCTGGTAAATGCACAACTTGGGGCAGTTTGACCTATTTAACTGGCACATAAACGTTCAAGGAACAACGTCAGAGTGGAGGTGGTTGTGTTTGGCCTGCAGAGCTCCTCCCAACATCCTCCACTCTCACAATACCACAACTGAAAGCAACGTTGGTCCATGAGAAATACCATCAAAAAGCATCTAAATGTATGATCAAAGCGCCCTGAAACCTGAAGTAGTGCCAGCAACATTATTTTACAATTAAAAAAAAAAAGCAATTGATTTCATGTGGTAATGTTTCATTGATGTCGTAGTCAGTGAAGAGAGTGGAGGTCAACTACCTGTGCTCGTCTGTAGTACTGCTTGGTGATGGTCTGGTACCTTTCTTGGCCCGCAGTGTCCCTGGAGAGACAAAACATATATATATGACATATATATATTTTTTTAGATTAGGAAAGATGCCATCAGCCCATAATACAATGAACAAATGATTCCCTGCATCACAGCTACAGTTTACTGTGTAATATCTAACTTTTTTTTTTTAATCTCCTGCATAAGGCCTTCCAGCGAAGCCCCGGTCTTACCATATCTGTATCCGTACTTTGATACCATCTATTACTAGCGTCTTCATTTTGAAGTCGACTCCTGTAAGAGAGGAAGAGGAATACATTGGTGAAGAAACACAACATCGGAGGAGCTGCAAATGTGCTCAAGAGTAAATGTTCTGGATCTCAAAAGGCTTTCCACTCGACAACTGAGTGAAATCGATGGAGCCGGCGCGACCCTGCGGCTTTGTAACATCATAGGATCAACGTTGATAGAACCGGCCTGCTGGGAGATCGGGGCTAATGATCCAGCCGGGTCATCGTTCTCCTCATCGATCACACAGGAGTTGCAGCAGCCCCAATTGGATTTTATTGCCATCAAAAGACATTTTTGAAGGCCAGAGGAGATAATGATAATAATAATAAACTTGGAGACGTTATGTATACTTTATTTTGGGAAGATGTGAAGTGTTTTATTGCTTTCACAAGAAAAAGCTAATCTAGTCTTTACCAAAATACGACAATCGTACATCTAAATAAATTAGTTTCGCACCACTCTGTCGTCATTTTTTTTTCAATGTTGGACTGTCTGCTTGGACTAAAACGAAACCGACAGGCTTCTATGGACCACACTAATCCAAGGAATCAATTAACAGGTTCATCCCAATTAACCCGACGCTCTGCATTTGTCACAGCTGGCATCCCGCTCAGAGAAAGAGCTCCCGAGTCCAATCGATTCAGATCAAAACTGTTGTTTATGGGGGGGGGGCGCAGCTGAGCTATTGGCCGCGTTGGTTGGTGTCAGTCAAGGGGAGACTCGGGGCCTCGTTTAAGTGGCCTTTGACTAGAGAGCATTGAGACCAAGTGAAAGGTCAGCATAACAAATCAGTGGCTCGCTTCACCCGCAGGGTGGAGAGGAGACGATGAAGAGGAAGAGGAAGAAGCCCGTCTTCACGAGTCCGGCTGCATTAGCAGGGATTGAAGCTCCAGTCAGACCTTTGTTCATGCAAACCCCCGGAATCAGGATGTGGGCTCACATTTTATTCAGCTATAACAAGGGGCTGGACAAATTAGGAAAATAAATCAAGAAGACTCCACAGGCAAGTCGTTTGAGGACGAAGACGTATGATTGCTCTGCATTGTTTTAGAAGTCTTTATTTCATTAAAGCAGGTGTTCCCAAAAATGAATGACTCAGCCGGCTGTAGTAAGTTAAAGAAAAACAAAAAACATTCTTTATTAAAAAGGTTTGATATTTTACTGGAACTGGATGTTCTCATCACAACAGCAGAAGTCCCGCTGGCTGCAACAATTTGTCAATCTGCATCAGACTTCAATTTACTTCCACTGCAAACCAACATTTCCAAATGACACTGAAGGGAAGTTAAGTGCCAAGTAAAAAAAAGAAGAAAAAAAAATATGCGTCAATTGTCTTGGCTTTTAACACTTAAATCTTAAATCACAAAGACTTGCTTTGAAACAAAAAGTAATTCTTCCGTCTCCTCTTCGGAGGGAACTGTGACAACGGAGAGGAGCACAATGTGCGATGACAGTTAATTTAACATGGCAGCTTCTCACCGTCATCAGGGCGAAAGCCATGTCAAATCCAATGGCTACACGACCAAAATTGCCTTGAGAAATTAGCAGGGTTCCACGATACGAGGCGGCGACACGCGTCAGCGTGCTGTAGGGGACAGGCTCACTGATGGACAGTGTGGACATATGGACGGGTCCGTCTTTACTAGAGGACAGACAGCTGCTGTCTTCGTGCCACAGCACATACTTAATTTTGTTTTTTAAATAAAAGATTTGGATCAATCTGGATTTTATTGACAGGGACCTCAACTTTTGGTTTGTAGAGGGCCACTTGAGGCCTTGAGGTCAGTATTTTGGGTATCGACGCACAGACAACGGCATGCTGGGAGCCCATCAATCACAAGGCGGGCGACAAAAAGGATCCCCTGCTTACTTTTCCATTCTAAACGAGGGTATATTTTTTGATTAAAATCCTGCTGTGATGACAGAGACTTTACACCAGTGATTGAGACTCATAAACTCATGTCTCCAACGTAAACTGAGGTAATGAATAATTAACAATCACTTTCATAACAATCCACCAGCTTCTCTAAAGTAAGACGGCCTGAATCCAGAAAAACATCAATCAAGGCATTTCTTTAAACATAAAAACTCGAGGCTTTACAGCCAAGCCCGTCAGTACAGAAACATAAGATGTCAAACATATATAAAAAGCTGTAAAACGTCCTTTTCTTGTGCAGCCATCAGAGTGCGATTCTTCCACCCACAACCGTGGGTTGCCACAAAAGGCTTGTAAAACTTTGTTTTATTAATGGATCATTACCGGCCACAAGAAGCTGCATTTGACACAAACAAGAGAACATCAAATCCTCAAGATGCCAGACACAAACAACTCTAAACCACAGACGGCCCCGTCAGAGTTTGAGCCAATCACAAAATCTCGATGCTCAAAAATCTAATGATATCTTGGATGACACTGCTCTTATAACTTGAAGAGTGAAATAGTTTTCCATTTTAGGCGTGAAAGACCTTGACAGGCCTGCCTGGGATGATCAGTTCTATTCTGCCTATTTTCATTCATCATCGCACTAGTCGCTCAGCGTATGAATGGTTTGGGTTAATTATCATGCACAACTGGAGAAGGTGCTAAATAAGATCATCACCCCCCCTTCTAATATTTATGGGTCCAACCTGGCTGAAAAGTGTAATGGTAAAATGCTTTAACTCTACATTATCAATGTACAATGCTTTAACTTTGTATTATCAATGTGCAAACTGTCTGAACTGAGTGGAAAATTACTGGCTGGGTCAAACTGAGTGGCACCGGACGACTGTTACACGCATGCTCTCTGCGGTTTGTACTTCCTGTCTCGTCTGCCCCTGCGTTCACCCGACGACCTTCTGATCACCCTATAAGGCATGGTCCCCCTCTGATAACAACACAAAAGGGGAACCAGTTCGACATGAACGCAAACAAACTCCTTATATGAACTTGCCCGTGCATTTTGAGAAAGCAGAAGTTAGCTCAACATGAACGCCAACAACTCCTTAGATGTACCTGCCCGCACGTTTGGGGAAGCAGATCTATGCTACATAAACTGTACGTTTGCCCTCCACTCCTTATGACATCTTGCATGCTGCCTTGGTGGCGTGTTTGATCTCATCCTGTGCTGCAGACAGAAATAAAACACCATTGAACGCTGAAATTTTGACTCTACGATCTTTACTACAGACAAGGTTTTTCATCCAGTGCTTTGCAGTTAAAGAACCTGTGGAACACAAGAAAATTTCCACGACAACTGTCTCATGCGTTTGCGATCATTTTGAGCAAAAACTGAGCAAGTGGGCCGTAACAGAGACTGATGATTTATGGATCTACCAGTGAGGGGGGTGGCATAAGAGGGAATTTAAATCCCTCTGGGACTGTGAAGGGTTAAAAAAAATGATTCATTGATCCTCAGCGGGACAGCACCATTGGAGGTCCCTTATGGTCTCTGCTGGGCGTACAGGTTCATATCGAGTCTGAGGGGATGAGATCAAACTATCGCAAGTCCGTTCAAGTCTGCTGCTCACAACCATTATTACCATCACAACCGTCCGAAGAGCCCTACATTAAGTGCAGCTTTAAGAGCATATATCCTTTGAGCAGACAAAAACCTTTAAGTGCCGAATGACGAGCAGGGGAGTCTAAAGCGTGAGCTGTGGGCATCAGAAAGCTTTAATTTACCAAAATAACATCAATGCAAACGCATCAGTGGTTAGAAAAATGTTTTAAAATCATGTTAACATGAACTCTGATTAATCAGATTTTTTTTCTTGCCCCGAGGTCTTTTTGGGAAACATCTGTCTTCAAAACAGCAGATTGACAACCAGCTTCATAATTATTCCCGCGACCTTATTATATACAGCCAGATATTTAACTAAATGTCAGCCACCTGTCAAACCATTTCCTGACATCAGCGTCTCTCTCCAGCTACAAGGGATGTGCAGAGATGTCGCCTTGCATCCAATTCAGAAAGTAGCTGCTACCACAAACATTAGGAGTCAACTTGCACTATGCGTGTACTTCCTCTTTGCCCTCACCTCAAAGTGAAGCTCGTAATGCGCCCGTCATGTTCTGTCCCAACTATGGACGTAGATAGACTGCACAGACCACGTTTACTACAAAGAGGCTGGTTTAATACTTCAGGTACCTTTTAAATCCATGACCGAAATGAAACAAGCAGGTGATGACAGTTTACTCTATGGACTCTGAGATTAAAGTGATCCTCTCTTTTCTTTATTTGATTCATTCAACATCAGAATTAAAAAAAAAAAAAATTGGAAAATCTTTCATTTAACAATACCACTTTTTTCATGATGGCTTGGCAGGAAGGAATTGAGGCCGAATCAAAACAAAAGGTTGCGTGGGTTTAACAAACATTAAACCAAATTATTTCATTACTATTACAAAAACATTACAGGCATCTAATTCTGCTTATTACGAAAGTGAAATAAAGCGATTTCTATTTACATTCAAAAATATGAAAAGTGCCTTTGCCACTTTTAATGGCACTTGGTTGGTGTGCCGTTAGTTGTTTTACAGTATCTGCATGGCTGCCAAATGCTGGACCCTCCCCCTCAGAGCTCCCCTGACCAATGCAATCACTGATTTTATATAGACAACACTTCTTTATCGTGGGTGAACACAACACTTTGAATACAGACCAAACCTCTATTAATAACGCACCACATACATTTTGTTAAATTTATAAATATACCACGCAATGACAATATGGAGATAATTATGCGCAAACAGAAAACGTTAGAAATTCCGTGCGAATGTATGTGGTTGATAATTAACGCAATTGACTGGTACAATTGAAATAACTCGTGATGCTGAGGCAGGGTCTTACCGATTGTGGAGATGTGAGACGGGTGAAACTCGTTGTCCGTGAATCTGCATAACAAACATGTTTTCCCAACCCCGGAATCTCCGAGGAGCAGGAGTCGGAACAGCACGTCGTACTGCTTAGCCATGGTGTTCGGCTGTAGAGTTGAATTAAAATACAAAAAAAGATATATATATGGCAACAGTCAGCTAACTCAGCGATGGATGACTGATCTTCCCCCGGCTGCTTCCCATGTCTGCTCGGGTGGTCGACATGAGGCGTTTATTACGCTTTTTCCGGTTCTCTTTTTTTTGTTCAGTGACGCCAAGTCGGTGGGCGATTAAACAGGGATGCTCCGGCTTCCCATGCAGCCTCCAGCTTCCAGTGGGTGCGGTGGACCATTGTCAAGTACAACCCGATAAGAAGAGACTTCCGGTGAGGTCCTCTCCAACATAAAAGCCTGTACAAATGTTTGTGTGTTTCGACTGTGCATTCAACTGAGAAAAGCGACTGGTGAGGTATCATTTAAATTATACAATGCTAACAGAATACAGTTTAAAACCTGGGTCATCTCCCCAAAATTGGACCCCAGCATTGGGTAGGGGGCGCAGACCCTATAGGTGTACAACGCCTGGGAACGCCTTGGGATCCCCCAGTAAGAGCCATTTAAATATGCTCTTATTTTGAAGGCAAAAGCATACAATTTCCGGTGTTATTTATTTGATGAATAAGATTCACGATAGAGATAAAGCGGGCGGTGAGCGCTTTTCTTGAGGTTGGCGACGTATCTCCAATTAAAAACAACGCCTACACAGACGTTAAATTACTCGTTTACCCAGTTTGTTCTATTAAACAGCACTTCTGGCACGTTCTCGAGAGGCTGTGCGAATCGGTCGGTTTCAGCGATTAAGATTGTTCCCTTGGAGACACCGTAGCCGGTCAACGCGTAGTTTCCGCTACACTTTCCGCACACCTACAGCTAACGGCTCCCTCAAATCAACATGGACGGATTACCGACGCCTTTGCGGTGCTTCAACGAGAGCCACCCGGCAGAAAAGTTCGCGGATGACGGGGTGGAAACGGTGACTTCAGTGGAGCAGGTGAGCGGAGGCAAAGATGAGCGGTGTTAGGGGAGGGGGCTCATGCTAATGCTAAGGCTAATGTTAGTAGAGTTTGCTGCTCTTCAGTCTGGAAAAGTGATTGAAATAAAAAAAAAAACCACTCACAACACTTAAATGTCACGAATCAGCCCATGGATTGGAAGCATGTTCGACCATTGTAAGCGTCCATTAGCTAGCTGGTTATCGAACGAGAACTTTCAGCTAGCACCTTCAATGTTACTATAATGAGATTAGGGATTAATTAAATTAGCTGTTGGCTAAGCCCGAGACGCTGCCATGTGCACTAATGAGACTCTGAATGGAAAAAGCTCCAAATAAATGATATTTAATGATCGGCAGTTAGTGTGTTGTTGGATTCAAACAGAGACCCCTGAGAGTATAGTGACCCCCTCTTTTTGTCTTGGCCCTCTCCAGCAATCGGCCTCTAGGAGTGATCCAATTAAGGGCCTGACTTGTCACTTTTTTAAAAAGTATTGTCGCCTTGTATTAGCTAATCACAGATATTATAACTGGCATAATCATACTTTGTATTTACTTAAGGAGTAGATAGAAGGGCTAAGGTCAATTTAACTGCTAATTTGCATCCCTCAAATTACTTTGTTCATGCAACTGCAAGGTCAGCTGCTCCTTGAAAGTTTTTTAATGAATGGATCTAAACTTATTTGACCCACAACAGAACCTCTGCATTTTGTTTTAGTATCAGGCCCTGTACAACTAAATTACCTTTTTCTTCCCCCACATCAATGCCAGCTTCTCACCTGGTTTGCAAACTAGATTTAAACCAGATCCACCGGGACACAAAGTCAAGTGGGTCCCACATCTTCGAGGAGAGGCTTAACGTGACGTTGCTCACTCGTGCCTCCCTCCGAAATGAGCCGTGGCACGTTAGCCGGACCTATAAGCTGCCTCTCTGCACACCTGGCTCTGATTAAGGGCCGCGCCTCCGGCCGGCGCTCCGCCCTCTCTGCCATTCATCCCACAGTCGCCAGTCCTAACTGTGTTCTGCATATTTATTTAGGCATTGAGATTGAGCTTGTGTCTCTTTCAGAAATCAAATTGGAGTTCCTGTGCCGGCTCTCTGCCTGTTGCTTCCTCTAATGAGCATGCCACACTTAAACCCCCCCCCCCCCCCCCAACTACATTTTGGCCGTGATCTGTGACATCGTAGGCCTGCTCCCAAATATTGGCTATCACCGAGTTTGGTGGTACAAGAAGTTCCCAGTGCCCCACGATCCACAAAATACCCCATTGCTCAGAGCTCTATAAATATGACAGCGTTGTGTGGAACATACATTTTAGGGTTACAGTCTTAAACCCAAGGATCTGTTTGTCAGGGTCATAAACACACACACACCCACAAATGAATGATTTTGAAAGATTTCACCCTATATAACAAAAAAACAATACCATCCTTGGTTCTCCCCACAAATCATCAATGCCGCCCACATAAATAGAGACACAGCCCGGCCCACGGCTAGATCCAGTGTCCCCTCTTAGGACTGGTTACACTGGATCCAGTGTCCCCTCTTAGCACTGGTTAAGATGGATCCAGTGTCCCCTCTTAGGACTGGTTAAGATGGATCCAGTGTCCCCTCTTAGGACTGGTTACACTGGATCCAGTGTCCCCTCTTAGGACTGGTTACACTGGATCCAGTGTCCCCTCTTAGGACTGGTTAAGCTGGATCCAGTGTCCCCTCTTAGGACTGGTTAAGATGGATCCAGTGTCCCCTCTTAGGACTGGTTAAGATGGATCCAGTGTCCCCTCTTAGGACTGGTTAAGCTGGATCCAGTGTCCCCTCTTAGCACTGGTTAAGATGGATCCAGTGTCCCCTCTTAGGACTGGTTAAGATGGATCCAGTGTCCCCTCTTAGGACTGGTTAAGCTGGATCCAGTGTCCCCTCTTAGGACTGGTTAAGCTGGATCCAGTGTCCCCTCTTAGGACTGGTTAAGCTGTAGGCGACATAGAAACATCTGCACCAGGAGGATAAGGAAGGCTAAATCCAATTATTGTCACACAGCTCTTTCTGCTTGTGACAGCGCCGCTGAATGTTGGCTCACTTGTTTTGTTTTTGCTATTCTTTAGCTCACACTGACCTTTTCTAATGGCTGTTAACACCCCTCTTTTCTGCCCTTTGTTTTCCACTAGAAAAAAGTGGAACACAGTATTGAAGAAGTCATCAGTGTTTACAAGCAAATACACAGCTTACCACAGTAAGTATCAAGAGTGAAATGCATTGGTCTGACAAATGGAAGAAAGTATCAGGTTGAATTTTATTATCTCTGAGTGATTACCCACATACAATTTTGCATTATGTAAAGAGCCATCATGAGTTTGACAACAATTTCCTCGGAGTCGATGCCAAATTGGTGAAGTTCTCTAAAAAGACAAGTGAATCTGCATCATCTAAAGCTTCCTTTAGACATGTTGACATTGTTAGGTCAGATTTTAGTGCAATTTAATAGGCCTGACCTTCACTCTTCATATCATAACAGCCTCATCCAGTATATAAATAAATATATATAAGAAAAGAGGTACATTTTCAACTATGGATCACTTATTCAGAGCGCTCATGCCATCGTTGAATGCATTTACTGCCATTAGGAGGGATTTCCCAGAAGGCCGCTCATTGGCTGCGGCTGTGCCTGTAGAGACGGCCGCAGGGTGATGATATCTGAGGGTGTGTTGATCAGCCCGCGTACTTTGCTGCTATCATCAGTCGCCTCTTAACGGCGTGACTCATCTCATTACTATGACAACTGCATGCTCCTTAATGTCACTGCACTAGCAGCCTATGGAAGGGTAATGGAGCAGTTTTCCTCGTTATTTAGTGGTGATCATCGTTCGGCCTGAAATCCACGCAATGTCTTGAGCAGTAAAGCTGTAATTAGAGCCTCTAGAGCACATATGTCAAACTCGTGACCAGTTATTTATTCATGTGAAAAAAAGGTTAGGATTTGCTCACTTCATTCAAGTAGTTTTAAAATAACGCACCAGTGGTATTAAGTAGGCACAAGTGATGGTGAAGACAAAAAACGTCTAATGGGACCTTATGTAAGATCTATTATGCCTCTGGAAGTCCTTCACAAAGGCCATCACTTTTATTTTATTTCTTGCATTTAAAGTTATTTCAACATTCCACTTCAAGCCTTTTAGTACGTTTTCTATATTAAATTGGACTTCCCACTGCTGGACCCGTTAACAAGCCGAGTTGAAGTCGCCTGACAACATAACCGGCCTTTTATCGCCGCTTAGCGTTGGCCTCGTCCTCCCTTTCCGATTGTTGTTGTGTTTTGTGTCGAGCTTTGAATCCCGGGGCAGCGATCTGTGACCCGCCCTTTGTAGGTAGAGCGTGATTTTAATCGTCCCAGCAAACAGTGCGTGAAAAGGCCAGGGGCTGCTTAGGAGTAGAGGGGGCTGGTTGCAGTTGTTCACTGGTGTGTTGCTGTGGAGCACGCTGTGGTTAAAATGACTTTCACAGCCCAAGATTAGGTTCTCTAGGATGGGGCTTTTACCATAATATTAAAAACATATCATTTGTGGAGTACACTGATGCAATTCTGCACCAATTCATAAAACACATTATGAATGGCTATTCCACCAATACTAGTTTTAGAATCAGCTTTATTGTCTTATGATGATATCATCAGACACATAAAAAGGGGTTACATCAACAGTAGAAATGTTATTACAATGTCTGTCAAGATTATTTATGTGCATTGTTATGGAAATTTGTTTTAAATTGTTTGGCTTCATCACATTTTCAGGAATGCACATTCATTTGTTTATGCAATACAGACGTTGCAAGTCTTTGTCTAATTGCTCCTTCTGTCCTGTGTTTGGTCTTCAGGCCAACGTTGTTGCGGGAACAACACTACCAATATCTCAAGAAGGGCTTGCGTCACTTATCAGATGCTTACGAGGTACAGTATCCCACGGGTCCAAAAACATCTTCCACGGCCATCCTCAGTGTGTGATAAACCCAGTGAGCCATCGAGTCCCCCCCGGGGGGGCTGCGCTGGTCCCTGAGGGTCGGTGATGGCAGCACCACACACTCTGCCTCCGGACCATCGGCTCTTTCTATCGTATTCACTTCAACGGCCCGGCTGCTCTCGAGAAGCCAACCCCTCGTTTCAGAGTGTGTCCCCTGTCCTCTGCTCCCAGGCGTCCTCCGTTCTGCTCAGGGACATAGTTATTTAATTTCAGTGTTCCTTGAGTTGAGGCCATGTTTGGCCATGGAAATTACAATCTTGAGTCGTGCCATGATATAAGAAAACGGCACACTAGACATCCAACTACTGCATTGTTTTGATCATAAACACTGACGATAAGCAGCGTGATATGTTCCCCTGCGTCACTCAGCTCTTTATCATTCTCCTCTCTCTCCGAAGGCCGGGCCTCTGCTGCTCCGTTTGCTGTTGTCTCACTGACTGATCTCACCATCTCGTTTACTGCTGCCATTGTTCATCTGATGCCCGCCTGATCATGTGATGTGTGTGTGTGTGTGTTGCCTATGTCTATGTAGTGTCTGGATGCCAGCAGACCGTGGCTTTGCTTCTGGATTCTTCACAGTCTGGAGCTACTAGAGGAGCCCATTCCTGCAGCTGTCGCCTCAGAGTGAGTCACGCACAAACACACAGGGCTACACACTCTACAACGAGACCTCTATTGAGGGACACTGCCAAAGACTAATATTTATTATCGTTGCGTAGTTCTCATAATAACTGGAGAGGAGCGAATGTTGCTCCATGAAAATGCTTCTAATGAGCAGCAGCAGCTCCACGTACTCATTGCAACAATAGCTGTAGTTTTATTATCGTCCTGACAGCTGAAGATTCATCATAGTTTGAGAAGACATTTCCCCCTAGAAATATAAAATATAATCCTCTAATGAGCAGTGGTTTGTCCATTTTTCCAGCAGAACACTTAACAATCAATGTTTTACTGTTAAATCGTTTGGTGCCTTTGTAGTTTCCATAACTGCAACAATTCATCTTAATTCCCGTCTAGAATCGAGCAACCACTTAAATCCATGGTAGCGTTGCTCCAGGAAGGTTCCCCCCCTCCCCTCCAATCTCCGTTATTCCTGGCAGAGCGAGCAGGTGTTTTATTTGAGACACTGTGTTGCTTTCATTGCCATCAAAATGTCATCTGATTAAATTACTGCCAGTCAAAAGTAACACTCAGCCCACCCCGATGTGAGCGGTGAGTCCGGGCTGCCAACCCACACTCTCATTATTACAGAGAGGCGTGCCAACACACCGGCTGGCACTGCCCAGCGCCAATGTAACGCCTACACACACACACACACAAGTAGGATTCATAACAATGCATGCATCCTACAGCAGCTTGCTTTCTCCGTCCCATGAAATGTTCACTGTTCACAGGTCAGTGCTGCCACCGGACTGTTGAGCTAAGGTCGACGGCTTTTCCTTCCAGAGTTTTTCTAAATTCTCTCTGTGATGGAGGGGGAGTGAAGAGGGGAGAGGAGAGGAGACAGGAGAGGAGAGGGGAGAGGAGGAGAGGAGGGGAGAGGAGGGGAGAGGAGAGGAGAGGAGAGGAGAGGAGAGGAGAGGATAGGAGGGGAGAGGAGAGGAGAGAGGGGAGAGGAGAGAGGAGAGGAGAGAGGGGAGAGGAGAGAGGGGAGAGGAGAGGAGAGAGGGGAGAGGGGAGAGGAGACAGGAGGGGAGAGGAGAGGGGAGAGGGGAGAGGAGGGGAGGGGAGAGGAGAGGCGGGGAGGGGAGGGGAGAGGAGGAGAGGAGGAGGGGAGGGGAGAGGAGGAGGGGAGAGGAGAGGAGGAAAGAGGGGAGAGGAGGAGGGGAGAGGAGAGGAGGGGAGGGGAGGGGAGAGGAGGGGAGAGGAGGGGAGAGGAGAGGAGGAGAGAGGAGGAGAGAGGAGGGGAGGAGAGAGGGGAGAGGAGACAGGAGGGGAGAGGAGAGGGGAGAGGGGAGAGGAGGGGAGGGGAGAGGAGAGGCGGGGAGGGGAGGGGAGAGGAGGAGAGGAGGGGAGGGGAGAGGAGGAGGGGAGAGGAGAGGAGGAAAGAGGGGAGAGGAGGAGGGGAGGGGAGGGGAGAGGAGGGGAGAGGAGGGGAGAGGAGAGGAGGAGAGAGGAGGGGAGGAGAGAGGGGAGAGGAGGAGAGGATAGGAGGGGAGAGGAGAGGAGGGGCGGAGAGGGGAGAGGAGAGAGAGGGGAGAGGAGGGGAGAGGGGAGGAGAGGAGAGGAGAGGAGAGGAGGGGAGAGGAGACACATTATGCTTGTTCTGCACAATACTCGACAGCCTGCTCTGAGCTGCTTCTGCTCCGGCCGGGCTGCTCTCGTGGGAAGAAAGTGTCCACAAAAAGGGGTCCTCGGAGGAGGTGTCTGCATTAGTGTTTTAGAGTCTTTTATGACCCAGCTTTGCACGTCATCAGACACCATCACGCTGAGATTGTGCTCAGGTTCTGATGGAGGCTCCGGCCTTCTGTATAAACCACACTGAGGACGCAGTGCTCCAATGAAGCACTCGAACCGCTTCTGACGTCCAGCTGTCCGTCCGTCAGCTCTAAACCTTGCAACGTTCTTCTCTCCAGCGTGTGTCAGTTCCTGGCTCGCTGTCAGAGCGCCACAGGCGGTTTCGCCGGGGGACCGGGACAACACGCCCACCTCGCGCCTACCTACGCCGCCGTCAACGCGCTGTGTATCATCGGCACGGAGGAGGCCTACAATATCATAGACAGGTACGGTGAAAAACGACATTATAGAAAGCAGAAGAGTTCCAAATAGACTCCGTGGTCGATAGTAAGGGAAACGTCATTGAGACGCTTCCTATGTCGATTTGTTATTGTGAAAATGCAGCTTGGTGTCAAGAGACTAGTATGAACGGATCTTATCTCAACAGTTATCTGGCCTAGATTTTATAATACATATTTTCAGTCAACCTGAATTCATCACGGTGACTTTGTTTGAAAGATAATATACAAAACAGTGTATATCCATTCACCTAAAAGGTGTCCCTGTGTTCCTTTTTACTGAAGTCACATCCAGTGTGAATGAAGGGGCTGTAGATTATAATTCAACAATAATTAATGAAATAATATTCACATTATTAAGTTTTCAGTCAATGGCTATTTAATGATGTTTTCCTTTAAATATCATTTAGTATAATTGATCGGTTCACTGTTATGTAAATGATGTTGTCCATGTAATTAATCAATAGCTATTTGCCGGTTGTGTTCACAAGGCTTTTAGCTCATTTTCTTCCTTTGCTTCCCTGCAGCTGACAGCTGAAGCCACTGTTTTGACTTTTAATAAGCGCTTTATTTAATTCTACAATGTTTCACGTGCCTCCCCCCCCCCCTTTTTCTCTCTCCCCTTCCTGCTCTCCAGGGAGAAGCTGTTAGATTTCCTAATGTCCGTGAAGCAGCCAGATGGCTCGTTTGTGATGCACGTTGGGGGGGAGGTGGACGTCAGGTGAGATCCGCTGAGTGAAGCGACTTCCTGCCCCTCTGTTCTCTGCCACAGAAAAAGTTCAAAAGTTGAACTCTCGCTATCTTGCCAACCAATCAACGTTCTGCCGTCATCTATTATTCAAACTCTCATCCTCTCTGTCCCGTAAAACACACTTGTTGTAACTGATCTTGAACTATGAATGAACAGCCTGGTTTTAATTTCTAATGTGATTTAAAAAAAGGTTTTATTGGCAGAAGAATCAGCAGGGTTCGCTTAAACCCATTTTACATTGAGTCCCGTCAATGAATCAGACTAATAGCCCACAGACAAAAAAAGGTTTAAAGTTCTTGAGATGATGTGTGTGAGGAGGAAGAGCCGACTTCATCTTCATCTCTCTCTTGATCCACATCCGCCTGCTTTTCCTTCTTCTCCCCCTTCTCTCTGTAGGAGTGCGTATTGTGCCGCGTCTGTAGCGTCGCTCACAAACACCCTCATCCCTAAACTGTTTGAGGACACGCCCAACTGGATCCTCAGGTACAGCCCACCGCGGCGGTCCATGGCGGACTCGTCAAAGACCCGTTTGTGCCGTTCCTTTCCTCCGGGCGTGTCTTCAGTGTGTGTTTTGTGTGTGTCCCCCCCCCCCCCCCCAGCTGTCAGAACTGGGAAGGTGGTCTGAGCGGCGTGCCGGGTTTGGAGGCCCACGGCGGGTACACCTTCTGCGGCACGGCGGCACTCGTCATCCTGGGCAAAGAGCACATTCTGGACCTCAAAGCGCTGCTGGTGAGAAGCTCGCGTCGCTCTCTGCGACACATTTTCTTGCTCATCCAACCAAAACTAGTTTGTTTTCCAATATGTTAAACCGGGATGCCCCGAGGGGGCCGCGTGGGCTCGGCTCCCAAAGACACACAGAAAAGACACTATGCATGTCCGTCACAACGGGGCCTTTTGTGCTCCAGCAAAGACACGTGAGAATAAGGGCGTCCTTACGTTACCGCCCAGAGGAAGAACAGACCTGCATACATCTCTTACTGAAAGAATAAAAACAGCTTGGCTTGGTTGCTTTGGATTCTTTTCGTCAACACTTTATAGCATTAAAGGCAGAAATGGAATTACTATCGTTTCTTCAGTTTATAATCTCTGATACTAAGAATCCTTTTTGTATCTTATACCTTTATATCTGCACTCCTTTCTAAGGAGGAGGATGTTCACTTCGTTGCCTCTAGATGCCACTGAATTCTCCGCACTGGTCCTTTTGTTATAACGTGAAATAGAAAGGCTGTAAAACGCTTCTCCTTCCGTCCATCTTTACTTTATTATGTTCTAGTGCCAGACGCGATAGCAGTTCCCTGCATGCCAGCAGGCTAGTAAACACCCGCAACGCTTCATGGTATGAAAGTCACCGGCTGACGCCCTCTGAAGCACCCTGTGTCTATGCAGGTCACGGCCATAACGATGCAGGATTTGAGTGGATGTGAACCCAAACCAAAAGCCTTTATGAAGCCGGATGAGTCACGCTGCGCAAAACCGCTCCGGCTTTCATCTCTGAGAGAATTAATTAACGTTCCAGGGCCTGAGACTGCCCCGTTTTATTAAACAAGGCCCGTGAGCTTCATTTGAATGTGAGAACATTTCACCGGCAGAGGAGACTATTGCATATCGCCTGTCGGCGTGGAGAAGAGGGGAAGCAGAGCGGCGTGTTCATTCTAATGCACTGAAGCATTTCTAGTGTAGATTACTGCAGGAAGACCAAGTGCCTTTTTAAGAGCGAGAGCGTTTGGGTATTTGCATGTTGCAGCTGAATTAGCAGTGATGTGGAAAGTCTCTGCGCTCCTCCCGTCATCTTTCACACTGCTGAAAATGTGTGAAGGCCAAGGGGAGGAGCAAAAGAGTGAATATGACGGCTAATTATGACCCCCCCTCCCCATCAATGGTTTCCAGTTCCTCCACGTTTAAATGCTATTTCCTCTCTGGTCCGTGGGACTCGGTGGGGCTTTGGCTCCCGGCGCTTCAAGCGAGTAGAAGATCCGAGTTGAGCCCCCGAAGGTCTCTTCACGGTGTGCCTTTTATCTCGTGTCCTCCTCAGCGGTGGGTGGTCAGCAGGCAGATGCGATTCGAAG
The DNA here is from genome assembly GCF_949316345.1 of Pungitius pungitius. Lineage (NCBI taxonomy): Eukaryota > Metazoa > Chordata > Actinopteri > Perciformes > Gasterosteidae > Pungitius > Pungitius pungitius. The sequence goes on along the minus strand of NC_084919.1, from coordinate 12,032,945 downwards.
GAGGCTTCCAGGGCCGCTGCAACAAACTGGTGGACGGCTGCTACTCCTTCTGGCAGGCTGGCCTGCTGCCTCTACTCCACAGAGCCTTGTTCAAAGAAGGTACTGCATGTTTCCCTTAAAGCCACCACCAAGGCATTGTTCAAGATGATACTTGCAGGTGTCGTGTTTAATTAATCAAGTTCTCAGCGCTGAAGAATCCGTCGGAGGGAATGAGAGCGCTTTCCTCTCTTGTGTTTACTCTCGCCACGCTGCACGGACGATGTGCAGATAAACAACACGGTACATGCTGAGGACATGAGCGCTGCTCAGCAAAAGATGAAACTGTGGGGCTACGTGGTGAAGAAGCTGCTGGTGCTGGGCCGTGCGCGAGGGCACCCAAGCGCCTCTAGAGGTGGCCATAGTCTGAAGTTGGGTGTTGTGTGCAGGGGAATCGGAGCTGAGTCGGCAGCGGTGGATGTTCGAGCAGCAGGCCTTGCAGGAGTACATCCTCCTGTGCTGCCAGAACCCAACGGGCGGCCTTCTGGATAAGCCTGGCAAGTCAGTACCACACCATCTGGACACACACTTCAATGTGATCCACGTGTTGTTATTTTTTCAGCCATGCACATGATTTACGCTGTTCTTTGTCGCGTCTCTTGGCGCGTGCAGATCCAGAGACTTCTACCACACGTGTTACTGCCTGAGCGGCCTCTCCATAGCGCAACACTTTGGAAACATGGACCTCCATCACGAGCTGATCCTCGGCAGGGAGGAGAACCGACTGGTGAGGAAGAAATGGATTCGTTTTGATCGAATGAAATTGCACCGCCGAAGGTATCGGCAGTATTAATATGGTGACTTTTGTTGTTTCTTAAACCCTAAAAAAAAGTCAATTCACCCTTTAACTTTTAGAGGCATTTCAGATGAACGTGGCAGTTCCTCATCGTGCACGTTTAAATGAAAAGCCTCTCATTTGCAGCGTGAATGTCTGATGGGGCCCATTCTCATGTAAATGTGTGGTGTTGATGAGATCGCATGTGGTTTCACGTGTCGGTGGAGCTGGTTTAATTTTTTTTTCATGTTTCCTGTCGCATTCCTGGCAATTAGGGCCGGTTACAGTAAGGCCCCCCCCTCCCCCCTAGATATGCATGTACCGACTCTTTAGATTCTAATACAGAACTGAGGAGACAACCGGTAAAAGTGGACTGGCTTCATTTTTGGGAAGTCGGTGAAACGTCTCCATGGAGACTAGAGGACAGTTTCCACCGTGCTGTAATGTGTAAGAAGCACATTAGAGGCAATACAGAAACTTTACTCACACACAACAAATTGGATTAAGCTGCTGGGAAAGTTGGCCGAACAACAGGAGCAAACTGAGGAAGGTTTTATTTTCCCCCCTCGTTCTGTCTCGCAGGCGCCAACTCATCCCGTTTACAACATTTGTCCGGAGAAGGTGGCGAAGGCTCTGCAGCACTTCCACCGGCAGCCCGTCCCCGAAGACCACGCCGCGTCGGACCCCGCCGGTGCCTCCAGGTCACGTGACCATCGGTCCTAGTCGATCGCCGGTGAAGCCGCCCGGATCCCCCCCAACAGCAGTCGGGGGTCCCCCCCCCCCCAAAAGCCTTCTGACAGTTGACTGGCAGCTTAAAGGCGGGCTGGACTTTGTCTGAATAGGTCAACTGCGTGCGCAGGGGAGCTTAGCATTCGGCTGGATTCTTGCTTGGGCTGCGTAATGTTTTCAATACCTGAAATAAAAGTGGATGTTTCAGTTTGACCTCAGTTAATAAATCTTTGTATGGAACTTGGAATTGTTATGAAATACTTCACTGCAACGGTCGACCGTTAAGAACTTCAATGCGTGGAACGGATGTAACTGACAACAGTATTTTAAGATATATCCAAATCTGGTTCTTTTTTAGGTCAAAAAATTAGATCTATAATTTACTAATAAAATGACTTCCTAAACCAAACTGTGGGAATATGATGTTTTGGATTTAAAAAGACATTTTGCAATATAAATGTTTAGATTCTCAATTTGTTGCTTTAAAAGCTGCCACTTTTCTTTGGGTCTGCTCTGCTTAAAACAAATTGTTCTCCATTCTAGACACCAAGCTTTAATTCTGAGGGAAGAAAGCTGACGACCCGATTGTGTTGTTGTAAAAAACATTTTGGACCGAATCACCACAAGGAGCACCTTAAAGGATAAAATAGTTTATTTTATAGTCTCATAGTAAAGGCAGGCCTTAACTTGCAAGACAATTGATGGCAGTATGTACAACATACTTGTAATTTCCATGGAATGGAACGAACAAAGAACTATCACACTAATTAGATCTTCCTGAAGAGAAATCAAATGGAAACAATATAAATACACCCGTTTCCTAGACACAAAATGCTTCCTTTTTTTCCCTTGGGGGGTGTGGGGGGGGGGGGGGGATTCAGGAACATTGATTTTTACTGTGTAAAGCACGACACATCGACGGAATTATTTTGCTTTCTCGTACTGCAAACCATGGGAGCTACCTTTGGACATTCAATACCTATTTCATACTCTTAAGGAAAACTACATGTGATAAATTGGCATTTTCCATGACTCGTGAGATTACTAAAAAATGCATAACATACTTTAGAACTTAAAAACATCCAATCAATGCTTTTGAATAATATATAGAACGAGATGCCTAACGTATTCAGCCACCTAAAGTCATTCACTACTTCAAGCTAAAGGACAAAATACGATACAAGTTTAGGATTATTCGGCTTCAAAACATCAATTTCAACAAAAGGAGTCGTGTTTTTTTAATTTATTTTGTGATCACAACGTGTCGGGCAGAATTAATCTGCAATCCAGTGGGGCCGAGGTGGGTCTCACTAACATTTGCTTCAAAGCGTCTTCACATTCTTACAAATTCATTTCTCATTTTTAAAAAGGTAAACTTCTCTTGGACAATTTATCTCTGTGTGTGTAAATTCTGAACTGATTTTTATTTTATTTTACGAATAACAAAAGAAAAAAAACCCACATAATATAGCAGTGCTTGGAGTACGCTAGGAGCACCACCCCCCTTAAAAAAACCTGATGGAGGAGGAGGGGCTTTTTTGAAGGTACCAAAAAAAAACACACCCAAGTCCCTAAATAGCCAAGCTGCCTCTTTCTGGGCTTTGGATTGTAGATGACGGGGGGGGGGGGATTACCAATGACTGAGAATCAAATTAAAGAGGGGGAGTGGGGGGGGGGGGGGGGGGGGCAGACAACCTGCAGCTCTCTAGATTGGTTGAAGCAGCCATCTTGCACCCTGCTGTTGTGGGGAGATTGGGTGGAGAAACGATTGCGGTGGTGTGAGGACGCCACGAGCCACCAGTGTCAGCCCAGCCACGTAGGGAGGGGGGAGGGGTGAGGGGGGGGGGCAACGGGGAGGAGGACTGTGAGGGGGGCCGGAGGTGGTTGCTGGTGGCACGAGGGAGGAAGGGAGGGAGGGGTAGATGAGCCTCCAGAGCTTTGAGGGCTGCGCCCCGTGCCGCCTCCAACCGGGACCAGGTGGTGGTGGTTGTTGTTGTTGTTGTTGTTTTTCTCCCTCTAGCTGGCCTCCACGCGCAGCTTCTTCCGGTTGGGCGGCTCCTCGGCCTCCGACTCGGAGCTGGAGTCGGAGCCCCCGTCGAACGCCGACACGGCGCTGCCCTTGGGGTTGGTGTACAGGCTGCTGTCGGACGAGGAGTAGCTGGCCTGGAGCTGGGCGGAGCCCTTCACCTTCTCCAGAGCGCGGACTGCGCGGCGGGAACCAACGGGGGAGAAAACGACCGGGGGGGGGGGGGGGGTTGGGAGAAGAAATATACTTTTGTAATCTAATAATGGAATCTTCACTACGCCCCAGACTAGGACTGCTTTGCAAACAGAAGGCGGTGTTGTTGGTGTTGTTGGTGTTACCTTGCTGCTCCAGCAGCGCGTTCTGCCTCTTCAGGTCGTCGATGTCCTGCTGGTGCGTGTGATTTTTTCGCCGCATGTATTGGATGTACTCTGTGGCTTTGTCTAGGATCTGCGCTCGCGACGCCTGTTCGGTAGACGGCCGTTAGTTGACACGTTCAGAAGCCGTGACGACAAATTTACGGAGTCTCACGTCACATTCGTTCTTTTTTCGTTGTACTGCAGACTGAATCAACCCCCGAGAGAAAAGGCACCCGGAAGCCGGACAGCGGACTAGCAGCGACATTTTGTCGTTTACTGTGAAGAAGAAATCAGTTTGTGTGCAGGACTGCCTTCTAACTTATTAGTTAAATAAGAAAGGTTCCCTTGCAGCAGCTACAGTGACATTTGCACTTTGGCCCTGAAGCCGCGAGACTCAAACTCCGCCTCCTGCCATGTGAGGAAACAATTGGCACGGACGTTTCCCTCGCATCATCCCACGAGTCCCGCCCTTCACGTGCTGTCGCAGTCAGAGGGGAGGACTACACAGCGTGTTCCCGGTTTACTGAGCCAGCTCTCCAAAGGCTCTCGTGTGGAAAAAAAAGCCCTCATAACAACTTGTTGACGCCGGTCCAAGTATTTTTCGACGGCGTCGCTGTCTCGCTGCTGCCAATCTGCACTTGTCCGCCATCTTCCCTCCTCCCAGTGCCATTTCTCTCCACTGACGCACACACACAAAGACATAGCATTCCAACAAGAAACACAAAACGCACTCATGCGCACGCAGCCTCTGCAGTACAACACAAAAACACTTTCAGACAACGTAAGTCAAAAGTTCAAAAGTTCCTTACATGAGAGCCTGAACATCGTGTGCCTGGAGGACTTGCAGGCTGAGCTTTACCAACCTTTTCTCCCTGCAGGGCGGGGACAGAGTCCCGGAGGCTGTGAAAGCTGTCTTTGATGTGGTCCCTACGTTTGCGCTCCAGGGCATTGTGGTGAGCCCGTTTGTCTGCCTGCAATGACAAGAGTCACACGGCCTTTAGCCCGGGCAGCAGAGCGGTGCGGGTGGAGGGCGGCGGGGGGGGTCCCCGGTCCGACCTGCACAAACGGCTCTGCTGCCGTCATGGCGACGACAACGTCGCTGCAGTTTTAACTCGGTGTAAAAAAAGGGTCATTTTCATTATGTACAGTATTTTTCTTGATAAATTGTTTAAACAAACAAAATACAAAAACAGTGAGAGGATCAGTACTGTGTTAAAAAAAAGTGCAAAGGGCAATGATATAAACACGACAGGTTAACTTTAACAAAACATTTGTACGGCTTCTATTCTTGGTTGGATTATATTTGATTTAAACATCAAACATAAAGCTGTCTTGTTGTCCAATGTCTAAACGTCTGTTATGCACCAACCGCCAAGTCAAATTCCTTCTATTTCTGACATATTATGGCAATAAATGTTTCCTGATTCCTGAAGACAGCTTTTAATGACATGAAGCCTTACAATATACAACTCAAGCTCTTATGTTAGTTGTGATGGTTGCTATTCGTTGGTGGAGACCCTGCAGACCACTTTGAAAATGAGGTAGAAGGCCGATTGACAGCAGTCGACCACCATGGTTGAAAAAAATAAAATATTCAAGTTACATGGGCCTGTAGTCTGTGGCCTTTTTGTCTTTCGCCCCCCCATAACATTTCATCTCCTCCTACTTTACAGGAGCACACAGGAGCGGCCGTGATGGAGAGAACAGAACATCCGGAGTGATTACACCACGTGAACTAAAGAGCAGAACTTCTGTCGTTTAGTTGAAGGTTACTGAGAAGAAGTCGGTGTGCAGAAACGCCTTCTAAATTATGCGCTCTCAAAACAGATTTATTCCTTCATTACAACAGCCACATTATCGTAGAGAATTCCAGGCTGTCGTCTCACATTAAGTTTTCATGTCTTTTTGCCAATTTAAATAACATCCAAATCCTTATTTTATACGGCCAATTAAAACACCACGGCTCATATAACAGCGCCTGACCGGCTCCAAAAGTCAGCCGCACACATTTGTGTTGTAATTAGACTGTAAAAGCACAAGATGGCTGCCGTGGTCACATGATCAGAGGCAGCCAGGAGATCAGTTTTGCTTGCCTGTCGTTCAACCTGCTTTTTAGGCCAAGCCGTCCCGGCCTCCAATCACATCCGATTCCAGGCCTAATCCACGCTGTCACCCGACCGAAGAGACATTAAGTCCAGCGGCCAATCAAAGCCCGCGCGAGCACGACCCATCGCCACGCTCCACACACCTCCGACAAAGCAAAGGCCCCACGTTAACGTTAGAGGTCGGGAGGGAGACAAAGCAGAAGTCAGGTCGGTGTCACGTGACTCATTATGGCTCAGGACGGGGGAGGAAAAACAAGCCACAAGTGAGACAACACGCAGGTCAAGACAAGCCTGCCGCGTGCTCGGTGGGGAGGCCGGCGCGTTGCATGTGACTCAGTCACCAACATCTGTAGTAACTAAATTAATAAAAAACGCAATCTCCCATTGTGCAATGTGACGCTCTAAAACATATCACACTAGATGCCTCGCAAAGGAAACTGAAACCGTGATGAAAAACCACGTTATCAAAACATGACGTAGTCCGGCTGCCATGGAGACAGCTGCTGCAGCTCGAGCCTCCTCCTCGTGGTATCACACACACAAAGCCAAAGGGAGGCCGAGGCTCCACTCCCTCCGGGGACACAAACAAACACATGACTGCCATGGATGGCATGTGCCATTAGAAGACACGGATGGTTTCGGTTCGTGGTTTACAAGAAAGACGAGGCCGATTCCTGCATCTGAAGCCGGACAAAGTCAAAGCTTAAATAACAATCAGAAGATGTATTTTTATAAACTTAGATTTTTTTATTGTAAAGATGTCAAGTTAGATGTAGTATGTATATTTTTGTATCTAGTTTGTTTCACTGCATTTCCGACCCCATGTTTGACGGGATTTTGCATCACACACACAAGATTTTGCTTACATTTAAAAGTAGTGTGGCTCACATTCTGTAACACTTAAGATTGTATTTTATATCATTAATAATTGTAATTAAGATCCTGTAATGTATTTAAGCTCTGGTCTCTGGAGCCGCTCTGGGTATAATTACTTTGCAATAATGGACATTAAGTGCTACGAACATGTGATACGCTTCCTCTAAATATCACTTCTTTGAACCTTTCCATGTTGTGGTTGAATCGCACAACAATCTCGTATAAAACCATTCTACAAAGAAAGCAACGTGCCATTTTACGTAGAGACGGTCTCCCACCTCTATATGCTGCTATGGTGTAAACAATACTCTTCCATGGAAGAGGAGGTTTGTTTCACACAGCCAATGACACAAACGTGTGTGTGGTAGATGAGGCGGTTCTGTGGGCCATCTATGACTTGACTTGGTGCATCCGGATCGGAGCGGTTTATCCCCTCTACATAGAGGGGGTGTAATAAAGTAGGCTACATTTTATACTAGCCTACTTCATATACTAAACCAGACAGAAATGTCTTATTTTAAGGGATTTAACTAAATTGATGGAAAATATAATTTATACATCATCATAAATGCTATAACAAAGGTTGGTATACTTATTTTACCAAACTCCTAAACAACTTCCAAACTCAGCTACTATTTCATTCCATCTCACTTGAGGATGACAAACAGACCAGTTCATTAATACCAAAGTTAACTTTAATACTAAACTACCGGCCTTGTACTACACGTTCTGCTGCCTCCCCGGCTCAGGTGTCCTATTGCCTAAGAGCCACTATTATCAGTTTGTCCTAAGAAACGGCAGCTTTAGCCAGCTGCCTGAGAGGACGCGGCAGCGGAGCTGCTCCCTCCGTTCTATTCATACCCGACCACGACACTTTACATAACGGCTGCCCGGTGGAGGAGCCGGTAGCGGCCTGCTTCTGTGGCGCCGATGACCGACTCGCCGGCGTTCTGCATGAAAGCACACACTTCTTTCGGAAGGGTGGTTTGCATGGAAAAACAACAGCCTTCCTCTGCTGATAACCGTGGAAACACCACTAAACCAGAAGCTGCAGCGGGCCAACGCCACCTCTGTTGCATAAATATTAGAGACGGCATGAAATCAACAGCTCCGTTCTTCCCCTGTGAAGCTGGATCACACAACGAGCGGTTTGCCTCAATTATTTTTTCCGTGGTTATTTTAGCTGACAGGGTAAACGGCCTAGCTCACATTCTGGGTGTTCAACGGGGTTAGAACGCGCAACAATATTAAACCCTACAACCCTCACATTTGAAAATCAATCCCGGGAATGGTAGATCGTTCCGTTTTTTTCCAATGATTTAATCAACTGTTGCCTGTTCATTTTGTGTCCATCAACTCAAATCTTCACAAACTAAGAGAAAAAGAGGGATTCACAGAATGAATGACGCCTCGTTCTTAATCAAAAGTGTTCTTTCAAAATTATACTCCATATAGCTTCCTTGACAGTGGCATAAAAAGCTGTAGCTAGTGAAAAATTTAACTGTCAAAGCTATTAATAATTTCCCAAATTCAGCTGTATTTGTATACCTGCAGGTATAAGAGCTCTTTACACAACCATTTAGGACAACACATTGAGTCATCCGGACATTAATGTATATCGCCTGTGATCAAATGACACTACAAACTAAAATGGTGAAGAAAATACTCAAAATGTAATCAATGTGATTGCCTTTCTGTTCTCTCATTCTAGTGATGTGGAGGGAGGGGGCGTTGTGCAGCCTGTGCATTGTTATTTTCTCTCCTAGCCCGGGTATGTGATGCGGCTACACGTCATTCATTGAGGCTGCCAACCCTTTAGTGGCCTGTAGAGAGAAGATGGCTCTAATCACTGGTTGCAACACAGGAAAAACATCCCGCACCACCACCACCCACCCCCCCCCCCCCCCTTCTTCCACACACGAAGGCACGTCCGAGTTGCAGGCGCGGCTACCGCTCCACCACACATGCAACAAGCCCGCCCACCCCCTCTACACCTTCACCACTGTACCACCATCATCACCATCGTCGTCATGGTGGTGTTGAATGCAGCACAGATGCAAACTGATCTCTCTTTATGCAGATGACCTAGATGTGTAATTTGCAACGAGGGGAAAAAAACACACTGATCACGAGCGGAGCCCCCGTGGTGGGAGGTGAACCGCTGGGGAGGTTTTTTTTGGGGGGGGGGGGGGGGGTAGTCGGACTGACTATCCGTCTAATACCGATCACGGAAAGCTTTGCATTAACCGGGAGGGGGGGAGATATAGAACACGCAATAATACCGCGTTTGTAGCGGGTTAAAGCTTTGGTCTAAATATAGACGTCGTGCCACCGTCTCTCTACGGCCGCGTACAGACAGGATGGGGGATGCCCTGCAATGCACTGCTAGTGTCGATGCAGAGGAACAATCGCAACGTCAAATGTCCGATTGCACATAGTTCAAAGCCTCGGAAAACGACGTGCACATATATACAGGTTAGAGTAGTAAATGTAGGTCTGCCACGAGGCAGAAATAAGTACTTTTGAGCAACATCACCTTCCATAATTTAAAACTACCAGTCGATTAAATACCAATAAAATAAGAAGAATGTGATGGATAAATAAACTTTACAACAGTAAAACATTTTTCGACATTAGAAAAAAAATCCCCCAGCATTACGCACCACACAGTGATATCTCGGTGAGTCTTCCTGCAAAGAAACAGAACAAAAAGTACAATTGTAGCCATAACTGTTCAGCAAATCGAACTGCCACGCTGAAGTCACTAGAAAGTCACACTTAGTAGGTTTATAATGCTACAAAGTAAGAAAGGATAGTGTGAAGTAAGATCACGACAGAAACATACTTAAAACAGGGAAGCTAGCAGGCGTATGGGTAGCTAACGTTAGCTGAGCCGCTAGGTCGGCTAACGTTAAATCGTAAGCTAGCAAAATAACATCGGTTAAAAGAGAAACGTGGTCATACTCACGTCACTATCGACTTCGATATCATCGTTATCACTCATTCTTCGATACAATAGTCTACTTTAAAAGGGACAAGTGGCTAAAAAAACAACATGAATCAGTTTAGCACCGACCGGCGCTCTAACAGGCAGACTGGTTAACGCTCACGTTCTGTTTGGACAGAACTGAGGGGGATTCCACGTGACTACAGTCGCCACACGTAGAAGCCACTGCGCAGCGCGGGCGCGCAGCCTCCCCGGCGCGTGGGAAATGTAGTTCCTCAAGCCATTTCCCCGTCTATTCGTTTAAAAATGTACATTTCTAAAGTATGTTAGAAGTCAAATCATTCCGCAAAGAGAGAGATGTTCATCAAGCCATGAGTGGTTTTAATATTAAAACATTTTTTAATATTGTCAACAGCTATTCTTAATTGTACACTACAATATCCAGAAGGCATTAATCCCGCAGACGACGTGATAGCGTCTCTCGCTTCAGAAGCATTATGGGAATTGATGTTTGCTGATTCATACATCAGAGAAATTAAATAAGGCCATGGCTGAGATACATGGTTTGCCGACACTCAAGACACCATACTCACTATTGATATACATTTATTGATATAGAAAAATGAACATATACTGATTGTTGGGTCTTGCCCTAAAAATCAAACATTTAGGTGTATGATGTAGAATTTTACACAAACACCTCTTTTGAAGATTATTTTATTTCCATGCACTGGTGGAGAAAAAAACATGTAAAGTTTGGGGCCTGGTGTCAGGTCACATTGCAAATAATCTGCTCTGGTGTTTCCTTTTTTCACTAAATTGTGCTGTAAGGAGCTTACACTGTGGATTATTGTGCGCTGCAACAGTGGATCAGCAAATGTATAAAAAAAAACTGCCCCCCCCAGCAGGTCAAGAGGCCACAGCAGCTGCAGGCGACACCCTGGCCTCCGTGTCCATACGGGGCTTTAGACCTGCACTGGCCTTTGTCCTACACTGTCTCCTTCCACTTTCTAGGATCACTCAGGCCCTCCCCCCCATATCGGTTTGACCTCTGAATGTAGTCCCCCTGCCAATCTTTCAAACAAATCTGCCATTTTATAGACTGTATGTCCTGCAGCAGCAGAGCCAAACAGGGTCACCCAGAAACACGGTCTGCAGCCCTATAGCACTATGTAAAGGATGACAACACAATAAGACCAGGCTTTTAATTATGCATCCGCTGAGTGAAGTCCCTCTGCCTTCATCAATGACATCAAGAAAGCAACTATATTTGCATTTGTGCACTACAATCGCATTTGGAATTACCTCTGGGATGGACAAAAAATACATGGCAATGAGAAAAACAAGAACCAAGATTTTTCATGTTGGCTGTCTGGCCTCAACCTCCATGTTACCCCCACCCCCTCTAGGCCTGAGTGGAGTTAGAAAGTGTTTTAGTGCCAGTTTGGTCATTATTATTCAAGCTGCAGGGAGCTCAGACAGTGATTAGTGACGGCCGGGGCAGTAGGGGGGGTATTAAAGGGGGCGTACAACATCTTAGTTCTGTATTTCCCTCTTTTTAACCCCGGCTCTCAGGTACGTCAGTAATGTTACCACCACACATGCCTTGTTCAGGTTGATGGGAAATGTTCAGGGTTGGACCTTATTGCAGCTGATTGGTTGACGTGACAATAGATACACTGAAGATCCTCCAATTTAAAACTTTCTTTTAGTGGTAATGTTTCTTTTTCGAATTATATACTCTATAAATCTGTTCATAATTGGTGGAATGTTAGGTTTTTTGCAGCCTGCTTAGCAACAGCAGAATTCCGCAGCAAATGGAAAGCGATCAGAATCTTTGTCGTTGGCTTTAAAAGAAATAATCCGTGGACTGCTTATCGTTTGCCATCATGTGCTGAGTTTGTACTCTGGCGAAAGCAGAGTTTCTACTGGTTCTGTTGCTCTTCTCTGAGTTCTGGGGACAATTCGGGCCTCCTCTTCCACTGCATCATTTCTTAAAACGAGATCCCCCCCAAAACTATCCTTCCCACCTCTCTATCGGTTGTGGCGTGCCACTTTGTATTGTGTCGTGCGATGACATTTACAGCCGCTTGAGGCCGCTAGAAGCTCTTGTAGACGTTTCTCTGTGAGGTGGCTGGTGAACAAATCAAACAGAGAGGATTCAAAGGGGTCTTTGATGAGACGCTCACAGGCTCTCCAATGATCATTTCCACGATGCAGACTCCTTCCACACACAAAGCTTCACGAGAGATAATTATATAGTGTGTGTTTTCTTTTTTTAATATCGCAGATCTATGTAACTCGGAAATAAACAAATGTGTTTCTGACAGGCTAAACAATATATTTTAAGTATTTTTGGGAGACTCATCATGATCGATCTCAGAGTGTTTCTCACGGCAGGTGTATGGCATGGGCGTACTCATACAGCGCGACCCCCAGTCTACTGATTAGGAATAGCAGCTTCTTTCACAGAAATGCAATTTGTGTCATTCTTTAATGGCCATTAATGGCAAAGTCATCCAGCGGCCTGAGTCGGATCCACTAGCGGCCTGGATCTGGCCCGCGCTCCGTATGTTTGACACCCCTGTTGTAGACCATCATTTAAGGCACCAACAAGTTAATAAAAAAATGACTCACAAACATCTTGATTATCAGACGATGCGCAACACAATCTGCCTCCGTGTGCGAGAGGGACGTTCAAACTGATATTGAATAAAGTGAAACATTATTTGCCGTTTTTTCCCAACAACGTCCCATTTAACGCTCGCGCTGCACAGGCCGACGATTGCACTAGATGGCACATCTGTGTGACTTGTAGCCTCCATGTGTCATTTATGATTGATAGAAAAGAGCCTGCAAACACTGGCTGAGTAGGTTTGGCGCAGCAGTGAAGAGTACAGGACCCTCTGTCACAAAAGGTAAAGACACAATTTATGAAACAATGGCTGTAAACAAATCTGTCGGTTTCACACTTTAAACGGGGATAAGTGTTTTGCTTCTGGTGAATCCTTCGGGGGTGCGGCTTCTTTTTTTTCTTCTTCAAGCTGATCTCCAAGAATAGGTGTGCAATTCCCACCTTCACAGCAATCGAGAAGTCAATATGCAGTTGAATGACACATTTATGAAACCCGGCGGCTCTTGTTTTCTGATTACGTTTTTGTTTTGTGTGCAAAATGGAGGTAAGAAATGCTGCAAAGGCAACTTGTCTGCACACAGCATGCGAGCATGCCAGTCGGGAGGATGTGCTGCTTTTAACTCGGCATCTAAGCCCAAAGAACTGCAAGATTCAGAGAAAGCAAACAATGTGTGCGTTCTTTTAAGTGACTTGCTGCGGAAATATGTGTTTTTGGCCGGGAAATATAAATATAAAAGAAAAATAAAGTAGGTTTGCATCTCTTATTCTGTGACTTATTGACGTGTTCCCTTTAATTAGACACCTGCAGCAGGAAGCACATTGTTGATACTTCATAGATAAAATTGCATGACCTTTTATTGAAACATGCTTCAGATACTTTACATCCTTTTGCCATTGTTAGCAAGCATAAGTTGTATAGGGAAAAATACAGTTGCAATGAAACATATTACATCTTTGGAGGAGAAGTCACAATGGCAGATACATATTTGCCTTAAATAACACATATATTGATGAGAAACTTTTTCATATGGCATTATAAACAAATTCTCAGATGTTTGTATACAGCTTAAGAAGAATAAAGTGAAGTGCCACCTTTTCTTTGCATGTAGGAAGCTGGTCTATCAGTGTTTGCTGAACAAGCATACATAGATTTCTAATTGGAATATCACACGTATCTATAAAGTGGTTTCTGTAGTACATTTAAGGTATTGTATCTGTCCCTTTCTTCACTTTTAACCATGTATGAACACATTTAAAAAATAGCTTGGGCTGTTTCAGGCTGTAAAGTTAAATTACCATTACATAAAGGGTTGCTGGCATGATGTGTACTATGACCTGACAGATAGCACGGCTTATCAACAGAACAGTGACCTGTTCACAGGAGCATGCGGTTATTTATTGAATTGGGATCTCAATAATTCTGTCGAGGACTGCTGCGCATTGCATTCTCATTAAAAAGATCTCATAATGGTTGGAATTTCCAAAAGAATAGTTTAATATATTTTTCAGCACTTTCTGTGACGTACATATTTATAATGCAGAGTCATTTCATGTGTTGCAATCCTCCCGTGGAGCTGTATAATCAGAAGTAAAAGCGCTCCCTCGTGTGTTTGTAAAGTATTATAGACACAGCCATCATGGAAGGTGCAACTGAAAATGAACTTTGTATCCAAAAGAATATGGACAGCAATATCTTTGCATCACGCCTATAGGGCGTTCATAGTACCCTAAGTACGTTTTTTAAGGACCTTTCCTCCCCCCGTCTGCTTAAATCTCAGCTCTGATTATTCTAAAATGTATTGAGGCAATGCAGGTAAAGGATGATCTAAGAGGCAGAATCTATACAATGAAGTCTCCCCGGGCCTTTCTTCTACTCCCCGACAGAGCAGCTAAGACCGGCCTGGTGACTGATTTGGAAGGCTTCTGTTTTTTTTTTTTCATAAAAAAACGCTTTAAAAGTATGATTTCATTTATTTATTTAAATATAGAGGTGAAAACGATGAGGTCGTTTTGTTCCGACACATTGTGTTTTGCACATTCCCACTCCCAAGCTGCTGCGACATGACGGACTCCCCGGACTACGCATCGGAGGTCTTCTCTGATCCAGGTCTGTGGGGAAACCAAAGCTTCTCCTCTAACGGGTCGGCCAACGGCACCGCTCTCCACGACCCCATGTCTTCGGGGATGAACAAGGTCATCAACGTACTCCTGCTGGTCATCGTTTTCATCACCATGGTTTCCCTGGGATGCACCATGGAGGTGTCCAGGATCAAGGTGACTTTGGCTGCCCGGACATTCACATCTTGTGGGATTAACCAATAGGCTTCAGCATCATGTTGACACTTGTGTACTAAAGCATCTTTTTCCTTCTTCCCAGAGCCACATACTGAGACCTAAAGGGCTCGTGATAGCAGTGGTGTCCCAGTATGTTGTCATGCCTCTGGTGGCCTTTTGTCTAGTTACGGTTGGTACTCCTTTACAATACTGCAACTTACTCTACTGATTGAGACAATATTAATGCCGTTAAATTTGTTTTCATCTATTGTCTCACATTTATTGGCATTTGGTTTTGCGTGTATTCCCCTAATCCAGTTATGTTTTTTGATTGTTTTAATACATTTTATTTAGCACTTTGATCATACATACTGTATGTATACATTTATCCAGCCTCTCAATGAAGATTTGCCCCTTGTGTTTAATTTCTTATATCACAGTTTGCTACTTAAACTGTCGCACTGGATTATGAGATGCTCTCTTGCATTGATCCCTGCGTTTGCACCTTTCATTTCCGTAACAAAGCTGAGATCAGCAGAGGCGTCACTACGCCACGTTATCGGTAACGTTAACACACCCACGAACTGCGTCTGAATTCTTGATATTGTTTCACTCCGGAAGGCGTTCCAGCTTACTGAAATCAGGGCGGTGGTGGTTCTGATCTGCGGCTGCTGTCCCGGAGGGAACCTCTCCAACATCCTGGCCCTGGCTCTGCAGGGAGACATGAACCTCAGGTACAGGCCCAGCAACCCCCAGTTAACCCGCTAATCAGGTAAAAGTAGAAACTGCACAGTGTGAAAAATACTAACTAAAGGCAAAAGTGATGGTACCTCTACAACTAATCATTCACAAACCCATCGGAGTATCTCTCAAACGGCTTTGCTGCAACAAGACGTATTTAAAGTATGGCGGCCCTGATAGCGGCGAGCTGTTGACCGTGTCGCTTCCAATTGGGTTGATGGGGAATGCTGGCGTTGCACTGTAACAGCTGCTCATGTCAAAACACTCCTGGGTCTCCAGCAGGGCCGGGTCTAGACAGGCATGTATGAGGGGGCAGCCACAAATCTTGAGGGGGCATTGTGCTCCAGCACCTTTTACCATGTCTAATTGACAAATTAGTTTGAGGGGGCACAACATTTATTTGAGGGGGCCAGGCCCCCTCTTGCCCCTGCCTAGACCCGGCCCTGGTCTCCAGTGTGTCGTTGTGTCTGACCCCTGACATGACCACAGACATGACCCCTGACATGACGACATGGGATCGACATTACATGAATTCAGTTTCATGCTGGGAATAAGTGAGTTATACCCCCCCCGCCCCCCCTCAGCATTTTGATGACAACCTGCTCCACGTTGCTGGCTTTCGGCACGATGCCTCTGCTGCTCTCCATCTACTGTCGAGGCTTCGACCTGCACAGCGCCATCCCCTACGGCGAGATCAGCATATCGCTGGTCATGACCCTCATACCGTGCGCCATCGGCGTCGTCGTCAACTACTACAGGCCAAAGTACGCCAAGATCATCACAAAGGTCGGTGCATCCACGAGAGGGTTGCGACAGAAACCTTAGAAATAGGTTGTACATTCATCCTTTGATCTTTAATAAAGGCTCATTCATTTCCTTAAACAGCCAATTTAACATGAGAGGCGTATTTTTGGGGCAGTAAAGGCGTTTAGGAAACAGTGTTTCCAGTGGCTCCAGAATGATGATGAAATGAATCTAATTTGTCTCTTGCTTGGCTGTCCTCAGGTGGGCCTCACGTTCACATTCGTGGCTGTGACGGGCATCATCATCATGACCTCCTATCTGAGCGGAGGCTCAATCCTGACGGTGCTGTCCGGCCCCCTCATGGCCATCAGTGCTCTCATGCCCTTCATCGGCTACACCTTTGGTTACTTCATCTCCTGGCCTTTCAAACTAAACCAATCGTGAGTTATTCGGTGTGTAACACACAATGCGCCGCGCCGCGTCAACCATGTCTGAGAATAAAGAGCCTTTTCCTTCCTATGGATCCTTGCCTTATGAATCAGGGAGATGAGGACTGTTTCTATGGAAACAGGCTGTCAGAACACCCAGCTGTGCACCACCATTCTGAAGCTGGCCTTTCCCCGGGAGCTGGTGGGCACTCTGTTCCTCTTCCCCATGGTCTACGGGTTTTTCCAGGCGATGGAGGCGGCGCTGCTCATCGTGGCGTTCAGGTGTCACCAAAGATTCACGCTCAAAAAGAAAGGTGAGACAAAAAAGGAAATTATGCGAGAGTTGGTCTGATGGATCGATCATTGATTCATACTTTGAGTTTATAATGGGTTTGTCTGCGTGACCTACAGAGAAATATCAGCCTGCCAACAGTGAGGACCGGTTGAAGGAGGCCTGTGAGGGGCGCGCTGTGACAGAAGCTCCTAAAAGCACCAACGCGGCCACTTCCTCACCTTCCTGAACAGAGACTCTAGAAACTAAAGTGTTACAGCCGGGGAGCTACAGTGATGTTTTGTGTAACATGAATTGAACTTTGTATTGTTTTCAATAAAAAGCACTTATGAAGCACATAGTTATGATCTAGTTCAAATGTGTTTATTGTTTCAATGCACCGTATTTCTTACACCATAAGAAACGTCCATATTTTTCACTGAAAATAAAATCCATACGTACAAAAACGGTTGCATTTATTTTCTTAACTCTTGTCTACATGTTCATTTAAACCACAGTAACAGACACGGTACACGCATTCTTGGAATTACATTATACACTTATGTAGAAAGCAGCAACGCTGTACACAGATCTAAACCAACATAATAATTGTAATTACAATGCTAGAATAAACTGCATTTTAAAATAATTTTTAAGTGTTGACCTTATATTTAAGGTTTTTTTTTACAACTCTCAACAAAATAAAAGTCAAAGGCAAAAAATAAGTCAAATCAATAACATTAACAGTGAATTACTGTACAGCGGTTTAACGGTGCTGTTTGTGCACATCTGTACAGTGTTCTTGATACTGCCAATGGTACAACTCTAAATTTTGATCAAACAATAACCACATGCAGGCATCCTCAGGTAGATACACGCACACACTCACACACACATACATACACACACACACACGAGCTGTTGAGGCTACAAAAAAAGAGACAACATGGAAATTGATAAAGCTCGCAGACCAAGAAAAACAAAAAACCAAATTGCAATAAAAAGAAATAAAGTAGTCACACGACTCATCAAAAGCGCCGTAGTAGTGCAAAAAAAAAAAAATCCCTCTTCGAAGTTGTTCAATGATTACCAACTTTAGAAACCCGTTACCAGGGAGACGTGGCGCTGGTTCACTTGAGCTTTTGATGAACTGGGAGTAAACACACACAGGGGCGAGGGCTGTGGAACAAATATCTTCCGTTTGTGGTATTTAACTTTATCGCCCTATAATAGCAATCAAATATATGAATGAATGTGTCGGTGTTTTAAAACGTGAAAAGCCTCAGGATCATTATGAGAATCCACACAGGAAAAAAGAAAAAAAGCTCTTGTCTGCGTGGTCACAGAAGTTCCAGATCCGGCTGAATCAAGATTTCCATCCGACGGCAGCGCTTAGCGCTGGCTGTCGGTAGAAGGGGAGCGAGAGTGGGAGCGGGAGCGGGAACGAGAGCGGGACCGGGAGGCCCTGAGGGCGGGCGGGGGGGGCGGCGGGGTGGCGGACTTGCTGGTCTTGGACAACCCTTTGGCGGCCTCCTTGGACTTGGAGCCCGGAGACAACGAGCCGCCGACCGGGGACCTGCTGGGGGAGCGGGAGCGGGAGCGGGAGCGAGAGCGGGAGCGGGAGCGGGATCGGGAGCGAGAGCGGGAGCGGTTGTGGGGCTTGTGGGGGGGGCTTCGGGAACGCCTCGGGGAGCGGGACACGGAGCGGCCGCGAGAGCGGGACCGTGAGCGAGAGGAGCTGTCGGAGCGGGAGCGACTTCTCGACCTGATAATACGAGAGAAGATTGACATTAGGATTCACATCACACACCCCCACGGATTTATTCTGTGTGAACAATTCATTCATAAAGCTTAAGTGTGTAGTCATTTATAGAATACTACTGAGCAGAATCTTGAATTTCTGAAAACGCCTATTTCAGGTGCTGCTGTTAGATGTGAAATTTGTCTCAGCTCATTTCAGCCCAGCTTAATTAAATCGATTTATTGTAATGGGGCACATTATTGCCACATCTGTGAGCTTGGTGTTATTATGGTGAGTAGATAACCTGAGTGGAAAGTGGAGGCCATTGTGTGCATGAGATAGAAAGAAGCTCACCTCTTCTTGACTGCCTCAATGAGCTTGATTTTCCTGCCATTGATTTCCTTTCCATGCAATTTGTCCAGGGCATTTTTTAGATCGCTGCCAGAAGCAAACTCAACGACCCTTTGGGGGTGGGGGGAGACAGACATTAATTACAACGTACATATGCTCATTTGTAATGCATAGAATAGCCTTCTTCAAAATACAAGACACAAGTGACTGATATGCTACCCAGGACCCATGCGCTCATATTCACAAGGGAGCGAAAGGTCTCACCCTTCGTTGAGCTTGGGCCGATGTGCGTCTGCAAATGTCACCTCTCCAGCTTGTCTCATGAAATCTTTCAGGTCCTACACATGTACACATCAGTCAACGTAGGGGAGAGGCTCAGGACACACAAAAAACAGGCATTACAGGACTAATTTACCAAAAAAGAGAGATTGTTAGATTTTCTGAGAGGACTACACAGGGTACTGTAGATAAGGAGGAGTCCAAGAACCTTGTTGGCTGTTTAATTATTCAACAGTGTGTGTGCAGGTTGCATAAAGTAAACAGAGAAATACAACAGCTTACTACAGATACAATGTTTGCCAATTTGGATATGAGCCAATTCATTTTAGCGCTAGCATTTGTTTACAGGTAAAAAAAAAGGTGAGATTCTTGGACTCATCACAACTAGAGACATGAACACCATCTGCATGATCTGAACTGCAGTGGCGCCACTTGGGCAGCCTTTGGCACCAAGAGCCCCATTTTCCCTGGCAAGGAGGGCACAGGGCTCCATGGCGGGGACCACCCGGTCTCGGCACCCTGCCTCGGTAAAGAGAGTGAACAGGGTGGAAGAGAGGAAACTACTACCTGAGAGCGAAACCCCTCGGGGTGGGCCGCAGGCTCTTCGAGCCCACCATAACCTCGGGATTACAGCAGATTTTATCCATGGGCACCTGGGAGGAACTCGCACTCTCTCTCTCGCGATGTGCGGGAACACCAGAGGGGGGAAGGGAGGGGTGTAATCGATCGACCCGAAGCCCCTCAAATTAACGAACCATCGATCAATACGGCACCGCCATCGACTCTCGCTCTTTCCTCTCCTTTCCTTCTCTGCCAACTCTCTGTTTCCTCTCTCTCGCTCTCAGCCACACACCAGTCATCCCCCTGCATTCGACGGGGGGCGTTGCGGGCGAGTGAAGGGGGCCGCCAGCACCTCTAGTGTGGAGCGATCGCTCACATGACCAGCAGGCATCAACTAGGAGTAGGACAGACTGACGCCAGAGGCTCAACCCAGACAGTAGGACCCAGAAGGGGTAAATTCCACCATAAGCGAGCTCCATATGACACAACAGTCAGGCTGGCAAATAAAGGGGTGAAGAATTGGTTAAAATTTTGAAAAAAAGGAACAAATTCAGTGTTTGCTTGTTGTTATTAGTTCTTAAAGTCATTACATAGCTGCATGAGATTAAATATCGAGAACATTCATATAAAAAACAATTTAGGCCTCATCACAATAAAATAGCTGGTTTGTTTATACATATTAACAAGTTATCATTTTCTTTTTTAGCAGCACAACAATCTACAATTATATGTGTGTATTGTTGGAGGCAGACTGTTGGAGGCGATAACATGTGTGGTGTAGCAGCTTGTAGAGACTTGCTAATTATGAGTATGTTGCAATACTAACCTGCCAGCTGACTCGAGAGGACAAATTCTCTACGATCAGGCGGTTCTCAGTGCGCATCGGAGGAGGGTTTCGGCTGAAAGCGGGAAAATCAAGCTTTCATTGGTTGCTCATCAATAGCAAACCTAATGTGGCCTTTTCTTTATTTAAAAAATATAGTAAACAAAACATTCATAGTGTGTATTAAGTAAGGCATTTTTAGCCTTTTAGGTAATTCATTGAATCCTAATTAAACTATTTTACCAGACCAAAAAAGTGAAGCTTGGACAAAAATCAAAACAAATAACTCAGATTAGATATAGAAAACAAAAACACAATTTAGTTAACGTTTTCCACAACATACTTGCACACAAGGTGCTTCCTAGAATGACATCCAGTAAAACTGATCTGCCTGCCGTCATGAAACACGTGAGCTGTACCTATGGGGGATGTAAATACTTTACCTCCGACTGTTCTGGGAGCCGCGGCCATATCGATCCGGGAAACGTCCTCCTGCACCTCCACCTCCACCTCCGACTCCGCCTCCAACTCCACCTCCACCTCCTCTGCCACGACCGCCACGCAGACGTACGCGGGCGTGCTCAATAGTGACCCTTAAAATAACAGGAAATGCTTTTTCGTTTGGGTTCTTCTTTGGAAATAAACCTGGTTACCGTGGAAACGGTTAAAATTGTATTTGCATTTACCACGCGGTCCTACCTTTCGCTGCACAGCTCTTTGCCATCAAGCTCATAAACAGCATCTTCAGCGTCTCTGGGATCCTCAAACTCCTACAAACACAACAACGCTTTTCAAACGGCTATCCACCACATTTAGGGCCTCATGTTGTGGCACAACAGCATCGATCAGAATATTCCCATCATGACTTCTAGAGATATTGCAAGTAAATTGAGCAGGAAGTGAAGTCACAGATTTTAGCCTCTACGGAGATGGTGACGTGACGGCGTGGGTGCATCATCCGGTGTGACGTAAATAAACTCCATGTTTAGTGCGTCGTACGAACGGCTACTTGAGGTGAACGTTGGGGGGCATTGGAAGCCGCCCCCTAACACACCCATCACCCCCCCCCCCCCCACCCGACTCACCACAAAGCCGAAGCCTCTCTTGAGGTCGATGTCTCGGATGCGGCCGTATCCTTTGAAGAATCTCTCCACGTCCTTCTCTCTGGCGGAGGGACTCAGCCGGCCGATGAAAATACGACACCCGCTCATTGTTGATGTCATTCGGGGGGCGGGGGGGGGAGAGAAGAGGGGGCGCAACCTGCGAACGAGACGCAACGGTTAACCCTCAACGAGAGAAGCTCTGACGGGCGTGACGTCAGCCGACACGGGGAACGGGGCACGCACGCGTTAGTGACATTGAGGAAATGTTCACGGCTTTGCCGCTGTCATTGCGTGCCATTGTGTGTCATTGTTGTCTCATCTTGTGTTAGCGAGCTAGCCACAACAAACTGCAGGGCCTCGCGACCCAAGACGCTGCACCGCTCGCTGCTTTGAGCACGCGACGGATAATGTTCACTTTTAACAAAAACGGTAGTAACGATATTAGGCTTTTTTTGTAAAACGAAAACACGTACGTTTGAGGTGGTGGTGCTGGTGGTGATGATGATGTTTTCCTTGCAGGATGTAGAGAGTGACCCGCAAAAAAAAAATCAAACAAAATGGATCCGCTGCTGTTCACGAGGGGGCGTAAACGTAGGAGGGTCCTCCTCGTTCTTCTTCTCCTGCTGCGTCTTCTTCTTCTCTGGAGTTTACCGCCACCTTCTGGTTGTTAGCAAACTCCAGAAGGTGACACGTACCTTGTTGTTGTTTAGTGTGTTACAATTGAGATCTTGATTTTCTCTTTCCATATCATCATAAAATTCATATATGTAAAATATTTCAAAATTGTTCATTTCGCTTGATGATATTCTCAAGAATCAAACGTCTCAAATCAAAACAATAGTTACTGTTGATCATTAAAATGAGGCTTTCCTTTTTATATCATGCATTAGAGTAGTAACAAGCATGTAACAAAATGCAAAATACATTGGTCATTGTTAAACAATAATAATAACCAGATATTGTAAATGTACATTTGTCAATGTTTCTGTAACTTGTGTTAAACTTGTAGACATCATTTATAAAGGAAAAGAACAATAAAAGCAGTTGAAATATTCAAGTCAAGTGAAAATGACTCACATCGATCACATGCTCCTCAGTATAAAAGGACTCCATGTTTACATTTAATAGAGTGAGTCATCTTTTTTTTTCCATCAGGTGTTGGGTTAAATTTTAAGGAATATATACAGGGCATTTGTACGGTATGCCAGATTACCAGTCCAGCCCTGAATATATATATTCCCTGATATTTTATTAATCACTTTGAGGAACTCTCACTTTTTCAGTTCCAAACCCATTGAAAACGTTTTCATCCGTGCAGGACTAAAACATGGCGCTACAATCTTTTAGTTCATCTCCCATCACCAAATTGCTTTGCAGCAATCTTTGAGATGTATTTCGTGTCACGCTGAAGAATAAGGAAAACGGTAGGGTATCTGAACATGACGTTACTTTATGTGTAGTGTTAAAATCTGACCACCGGGTGTCGCTCATACACAGTAATATGATACAGAGAGGAAGAATGAATGACATTTCATGAAAACAGCATACAGCAGGACGAATAATAATCTACTAGAAGTTCAGCCAGTAAATATTTCTGCCATCATTTCAAGAGTACATAATTGTTCAGAAGAAGTCATTTCAAATGTGCTGTGGCTTTAAAGCTCCATAGAGAGGTCATTACGCAGTCAAATAAAACCACGAGGCATTATTCAGGAAGCAGTTATGAATCAGCCATGAAAATAAACTGCAACCACAACAGACCAAGTAAACTTCAGAACGGTAAAAGGTTGCTTTTGAATTGATGCACCAGGTGAGTATATCCGTTGATATATTTGGTAAAGGTATCATGTGGTGCTATAATGTGATTCATGTCGCACCGTATGCCTATAGACGCAGACCAGGAATAGCTTTTGAGATATTATTTTTATTACTGGTTGTGCAGTGCCAGGAACAAGGCTAGTGTATTCATCCAAGCTGGAATTGAACAGAAGCAGAATTGTCATGTGCAGAGGTTCAAATGTTTTTTTATCCAAACATAACGATGGATGATGAAGTACTGTAAATATCGGACCTAAAATCTGATCTAATTTACTTTATGTCCGTTTGATACATACTTTCATCAAATGACACAGGAGAGGAGAATATCCTGACATTGGCTTGAATAAATGACACCTCGTCTTCCACATTCAAAAGAAAGCTTTAATTAGAAAGTTATGTACACACACACACACACTGTAAAATTAAATTAAACTTTATACAAATATTAAATTACTATCTTCACACCCACTGCCATGTACAGAGAGAAAAAAAATCAAAGCTGAAAGCATTTGAAACTAAGAATCAAGATGTGTACTTTTTTTACTTATAATCTTCAGGGACGCAACACCGTACAACAGTGCTTCTGAATGCAAAGTTAGTTTTTTTTCAATCCCATAATATTGTGATGCCTTGAAGCAAAGTAGTAGCAACAGAAAATTGAAATATAGGTGCTTATAGGTTCATCATCATCACCATCATCATCACAGTAGCTGTAAAAGCTAAGGGAGGACAGAGAAGAATGGACATTCTTTTAGTCGTGTCCACAACTAAAGTAAACTGATAAATACACAAAGACAGTTTTATGCATAGAATAGAAAAGAACAGAGTAAGGCCATTGGGAAAACGGAATCTGTTGCAATATTGTAAAGCAACCAACAAGGAGGCTTAAGTTTATACAAACAAAAAAAAGTACAACTCTAAGGCAACATTCTGTTTGCATTAATAATGGAGCCGTTGACAATGACAGACAGCCACAAATGCCAAACTAAATCAGAATAAAAATTAAACAATGTTCAGGGTTGTTTTTTTTCTTTTTCTGAAGTTCTTGGATACAGGATACTTTGGAGCCATGCTGTTTCCAGGGTTACCAGCTCAACTACCAAAGCTTTTCAACTGGAGATGAAAAACGGAGGATGATTTCAGACAACATGTCATGATTCTCTCATATATTTTGCACTCGGCGTAAGGAGGGTGAGCGAGTGTACGTGGCGGGTGGGGGGGGGACTGCGGCGCTATGAAACCACACTTCAGTCTTTCACTGCAACCAGTTGCAGTTGGGTCCATAACGCACTAAAGTGTGGAGTCTTCTGTTCAGTGGGGAGGTGGACGGGAGGCGCGTCCTCTAAAGGGACTTGCGTTTTCCAGCCATTCGGCAGAAAATGACTAATATTCTAGCTTGGGAGCAGATGAATAATACACACATTGTGTAGACGAGTTGGTGCCTGAAGTGACGCTGATCAATGCTGGGGGGGACATTTTGCTTTGGTGAAAGACAGGGAACACTGCGAAGCCAGTCTCTGGTCTGAAGAGAGGCAAAAATCAGGAAACGGCTCTATTGAGGCCTACCATGAGGACATATCCTCTCCTGCCTGGCTAAAGCACAATGATGCACACACACACACACGCACACACACACACACACACACACAATCAGCAACTCAAAGCAAACTGAGCAACACACCAATAAATACAGGCAAGAACACTAGACACGCACAACCCTAGAGTTAAGCCCACTCGGCACACTGAAAGACAAGCATCTCCTCGGCTTTCAGACCCGATGTGAAACGACGTCTCCTCCTCCCGGTTCAAGTAAGATGCACAGCACGGCCCAGGAACCAAAGCACCAGTCAACCCCACTCATGCAGCAGAAGGAGCTCCTTCCAGACAGCCGGCAACAGAACGGAGTGGAGTGGGGGGCGAGGGGGGGGGGGGGTCTTCACAGTTGTGATAAGGTACTTGGTAAATTGCTGTACCCTGCTTTTAGCTCCCGCCAAGTGCTTCTCAATCCCACAGATTCAAATGCGGGACGCCGACGCCCTGATACTTGGAAAGCCGGAGATGGAAACGCAGAGAGAACAGAGAGAGGGGGGGGGGGGTGCAGAGGAGGCTTCATGCTTCGTTTAGAGTGCCACCGTGCTGTGGCAGCAATAACAAAAAAAACAAAAACAACATGCAGCATTCACAAAACACCCAGCCGTCACTCACAATTTTTCAAGTACAGCGGGGGGAGGATTCTGAGCGCCGCGGCATCAGGAGCGAGTTGTTGATTATTCGTTTTTCTTTTGTTATCCGCAGAAAGCCCGGACAGGGTCGACCCGTCTCGGCCGCTGTGGCCTTCTCCGACGGACGGACGCCTCCCCGAGAGCAATGTTTTCCTAGAGACCTGCACCTGGGAGGAGGCCACGGTAGCCCCCGCCGACGTAGCCTAAAGTTACACATCTGTGACTCGCTATGCACGTTTCACACATACATCGGATCTGCAGGGTTTATGTTGAGCTGGCACCACTTGGGGTTGTCCAGATTGTTGCCGCCTTTTGATCCTTTGCGCAGCGTTGTTGGCTTTGCTCCGCGCGGGCAGTAATGGCAGGAGAGGTTGCATGGGTAATGAAGGGAGTAGTTCAAGTCTTTTCTCTGCTGGCGCGGCTGAGGGTGAATGGTGGATGTAAGGGTGGATGTAAGGGTGGGGGCATCAGATTGTGGACAGCCATCAGTCAGTCCTGGTCAGCGTTTGGGAGATGGGAGAAAATGAGCCGTTGGATGGCGATTGCAGGCTGGGAGGCTTCATGCTTCCTTCAGCAGGGGAATATCTGCAGGGAGATGGAGACACACAGAAGAAGAGAGAGGTCAGGAGAGAGTCGGCTGTTCAACCAACACGCAGCCGTGCAGGCCACAAGGCCAGCGTGCACATCCTCCCATTGAGTATTAAGGCTATTTGTAACAATATTACAAATAAAGGTAGTCTGAATGTCTCTAAAGCAACACAGACTCTACACAGTAAATAACGTTGGAAATGCATTTCAATTGAAAATGTATTGATCATGTCAACCAAGGAAATCACTGAGAAAGGTGTCTTTACTTTGCAATTAGGTTTGAAGTTTGCATGTTGTATTTGCCTAGCAGGAACATTGTTTTCTGAAGATAATATTTAGCTTATGTCTGATATCTGTAGTGTTAAAGAATCCTTCTCAATATGTGATATATTTGTGAAAAAAGAAAATACTGCTGATTTGTCAAATAGTAATATTGGTATCTGCCTTCTCTTTGTGTGTTTTCTCGTACCATCAGAAAACTCATCTGCAGAGGTGACTGAAAGCAGACTGTGCTGGTCGCTGCTCCCGGAGTCTCTACGGAGAGGGAGGGGGCCTGCGCAAGCACCCCCGGGGTGCTCTCGAGCCCACGACGATGACGAGGAGGAGGAAGAACAGGGGGCCTGATGAACCAGCGCCGTCTCTGCATGACGGCGGGAGGAGAAGGACGTCGAGGAGGACGTGGATGGGAGACAGAAGTCTAAGTCTCTGCTGGGGCGGGCTCTGCTGGCGCCTTGGCCCCCCGCGGCGCCCTGAGGGAGACCCTCGGAGAGCACGATCGGGACTCGGGTCTCCGGGGGAGCCGGAGGAGGAGGCGGAGAAGGAGGAGGACCCGAATCGCCACCGGGTCCGCCGCTTCCGTAAACGGCTTCTTCGTAAGAGGGCAGCGCCACCTGGACGCCCTCCACCATGATGGAGCTGGACTGGCCCGAGACTCCCTGCTCCCTCCTGAGTGGTCAGAGAGAGAGAGAGAGAGAGAGAGAGAGCGAGGTGTGAGACGGACAGAGGGACGAGTGGACCACGACGGCGGGCTCAGCATGATTTAGTCTATGCGCGTCGCGTGCCAGATCAGCTCAGGCGAGGATGGCCAATGAGCATCAGATTACTAATCGTGGCCATTTTATTTGTATTTATTTTTTTTAAATCACAGAGACGGTTACCGACGGTGATGGGATGAACTCCTCCTGCGTAATTTCTCAAGTATTTAAGAAATGCTAACTTGAAAAACTCGTTGCCAGGTCTTGTGCATCTTATGCCACTAGTTTCACCCGCAGCTGAACAACAGGTGTGTCCACACAGCCTCAATCTGCTGTGTCACTTTGTTAAGTACCGGGAGGTGGTTTTACCAGCTTTTAAAAGGCCAGTGCTGTTTATGACAAAGAGAAACACAGATCTCAAGAGTTTCTGGCAACAAACAAAACATCTGTTTCAACAGTATCCCCCTCCTGAGTCCAGTGAGTGGGTTAGCAAAATGCACATAAAGCTAAACTTGCGTTGATGGCTTGACGTCAAATGGGGCCAATCGATTTATGGCAGAGAACAATGGGGATATGACAACATAATATTGTATTTATGTCACGTCGGGAAGTGTCAGCTATCCAAGGAAAGGATTCAAAATGGAGTCCAGTCAAGTGAACGACAGTTGAAGGAAATGAAGGAGAATAAAAAATGAGGAATGTTTTGCAGGCAGGATACAGACCACCATTTTTTCATCTGCCTCATTCTCCTAAGACTGTTCTGTATTACACAAAGCAGTGGTATAAGTGAGCCTTATAATACCTGTATTTCATGCAAGGTTATTGTGCGACTATAAATAGGATTTAGCATGGCACCCAAATCAAAAAGTGACATGACAGAACTAAGCACCCAAAACCCCAAATGGGTCCACACTCTTCTCTCTGGAGACAGTTATCGTGCCGTCCTTGGAATTCTAAAATGAATGATGAATAATCTAAGTGTGTGTGTGCGGCTTACCTGTTGTGATGGAATGACTTGAGCTTTGGCTGCACAAGAACAAACAGCACCACCAACAGCAGGATGAGGGCCACAGAACTGGCTGTGGACGCCACGATGGACAGAGCGGGTATACCCAGCTGAGAGCTCGGCTCCTTGTCTGACCGCCACAGGGGGACACAGCGGGCAAGTGAAAAGGGGGTTCACATGTCTTAACTTCCTGCATGACACATTGCATTGTGTGTGTGTGTGTGCACAAACACGCGATACGTTAAAAAGGTAAAAGCCAGCCGGGGGGGGGCGGGGGGGGGGGGGGGGGGGGAGTCTGACCTTGTGTGAGCCGGCAGCTGATCTGCATGGGGCCGTCCCACTCGCCATTCTGGCAGGTGAGGAACTTGTAGTCTCCCTTCAGAGCGTAGCCCTCGTCGCAGAAGTACTCGATGACGGTCTTCTGGGTGAGGCTGTGGCAGGGAGACGGGTGGCAGCGGTAGCCGCCGTTCTCCGGCTCAGTGGGGGGGGAACACACTGAGGAGAGACAGCGGCAGTGGAGGTTTGAACGAGCCCTCGTTACGTGTCGGCGTTATTTCTACCTGTGGTGAGGTTTGGTTCCTGCGGTTTGGATGCGCATATTGAGTGAGACTTCCCAGTGATCTCAAGGACGATCCGCGCTTTTGGTGCAACGATGATATGCGACATTGGACTGATGCTGTTTGTCCATCATTCTCCATTTTTCAGCAGCAAAAAGCTTATAATAAATGTTTTCCACACACCGATAAATTAGGCCTGCATGTGGGGATACTTAAATATTAATAATGATATTTTAAAAAGATGCAAAACAGACCATTATAACGTATTAATAATACAAAAATGGAAAGTATACAAAATGAGGTTGTTGGAAGCTTTGTTCCACGAGGCTGTGTTTCTCAGACTGACTCACCGCTGATCCTGACACAGCGCGGAGGTTGATGGGACCAGGCCCCGGAGCTGGTACAAATGATGGTGGTGGTTCCATCTGCGGTGTAGCCCGACTCGCAGCCATAAGTCAGCAGGGTGCCCGGGGGAAAGGAGCCGCGGTTAGCCTCGGTCTGGTTCAGCAAGTCTCCGTGCTGGACGCCAGGGGGCCGCGCACAGCCTAACGGGACACACAGGAACGAGAACAGGAATGAGCCGGCTTATAAAGAGACCTCTAAGTTTCCGAATGATCATCCAGCAGCAGCAAAATCCTGAGGGAACCTTGAAGCACTTTTAATTATTGTGTATCATTTAAGAGGTCACACGGTAATTAAAACAGGCAAGTAAACTAAGTAGCGGTGGAAACTGCCTGTAGACAGGATGTGAAAATTTAAGCCGGAATGTAAATGCATTAGAGGTCTGCTGGGGGAACAAGGACTATTTGTCTCACATGTGGCCTGGTTCTCAGCTAATAATGTGCCAATATTTACGATCGCTAACGGTGCTTGTTCCGGCAGTCTCTGTCACGGTCCAGTAGACAACCATGATGATTTCAGCATTATAATAATTCAATCATCATGCTGATGTAAACTGCCGGCTGCTCTCCTATGCCACCGGGTCAAGTCACTCTTCACGGGGAAACTTGACAGGTTAAGCACGTAATTAAAACCCAGACGTATTGCTACTTGAAACTCTGCCGCATTTGACACTGGCAAGAGAGAAGCAGTGTGTCAACATGGCGAGTTAAAGTGGAGACAGCCATGTTGCGCCCTGCAGAAAACACATGAAGTTCCTTCAGTCGTGGCAATGTCCCACGGAGCTTCATGTAGATCTAATTTCCCTCCATTATCTGCTGCTCATTAAAGTGTCTTCATCCCAAGTCAGCACCGGGTCTATTTGTCCGGCGGTGGGACAGGAGCTTCATTTCCTTGGCCCTAATGACAGACATGAGGCTCAAGGCCAGCCACAGTATGAGACATGAAGGCCTAAAGATAATTGAGCTTTGATCCATCCTCCCACGCTCCATCTATGATGCTACAACATCAAGCCAGCTCTTTGTGTCGTCTGTGTGTTTTTTTTCTCCCCAGAATGGAAGAGTCTCCCACAGCTCCAAACACTGTCCATACACACACACACACGGACCTGCAATCCAGCGATTAGAGCATCTAAATCTAGCAGGACTGACATAACATTGTAACACCTGTGTAAACCGAGACGTGACAGCTTAATGTCCAGTAATACGGATCGGTCCACAGACATGTCAATTGTATTACTCCTGATGTGGACCATCTGAAGTGGTCAGGCAAGACTCTGGATTTGGCGTCGGTGGAAATGTTTCCAATACTAAGGCCACGGCTACGGTAAACCTTTTCAATGGGAC
Organism: Pungitius pungitius; assembly: GCF_949316345.1. Taxonomy (NCBI): domain Eukaryota; kingdom Metazoa; phylum Chordata; class Actinopteri; order Perciformes; family Gasterosteidae; genus Pungitius; species Pungitius pungitius. The sequence goes on along the minus strand of NC_084919.1, from coordinate 12,002,234 downwards.
TTTTGTGATTAAAGTCAGCTGGGTCGGCATTGTGTCCCCCTCAAAGAAACCAGCCAATCAGATGGCGATTGGATTTAATTGTGTGGTCAAAGGAGCGGCTGTGCTTTGGTGGATAAACACAAAATAATTCCTAGAAACTCTTTGTCTTCTAATAGAAGGAAGCAAACCCAACCAACAAAAGCGTTGCCAAGTCTGCGATAAATACGTTTCACTCCCTGTGCACACAATAAAAAAAGTCTTCCTCCCCATAGACTTGATTTAGTGCCTTGCTCATTCGGTTATAAACACATGTTACTACAAATGAAAGGATTTGGCCATTTTGTTATCTAGAAGCTTTTATTTTGAAGCAGTACAATTGGGAAACGTTGGGATGTCATTAGCAGCAACTCAACAGGACCATCTTTGTCCGGATTGTGCCCACATGCTGTCCAAATCTCAGGAGATCCTCACTCAATGTGAGCCAAGCCCCCTCGGCATGTGGTCCTGCTAATCGGATCTCAATGCGAGAAAGAACCGATCTCGGAGTGTAAAGACTTTACCATTAATTCGTCCTGGCATGATCGGATGACCACATTTGCATTGAAAAGACAAGTGTAAACAAGGCCTTCAACACAAGCAAGTAAGCAACCAATATATATATATATATATATATATATATATATATATATATATATATATATATATATATATAAAATAATGAGCAGTGTGGTCATTAGTGTTGATGGGGTTATTTATGTTCTTTTATTGTGGGGAGGTTTTTGATTGAACAAATGTGGGGGGCTTGTTTACTACAAGAAATCCCTGTGCGGTGATTGTATAATTAAATTAGATGAGATCAGGTCAAATGAGATGAATCAGATGAGGTCAGATGAGATGAATCAGATAAATCTTCTTATGAAAGACTTATATTACTTTAAATACAGTGTATTTATGTATGTATGTACGCACACACACACACACACACACATAAAGACTGTATGAGTAACATTGTATGTATGTATGTACACACATTAAAGTAATTTAAAGTCTTTCATAAGAAGATTTATTCCGATTCATCTCATCTGACCAATTTAATTATACAATCACCGCACAGGGATTTCTTGTAGTAAACAAGCCCCCCCACATTTGTTCAATCAAAAACCTCCCCACAATAAAAGTACATAAATAACCCCATCAACACTAATGACCACACGGCTCATTATTTAATCCTTTCCCGGAGCGTTTATAAGAATCATATTAGCCGTGGTGTATGGCCGGGCCTTATCGCATGCTCGAGACAAACAAGCACAGCAAACAGACACTTTGTTTGGCCTGTGTGTGTGTGTGTGTGTTTAGGGCTTGAAAGGCAGACCATTTCCACAGCAGTGCCTCTAACATCCTCTAATCTCCTGGAAGAAATGTTGCTCTAAGCTGGCAGCACGAGATTAAAAGCAAACACTCAAATGTGCGAGCGCCTACTCATCCAAACACACGGACACAATCGACACCCACTAAGGCGCTCCGAGGTACGCGTTTTCTGACACCCAAGGGTGCTTTACTGAATTTGGCGTGGGGGCATAATTGGCGCGTTCTCAAGACATGCAAGCGCGGTTTACTCAGGTACACTATAAAACTAATAGTTATTTTACAATTACTGAAGCTATTTGGTCGCTTATATTCAAACATGTTCTTTCTCGATCACAATTATAGGGCTATAACTTACTCTTTGTTTGAGCTATAAAATGTCAGAAACGAGTAAAAAATCATTTCCCTAGGTAAGCAGAAAATAGTAAAATTTCAGGCTGGGACCAAAAAAGCTTTTTCCAACACAAGCTAAAGATTTGTGTGTTAATGAAGTATTCGTCTTTCCTCACTCAAACACACCAACGCGGTAACACAAGCTGCACAAGCCTCATCCAGGGAGGCCATCGGACACCGTGACCTGAGCAGTTGTTCCCGGGGCTGTTTGAGGCCGACTAAAAGCTCTCCGAGGAGGAGATGGAATTAATAGAGGCGGTAGAGGTGATTAATAGGTGACCCACGGTTGGGAAGCAGCAGGGGGAGGGAAGCCCTTTGGGGCCAGTTGAGGACAATAGCTGCGAGCGATCATCCACTGGTATGATCTTTTGTGGTTGGGCAGGGGGAAGGGGGGGGGGGGGGCAGACAACACAACAGAAGAGAGTTAACGGCGTTCATTTTATGCTTTTGAATTGGCTTTGTTATCAGCAGGATGGTGCATGAAATAAAAGGCACGTGCATACAAAGTGCCTCCATTCACTTCATATGAAAAGCTATGCAGTAGTGTTTTTACATACCAAACCCCACGCATTTTTTTACAGCAGTTTTCCCAAATGCCATGTGGATCTACTGAAGTTACACAAGTACGAGCGGTTGGGAGACAAATTCCGCTACAAGCCTTTACCTGCTGCGAAGCGCACACACAGGCAGTTGCTTTAATGTAGTGTGTGAACTAGAATTTCTACCAATAGCTTTTATATTTTTTCGTGTCCAATTTGTAATCACTGTATCTCTAAATTTACTGTTTTTAACAATGTTAATCAACACAACTTCCGTCTCACAATCTGTAAAATATTGGCAGTGGTACAATAACACTGGCCGGCCTGAGCTGGAACAAGATACTAATATATCAGTGTGCCTAGTTTATGTTACTACGCTAGTCCTAATGTTGTGTTTCATTAGTTCATTACTCAATGATACGCTGAACTGAAAAGCAATTAACTATTTTTCTAATAAATGTTTTGTTTCAGTCATTTTCGAGGCACAAATGTCAAACACATTCTAGTTCCAACCTCTCAAATGAAACAATTTCAGCTTATCTTTGTCACCGTTGTTAGTAAACAGAATGTATTAGTGTGTGTTGCTTGGCCAAAACATAATGTTTAAAATATTTTTTTCGGACAGGTACTGTGATTCGTTATTTTAGTAGAAACTAAATAGACTATAAAAGCGCCATCCCTTGCATGCCAAATCCCCGGAGAATAGAGCAACGCATTCCTAATTCAGCTCAAAAGAGGACGCGTTTTCTTCAACTTGAAGCGGAGAAGAAATTTCACTTAAAATCACTCTCCCATGGGATTAGACTTGTCAAAAGAAGTCACAGCAGTCTCATTATGAAACAGAAATATATTAAGCATAAAAAAAACCACCACACTTCTGCAAAATTGCAGGAAACATCAGGGGAGCAATCGACAATCAACAAACTAAAAAAAGAGAGTAGAAAGTACTGACACGACGACGTAGTCATCATCAGATCAACCAGTAGAAAGATCAAGCCGGGGGGGGGGTTCAGAGCGCGGAACAAGCATTGGCACGGTAGAGCTCCGCAGCCCTGAGCAATTACAAGGCAACGCGAGACATGTCGTGGCAACACTTCTTGGAGCAAAGGGAGAGGCTCGACACAATGGCCAGAGAGAACATACCGTGCTGTGGGATGGGCTGCGGCACTAAACTGAGGGACTGTGTTACAGGAGAGAAGGAATGCTGCTTCACTATCTACAGAGGGTAGAGTGGTTCACTCAGTCACTCCGTTTTACATCAGCCCTCTCGGGCCCAGATTGAATGTTAGCTTTGAAAGACTGAAAAAAACAACCAACAACAACTGTTGTGCACAAAGCAAAGCCAGAGTGTGTTTCAGACGCCATGTTTTGTGCTCTAGAGGAAGGGAATGAGTCACAGTTAAAACACAAGCTGTTCTCCCACTGGTCCGATGTGAAGAGTTTGCCGGAGAGAAGGGGTTCTGGAGAAATGTGGAAAACAATAATTACTGAAAACAAAGTCACAAGTGCCTTTTGAATGCCGGGGAAAAATGCGAGTGAGGCAAAAAACATACAAGAATCCAAAAATAACAGATGTAGATTTGTGTTTCTAAGACTGTGATTATCCCATGTTTGCTTTGAATATCCACTGAAGACTCAAGTGCTTAAGATCGGTCACTTGCCATGTAAAGAGTTTAATAAAGTGGACATATAAAAAGGTCATACAATTAGAAATCTCCCCGGCACACCACTGTAAGCTGATCAAAGAGCTTAAATGCTAAACCTCCATGTAGTATGTAGGACTGGGCCAGGACACAGCGCCCATACAGGGGATTGATAATCCCAATATACAGCCCCTTGAGGCGATGCCGGAGGAGACTCAAGCTATTGGGAAGGGGGGCAGGGGGTTAAACCCCCCCCCCCCCCCCCCCCCCTTGCGCCAAAGTGCTTGCCTGGCTGTGAATATCTCCCTTTCCCCATCTGTTACGGGTGGCAATCGCCCCCGCTAGGAGCAGCAAGGGGGTGGATTGAGGAAAACACGGCTGGGCGGTGGGTGAGACGGGGCTTTTAGCCCTCTTTGCTCAGGCAAATTAAAACTGTAATTATCTTCTATTACAAGCTGGGAGCGCTCTTAAGCAGATCAGATACTGATGACTTCTGCAGCCAGCTGTTTTGATGCTCCATAGAACAATAGGCCATAGAAGAGGTTGTGTTTTCCTGTGTGGGTGTCACGACCCGGTGAATATTTGTGTGTGTGTGTGTGTAGGTGCTCAACTGTATGCTAAAGGGGGAAATGTGTGTTGGATTAAAGCTAAAGAGCAAGAGGATGATGATAATGCTGCTCTCTTTGACCTGGTAAATATGTTTTGTTCCTTTGTAAGCCTCTGGCCAAGTCCTCTGTTATTTCTGATGATGCTGCTGTCATTTTTTGGGCCGAGGGTGTTTTTGTTTTTTGCCACGTTCCCGTCTCCTCCGCTAATCCCTGGGATTTTTTTTGCCAAGCTGTTGTTATTAGAGTGCAGTACGTTGCAGCAGGGCTCACAGAGGGCTGGCGAAAGAACAGGGGGTGGGGGGGCGGTGGGGGTGGGGGGTGTCACAAGTCATTTCTGCCATCAGTGGATAGTAGTTGCTTAAAAGGCAGAGATTATTTTCTGCCTTTATTGGAGAGCTGACAGTGGAGTCGAGGACAGGAAATGGGATGATTAGGAGAGAGGAAAATGGCACGCGATACAGGAAGTACAGTAGCCAAACAAAAACCAGCACCAAACTTGCACTGTTGGACTTTTAGACGGACAATATAACATATTTGATGACATCAGCATGGCCTTTGGAATTTGTAATGAACATTTGCAGGCATTATTAATCATGAACATAACAACTGTTATGAATGGGGAGAACAAAATAATGGAAACAACGATCGGTGTTGCAAAATGCAGCTCAATAATACCAAAAAACTGCAGCCTTCCACATTATCAATCACTTGAATCGACTCCTCTGTAAAAACTTTGTGGATTACCTCAGGAGTGTTGAATTGGACTGTATAAGTTATCAGCGAATACAGAGGCAATAGATTGCATGCGTAACAAAGGCATTAACATGTTTTTCAGTCATCAGTCCCAGTGCTGATGAATTGATCCAACTAGCTTATGTATTAAGCTTCTAATCATACCATTTCCAAATCCAAAGATATTTAATTTACAGTAAAACGATACCAAGAAAAAAAAAAAAAACATTTACCGGCTTATCTTATCTGGTTTAATGTGGTCTCCCAGAGTGGTGCGTAGTCGGATAGACGATACAAAATAAGTCTGTTTAAGTTTGGCAAATCGAGATGGCATGCTCGGATCCAGCTGCAGTCCAACTGAAAGCATAAATCATTAGGAGAGTCATGACACAATTGTAAAATTGGATACTGTGCATGAGAGAGAGCCTCCCGCATTAGTTGTCGTTCTTTCACACATCTAAAAAGATCAGAGATGAGCCTTCAGCCAGAGACACTTCACACAGTATTAAGTGACACAACTCTGGGTGGGAGACGCAGGCCCGTAACGCGGGACGCTTAATGTCTAGGTGAGCGATACTAGCCGGGTCATATTCTACAGTGAGCGAGCCAGAAGACGGCATGCTGCAACACCGACACCCACACACACCCCCACACCCACACCAACTCATTTCTGCTTTCATACATGTTCTCACACAACAGCTGGTAAACAACTGAAGTAGAAAACTGAAGCTGAATGTGATAGACTTAGGGAAAGGTCATGGCAAAGAAAATGTAAAAAAAGAAATTGCTTACAAAAAGTGTACTTGTATTAATCTAGAAATGCACAACAAAGCTGAAACCACTAAGCATTAAAAACATTTTTTCCCCCAAAAAAGTGCTGTTGTCCCATCACCAGAGCCTCTGGGGGCAGGGGGCGGGACCTAAATGAGCAGGATAGGGGAGGTGGAAGAGGACAAGGAGGATCAAGAACAGTGTGAGGAACATTTATACAATAGCCTGAGTACACATAAGACACGGGCGGACACCTTACCCACCATGCTTAGTGCGGGTTTGGAAGTGACCCAAGCGGCCCTTTTTTAAACAGTGGGTTTCTGTTGCTCACTGACATTCTATCTGTTTTTAAGAGCATGCGTGTGTGTGTGTGTGTGTCTCTCAAGAGGACAGAGCAGTGAAGAACAAAGTCATTTCTACAGTAAACCGAAGGGTTTGCCAGAAAACCTGACTCAAACAGCTGTGGCCTCCAAAAAAACATTTCCGTAGAAGTTAGGCGTCGACTCGTCTCTTCATGCAGCTGCAACAAACACCCGCACACACACACACACACACACAGCAGACACTGCATACACGCAGGGTCAATGAAGTCTTGAAAACAGACAGCAACATCCTCACCCTCCCCACCCTTCTCCCCCGCCCCCTGCTGATGCAATGCATTTATAGAAAAGCCACGTGTGCTGCCAATACACCCCATTGTCCCCGCTCGCTGAGGGAGGGGGCGCAGCCACAGATTTAAGCAGCGTCCCTCCGAATGGGACAACGGACAACTTTGCATTTGAAGGGTTAAATATGCATGAGAGGCAAAGTGGGCAAAGAGACGGGGGGGTTCACTATTGTGTGACCCCGTTTCGAACCCCTAATATACAGGCACACACACACACACACACACACTCACATACACACCCTTCCCTCGAGTAACAGATGGGTGGATGTTAGTAAAGGTGAACAGTGAGCTCCCCCCCTTCTCTCCTCCATCAGCCTCACTGTTGAGGACAGCTGGGAGGCAGACATTCCTTCTTCTCAGCTTTCAGAGCAAAACAAAGGAGTGTGTGGGACCCCTCCCACAAGCACGTGCAAGTGTTCAGACACACACACACACACACACACACACACACCTCTAACCCTAAAATAAAAAATAAAAACTGTCAACGCAACTGTTGGCTGATCGTATTTCAGCAGCCAGGACGAGCCAGCCGGCCGGAGGAGCAGAGTCTGATGAAGGTGAAAGTCGGGGAGATAATCCAAAAACCGCTTAGCAGTGCTGGCACGCTGATACAGCAGCAGTCCCAGCGAGGGGAGGGCGGTTTAAGTCGGTTGAGAGTTGTAATAGAGTGGATATTTGCAAAAACTTCAGTAAGACCTGGCTTAGTCTGCAGCTGGTGTCAAATGGGATCACTGCCTGCACACTTGCGTTTGCCCCACTGCGATGGCACAGCACAGTGTCCCTTCCTACAGGCACCACAGCGGCCTGGGAAGGGAAGACACTTAAACTGAGCAGTCATGATGCACAGAGCAGGAAGATTTAGAACAGGATTAAGGGATATTTGATTGTGTTGATTTAGACTAAGAGGCAGCGGGTGTGGGGGGGGGGGGGGTGGCTTTACATTACATCTCCCGTGATATAACAAAGCAGTCCCTGTTTCCCCTATCGCCACCAGAATGCTGTCCGACTCAACCTGGACAGATCAGCTGCTAAAGGGGGGTGGGGGGGGGTGGGGGTGAGTATGAGCAGCAAGTAGATGACTGCTTTACAGACTGTAAAGAAGCCCTCTGAGGCAAATTTGTAATTAAAATGAATTGAATTTAACACATGCGGAGGGAAGTGGTATGCGGTTTGTAGCTCAGAGCGGGTTCTTACACGCCAACATGCTGCTTGTTCAGTACAAAGTAAAAAGGCTACTGCAGATTTCTGACACCTCATATACACGAGAAAGACTTGAAACAGCGACCAATCTCCTCACACGCCATTGTACACAATCAAAAGGAGGTACTGGCTGACAGCAACTGCGGAAGCCGCAACAGTACCAACGTTTTTGCTCAGGTTGCCCAGGGGACAATCCACGCATTCAAAACATTGTATTGGCTCTATACTTCAAAGCCTGATCCCCTTCCTGGATTGGTGAATGCTCTGGCTATAGCAACTGCTGCTCCTGACGAACACGGATGTGAGCGTGTGAACGCGTCTTGGGTGTGGACTTTACCCACTGAATGGTAGGACGGCGTTGGTTCTTCTGAAAACATTTAGACACGTTGTGATTAGCAGCAGCCTCTACCACAAAAAGAAGGCAAAGTAGGAAGCACGGTGTGTTTCTATTTGGGGCCAGACTTCCAACGCAGCGAACAGTTGGTGGACGCGAACGCAGATATACACCTACATCATCATCATCATACATGGGTTATCACCCAATGACCAGGATCACCGTAATATCACCTCCACTACTCTGTAGTTGGAACTGTGCGCGTAGTCCACAAATAGGTCAAAAGCTATTTTTGTGAAATTTAACTAGGAATAGAAACAAAAAAGGCTGTTACTTAAAATGCTGAAAGGATTAGCATTTCAACAGAAAATATATGAAATACTGTTTTGATAAACAAGAAAACATACGTTAATCAAAAGCAGAAATATTTGCAGCTTTCCAAATGTTTAAGCATTCCCCATTTTGCATCTGGCTGTTCAGATTAAGATGTCTTTGGACTGATAGCTTATGATTTGCATTTGTTATTTTTTATCAAATTGAGAATACATTCAACGTTGGTCTATTGGGAATCTACAGATCTGTACAAATAGATAGGCAGATAATTAGAGGTAAGACAGACAAGCACGCTTCTCATAAATCCTGACACAATTATCCAAATGGACTCCAACGTAGCCTGTGCAAAGGCCTCGTTACAGATGATGTAATAAGGACAGAGGGCATTAGAGTGGCGCTCAGCCAACTGGCCACTAAACATTGCAATGCTGCATCTAATGGACTGGCTTGAGATTGAGAGTGTGGACTAGACAGAACAAAACAAACAGGAAGTGACGACATGTAGACAGAAGATACTGAATGATCCTTGGAAGGTTCATGTATGCATCCAGTTTTTACAAAATGAACAATAGCAACTAAAAAGCTGACATCTTGGGTGGTGCAGAAACCAGAGATGGAGAGAGGAGCCAGACTCCGTGACCATGCACACCAGAGCAGAGTTCCTTTAAGGAAGGCGTATCGTTCCTTACAGCTTCATTGGTTTTTCATAAACTTTTGATTGACACTGAGCTTATTGCCCGCAATAATCCCAAAGGAAAAATCACACGACCTTTTCACTAAGGAACCCGTGTGACGCTTACTCCGAATCAGGCGGCGATGATGATGAAGCCCTTTCTGCTCAGATGTTAAAGTAAAACAGCTGTAATTGCATCCATGACAACAAGGAACGGAAATGCAGCAGCATCTGCGGCCCAGCCCTTCCCCCCCTTCAGCAAGTCTGTCAGACTAAGTGGTTTACTTGAATCCGCTGCCTGAGACGGACTGCAATCTTCAACTCAAAGACGAGAGCGTCCGCCGAAGCTGAAGGTGAATCATCGGATTACAGGTTTGTCCGTAATGCAGTTTGCCACAGTGCTCATCAATGTCTCATCGCAGCCCAGCATGTTGAAGCATCTTCTGCTGTGTCTCCACTCGGTGGTTCAACGTGCATTCCTAGCAGAGGAGAACCACGCAAACCAGGGACACGTTGGTGCAAACATCAGTTGCAGCACTTGACTTGCCGTGCCGAACTGATGACAGTGCAGGAAGCTAAAGGGAAAGCACAGCTGGAAGCTACAGCACTTTGCCGTCAAACCAAAAGAATTTCTGCGAGTTGGAGTTGTATTTTCTTTGTTAACATGTACCGTTTCTTCACATTAAAAAGCATTGAAATGCCATTAAGCTTTAATGTGAAATCAACTCAATTAAGAGCAGCTTCATTCCTCACAAAGGGTTAGCAAAGAAATTCTCATTTACCTATTGGGCTGTCGTTCTGCGGCTTCTGTCATCTTAGGTTTTTACCATCTCCTAGTGACATTAAAATGGAAATTAAAAAAAGCCACAGAAAACAGGTCTGATGAAACAAACCTCAAGCTATAAATTTGTCATCAGGACATGACCAACTTCACTTCCTCATTACTGTTGAGGCAAAACCCTTCATGCCCAAACTGCATAACAACCTTGGTCTTACTCCTCAAACCAAACATGGCTGCTTGGTGTCTTATGTGTGAACTGTTGGTTTTGTTTGAACAGGCTGTTACTGTTGAATAAAATAAATCTTTTTTTTTTTAATCAGCCCCATGGCTAATAAATAATTTTATTAGCCCTAAAAAGATAATTTAAAAAAACACTAGAGAGGACAAGGAAAAGAGACAAGAATAAAATGAGCAAGAAATGAAAAGACATTAACGTGAGTACGTCCTTGGAAGGTTTTTAAGAAGACGACTTGTCGATGCAAATACCAAACTCAAAAAAATGAAAGAAGGATCTAGATCTATTCTAGTCTATACAGCTAAACAAAAAGAATGGATAAAAGGCCAAAGGAAAGAAGAGAAGCGAACCCAACAGAAAAGAGGAGAGGCTGGGGGATATATTTAGCAGCTCATTAGTCAGAGATGTCCTCTACTCAGCAGGCTGGTCCCTCAGATGAGGCCCTTTGGAAATCATTATGACTGCCTGCTGCTCCAGACAACCACACACACATTTCACTGCCTCTCCTCGGTTTCAATGTGCCTTCAAAATCATCTTTGGAGAGGCCCAAAAACAAAGCTTTAAACAACGCTAAAGTAGGTTTTTATTCTCCTATTCACTGCGTTAGCGTGACAAATAACCGGTGTGGTTATAAATGCTCCACATTACTCAGCTTGCAATCAGATTCGACCATTGGTGTGTGTGGTGATCCCAGTGCCACCACTTCCTCCTTTGCCATCCATTAACCTTTACAATGCTTGGCCTTTCACTGGATGACAGACAACAAGATGGTGGTCATCAGCGCACCGCACCGCACGCACAACCAACCCAACCAAAAATATCTCTACCAGACGAGAAATATTGTCCCACCGAACGCCAGAAATCGAATGAAATGAGTCAGAAAATGAGAATCACAGACTACGGGAGCGCGGCGGCGCGCTGCGCAGCTGAAACCAATCTCCGCCATCTGGGATCGAACTGCCTGGTCGACTGGTTAAAGCAAATGAAACGGTCCTGCATCGCCTTTGGACAGCTGAGTATCAGAGGGAGCGTTTCTTTATCTGGTGAAGCGTTGTAAAAGTTTCCCCTTCCCTTTGATTGGGTGGGCGAGCCGTTAAAAGTTAAATGGCACGGGGTGAGAGTGATAAACAGACAGCTAATGAAAGAGAAAGGCTGATGGATCAGAGCTGACTGCCGCTAATGGGCTCCGGTCTCACCTGGCTAGGGCTCGCAGCCCTCAGCAGGGCGAGTGAGACAAAAGAAAAGAGACAATGTGAAAAAAGTGGCTGTGCTCAACACACACACACACACACACGCGCACGCACGCATGCACACACACGCGCTTCCAACACCCCCCCTAAAAGCTGTGTTTGTTCTCACGTTTCAGAATAACGGCAGTACTGCTTTACCCCTGCTCGCCTTCAAACTGCCTCGCTAACAGGACTTCAGGGGACCGTTCAGAAGCGTTAATTGCTCAGGACCCACTGTTTGTACATACAGCCCATACAGCAAACTTTGCGGACAACAGAAACACCATTTTTCCTGGCAACGGAAAGCAACGCGTTTTATGAATCAACATCCGTTCTAAAGACGCCTGAAGTAGGTCACGGCTCAGATTTTTCCCTCCTGTGGTCAGCGCAGTGACGCTATGCTAGCCACCGGAGTCTACTCTGTTATTAAACAGAAAAAAAGGGGAGTTGTTGAGTCTTTTTTTCCCTTGTGTTTGACTTGCGAGAAAACACCGTCATGTCCTTGAGCTGGTCCTACGCCGTGATGCAAGAGCTGCCAAAACAAAAAGGCACAAAATGCCTTCCTGAGGTGGAGAGAAGGGCGTTAAACTCAAGCCAAGAATGGACACCAATCGATTGTCAAAGAACAAACAGAAATGCCTGAGGAAATAAGAAGTCTAATTTTCTTCCAGGCCGGGGGAAAGCCATTTCCCGTTCTCACACATTGACATAAATAAACGTCACCACCACACAGAGAACACAGCGGGCCTGTTTGTGCGAGTCTTCTGGCCCTCGCCGGGCACTATCCTGTACAGCTTTAGCTCGACTTCAGAAGACAATGGCTTTGTAGACGGCCTCCTTTATCTGCTTAAGTGGACCCACAAGGTCGGTCCGTGCCGTTGTGCGTACTGACACACAACGCTGTAAAAAGCAGAAAATGTGATGCATGTGAATAGAGCCTTTTGCGCACCGAGTTTCCATCTTTATTACTGTCAACGCTGACTCACTGTCTATGTCTGCTCCCCCTGAAACAAACCACAAAAGGCCCACTGTAAGGAATTGACACCATATTTGGAACTGAGCTCTATGCAGCCAACGTCAGTGGGATGTCACATCAGAAAAGTAATGTTGTGAAACCCCTCCAGACAGATGCCATTTATTTTGTGCATACACAAAACCCAGAGTGCCGTTTTGCTGCTTTGCTTGTTCACTGGAATCCTGAATCCTAAAGCAGAGGATGTGGTTACTTTTGGAAAAAAAATTAAAAAGTAAACAGGCATAATAATCACAGGCACAGATTTGAGGCAGACATGTACGTTAGCCAAACAGCTGAACAACAGAGAAGAGAAGAAAAGCACAAGTTGGACTGTGATTGTTCTAAAAATATCGCGGCTTTGTGACTAACGGAGCATATTAACAGGTACAAGAAATTTCTGTTGTGGCCTTTCTACATAGAAAATTAAACGACCTATGCAGAAGCTGAAAGCGCTTTCTTTCTTTGTTGAAAGAACAAAAATTTGGAGCGGAAAGTTGCTCAATCATCCCGTAAATTCAATAAAAAGGAAAAAAAATGTTTCACACCACTCTCAGCTTTGGGTCTAGTATGCAAGAGGTGCGCAGCATATATTTTAAGTATCCATCTCTATTCACATATCACGCTGCTATTTGTATGAGTCTGGAGCACGCCTGTCAGCAGTGGTACAATTTCATATTCATGAAAATTTCAAGAGCAATCGCCGTCCCTTGGACCACGTCAACCTATGTGAATTATGTATGCCAAGCAGGAGCGAGAGGGAGGGAAGAGAACAGAAGAACTAATAATATGATGCGTTTAAAGCATTAAAATGGCTACCTCATCTTTATGGCAATATATCTAATAATAGATCGTATTTCAGACTTCTATTTTGTAATTGCTGACATTCATTTCTTGAGTTTTTTTGTATTCAAATTGCTGTAATTAATGTTTGAATCATCTTTTTCTATAATTCTAAATATTTAAATCCTCAATACAAGTAGCTTGTGATTTGTGTTTCAATATTTAGGTTTCCACTACAGTGGCTGAATTGACAATTCCCCCATTAGATATATCCGTAATAAGCTCAATCCCAATAAACAAGTTATATTATATGATATTTTTGCAATTAATCTCATTGGTTGAGACGCATGATGATGCTCCTGCCAAGCCAATACTTTTCACCCCCCCCCCGGATCCATGGTTTGTCGTTATGTGTATTCAGAGCCAGTGAGCAACGGACTGAAATCTAGGTTAATTACAACATAAAAATACTACAGGCATCAATAAGAAAACAAAAGAAAATATGAAACAATTAAAAGGTTGGTTTGATTTGGAGAGTTGTCTATTCAAACATGCCAGTGGAAACAGTCTTAGTGATGAAGTCTAGAGAACTTCCTGTGCTTTTCCATTCTTAAAAAAGGCACAGATGCATTGTGGGTGCTGTAAATAAATTCTAAGCGAAAGAATGTGTCCCTAAAAGCGCCATCAGTCATAGAAATGGTGGATAGAGGGCTTGTCTTTTGACAGTGAATCACATGATTTGGGGGTGCAATCAATGACTAAATAGCAGATGTATAACACACACACACACACACACACACACACACGCACGCACGCACGCACAGAGGCCGGAGTATGTGTGTGTTGAACGCAGAACGTGATAAGAGTGACAGGGTGCGCTTGAATCATGTGTGTTACATAAGAGAGAGAGAGAGAACAGTTGGGATCAGCGCTGCCCTCCCCCTGTTCATCCTTCCATCGCTCACGTACTTTTAATCCTTCCTTTGCCGTTTGTCACACACATTCCTTTATACAAGCCATTAAGGAAAGTTAATCAATTAAAGCTTTAAAAACATCCCGAAGCTTTAAACCACCCTCGCACACATTTACTTCACACATACACAGTCTGCCTCTCCTCTGTGGCAAGGACATCTGGCACATTTCACAAGCTGACTATGTGAGAGGAGTGTGTGTGTGTGTGTGTGTGTGTAGGCCGATGTGTGTTTTTGTGGGGGGAGGGGGATCGGAACATTGGATAGCCGAAGTGAAAGGAAAGCCGGCACAAGTGAAGGGGTTCAACGAGTACGTCATTAACATTATATTTTAAGAGGACAGAGGGGGGGAAAAAAGGACATACGCTCTGAAAAAGGACTGTGGTGGTTGGGTTACCCATGTTTACTTTGATTTTGTGAACCAAATTTTAACAATCAATGTGTGAAATAAAGAATTACTGACAATTGTTATCCGCCAATATTCTGTCAAATCTGCTATTTAGGATGTGGACACTTATCTCTGGTATTATTATGTTTTAACGTTACATAATGATGTGTTCAGGGCCTGTTCATCTGAAAAGGTGTAAGGGCCGAAGGTAAGTTATATCATTTTACTGATGAGGTCACGTGTAAAATGGCGAGAAACGTGAATGAATCCAGTTTTTCGGGATGGATATTTTCACATTAATGAAGATAAATTAGACATAAATTGTTACTGGTTTAATGACTTAAACAATATTTATTATATATTATATTACTATATTATTGATTGTTTTACAACTTCAGAGCAGTTGAAATTATCTTTTGGACGGTGACAAAAATATTTGTCTGGTGCCTTGCAGATCCAATGTGGATTAATATCAATCATCAGCAATTAGTATCGAGGATCCCTAAAAAATTTATTTGCTTCCTTTTTTGGCTTTTGCGGTGATCCAATCTGTGCCTCTGATCAGTGAGCCGATCCAAACCGTGAGTTTTATGATCCAATGCACCACTACTTGTTATCTATGGCAAAAAACTCTCGGGGGAAACTAAATGGCATTGCGGACTAAAACTTTATGACAGTAATCTGACTGCAGCCAACATCATCTCTCTGTTTCGGTTGTGAATCATTGGGGCAGTGAATGGATTCACAGAGCGGGAGGGATCGGGTGTCTCAGCTGCAGCTCTGAGGATGAGCAACCTCAAAGACCCTAGGGGTAAGGAAGCCAATGTAAATCTAACTGACCTGCACCTCAAACCATTCACAAGAGGCGGGCCAACATGGCGGTTTTACTCAGCACGTATCGTACGGAAAAAGTAGAGAGAAAAACGCTTGTGTGTATGTGTGTATTTGTGTCTTACCTGATGCGTGACCATTGGGGAGCAGGGCGAAGAGGAGGAGTAGCGCGGAGGCAGCCAGCCTGTGGGCCTGGGAGGAGGAGGTTGAGGAAGAGGAGGAGGAGGAGGACGGGGCTCTCGTCTGAAGCGCTACCATTCCATTGCACATCTTTTCCCCTCCGGCAACCAGCGAGAGTCCTCTACGGCTTAACCTGTCCACGGCACATAGAAGAGGAAGGGATGGAGAGGGAGGGGGAGGGAGGGAGGATGCGGATTACTATCAACGTTCAGGGAGGATTATGTAACCAAAAGCAACACAGAACGAGAGTGAGAGAGCTCTGCAAACTAAGGGAGAGAGAGTGACAGCTAAAAGGCCTCCACTGCATGTCATCAAGGAGCTAAACAGCAATTTCCACTACAGTTTAATTTCAAATACCACCAATGGGAGAAGCAGCAGGAGAGTTCCTCTGATCTCCCCTCCATCCCCACTCCTGCCTCTGCCACAAGATCCAACTAAACGAACCTCTGCCGTAGATGATGTAACAGGGAAACAGATCCTTGCTGCTCGTGATGTGGGAGCATTATGGGCAGAGAGGCTAAAAGTGTGCAGAGAGTCACCGTAAAATAAGACTGTGACCATCGTAGCTTAGTAAAATAAGTTCAGGGCTCCCTTGGGATTTGGGCGGTATTTCCCATCAGCATAAATGTGTAGGTTTACACATCTTTATTCATTAATGCATTCATGAATGCAGATGGACTAAAATGTTTTTAGCAGGGAACCCTCAATTGTAGTTACTGAAGGGTTTTAATAAAAAGTGCACACACCGACGCAATAGAGTGAAGGGGAGTGTGATGGATGATTTATTTGATGACAACTCCATCGGGTGCTACTTTCAGTATGTCCAGTATTCTTCAGCTGCTCATAAGGCCAACACACTATATCAAATCATGAAAGGTGTCTTTCGGGGACCATTTCAGTCAACAACATCAGCCAAATAATACGCTTCAGTTTTGGTCCCTGCCCTGCACTCATTACTACTGAAATGTTATTGCTGCATTTGTTGAAGTTCTTACTTAGTAGGCGGTTGTTGTAAATGGCTTCAAAAAAAAGAGAGAAAGAAATATGGCATTGAGTACAGCGAAAAACAGGACGGAGATATCCACACCCCCATCCTTTATACCAATCTCTCTCAAAGAACAGCCCATAAAAGTTTTGTCGACTGCGGGCCCGCAAATAGACTTCATTATCACTATCATTACATTAGTGCGATCCAGGTGCACCGTTTGGAATTTTATTTGCCAACGAAAGTGTTTGTGCTGGCTGGCAGCATTACATTTGCTCAAGGCTGCTGAGCTAATGGCTACAGTAATGACATGGCTGCACGTAGGGAGCGGTCAACTGGATTGCAGATTGGCTGCGTGGCCACTGCCTCCGATGACCCTAGAACTACAGTGAAGAGGGCAAGCGAGTGTAAACACACATGCACATTCATGGTTGTTGGTTTTTTTGCATCTATCTGCACTAGATTTGATATTAAAATGATCCAGATACATTGAATTGGCAGAAGTATCCCAGCAGCACACATACAAAAAAAAAACAACCTTCTGCCTTCCATCTCTGATGTGCGAGGGTGAGGCCTACCTGCATGTGGCCCGTGCCATTGGGAGAGAGTGACGCAAGTCAGATTTGGCAGGACAGTTTGGGTTCTGCATTGAGCCAAGAAGCAGATGGTAAAAAAAACACATGCACGGGACACCTGCCAGCCATTTGATCTGTAGACACTTTCTCATTTCGCCCACGATGGGATCAGAGCGCTTCTGCTCAGGTTTGGGTTACAGAGAGGCCCTGCGGTAACTCACATGCTGATATGCCAGATGAACGTCTTATGAATGTAGAGGACAAACAAGAGTCCCACCCAGGACAAACGACAGCACGTGTTTTGTTGAACGGGTACTTGTTGAGATGTAAATAACCACTTGGGATGGCATTTATAATTCAGCGCTGACTCCCTAAGAAAGCTGAGGGCAGAGTATTGACCGGCCGGTATGTTTGCAAAGTGAAAACTTAAGCAAAATTAGCCCAATTGCTTTCACACAACAGCGTCCTAGAAACGGACAAAGTCATTAACTCTGTGCAGAGGTACGGTGAAATACTGCATTCCACGTAGCTTGAACAAGATAGCTCGGAGCCTGAAGATCATTTTTGCAGATCGTTTCATGCCCTGACTGTATGCTCATGCATTTAATTGATTAATAACACATTAAGGAGTTTGACAGCAAAAAATACTTCATGTATGGATGTCAACTTTAGATCTTCCAACAGTGTGTTTCCTGTCAGACCCTGTCAACAATGTTGAGCTTGGTAGAGCACATGAAGGAAGGTGTTGCTATTTTTGAACATCAAGACAAACAGCTTTGAAGCACGTAAAGAAACACTTTCCGTCACCTGATCACTAATTACAGCCTGCGCTGCCTTTGCTGTATTTACACTTATAAGGCGTATGTTTAAATAATTTCATATTAAGAGAGAGAGATAGCGAGAGAGAGAAGAACAAGACAACTTCTTTGTTTTACACACAGAAAATAATTTGGATTTAACTTATTCTGTTTCATAAGCTTGTAAACGCAATATCTTGGAGTTTTAATTGTTGGTCAAATAAACAACTAAACTGAAGACGTTACCATTCTCAATGCAACAATCCATAGTGTAAATAATCTTTAGTTTCGGGGACGAGTAACATGCTAAACATAGCAATACATTAAGCAATGTCATTTATGTGGGCCATGTTTGGGCCCATACCATCACAAAATTGGAGGTTTTTATAGTCTAAATACTTTGTCTGTTAAGGCCTCCGCTTGGGGAAAAAACTATGCAAGTTCCACTTCAGACACCAGTTAGACAGCCAGCCAGCCAGCAGGCTGCTACTGCAGTTTTTCAGCTGCCCGAGGCTCCTGGAATGCTAAGGGAGCCAAGGAGAGCAGCAGCGCAGGCATGTGTCCGGGAACAGAGAGCACTCAGTGTGCCAAAGAAACAGCCGGAAGGAGATTTCCACCCGATAGACCCGAATGCTGCTGCTGCTGCTGCTGGTGGAGCTCGCCTGGGCCTGTGGAGGGAGCCCAGACATGGGGCTCTGCATCGCAGCACTGAAAGGACCCTTTGTTGAAGGAAAATGTAGTGTTAAGCTCTACAGTGCCCAAATATCCCTCTGTACTGTTGCAAGGAGGGGGGACAGAAACAGAGTGAAAGACGGAGAAAAAATAAGGAGATAAGTAAGATGAAACATAAGAGACACTGTCACATGTTGTGTTGACAGTGGGGAAAGGTTGGGAAAGCTGTGAATGGGATTGAAGCCAAAAGCAGAGTTCTTATCTTTACTCACAAGGTGTTTTCCCTGAACAGAAAAAAGGCCTCTCAATGCAGGACTCTGAGTTATAAAAATCGTATTGCAGTCACACAATGATTTAAATGAGAGCCATTAAAGCTGCACATTGTATATCTGCTAGTTCCTCTTTGAAAGCCAGAGTGTGTACAATATGCGGGAACACAACAAGTCTCTCTGAACTATGCGAGTCAAATGAGTGATTGAGACGGTTCAAAAAGAATCACCTCTTCTGAGTTCTGCAGTAAGAAACGTTTTAGGTTTGAATCCGGCTGTGGAAAATTGAACTCACATGGCCCAGCAAAGTAAGCTGCCACAAAATATATGACTGGATTTAATTAACGTTAAACAAATAATGACGGCAGAGATCAACACACTTAACTTAAAAGTTGCCATCATAAATCCTATTGCAAAAGGCAACGAGTAGATAATGGACAGAGTGCAAACAACAGCATACTGTTTGGTCAGACTTTATTTTTGGTCAGTGAACGCTGTCCTGTTCCACAAACTGGCCTACTGTCTGAAAAATGTTTAATAACACAGATTTATAATTGTGGGGAATTATGTTTCAGCAATGGCATTTCACCGAAGAAGAAGAAACATCTTTGGTGGACCATATGGTAAAACCTCGCATCATGGTAACTATATACATTACTTAATAACGACATAGAGCATTATATAACACACTTCTAATCTAATCTAATGAGAAATGGCTTCTTTGTACTCCAGCAGGATTATCTGTTTTTTGGCTAAGCTCATATCAAAGCAGTTCAACAAGCTTATGCAAACAAAAACAAACTGGCTAGACCCCGATCTCACCATAACTTAAGGATAGCCTCCACATCATACAAATATATTATAATCACGTGCCCACACAGCTCTCACAACAACATGTGTGGCACATCTATTAGATCAAAACACTGTTAGACCCCAAAGTCAGCACCAGAAAACCAAACTATTTGCTTAGAGGGAAATGTAGGCCTGCTTCCGCCTCCCTGACTTCAGTCACATTTGAGGTCATGTTCCTCATTACAACGGCACACAACAGCTAGCTCACCTTTGGACTTCCCTGCCCTATGCTGCGGCGTGACATTCCCACTACCCATCGCAGCCGAAACCAGAAAGCCTCAAAACTGTTGTTGGGACGTAGGCGGGGGGGGGGGGGGGGGGGGGGATTACGACGTTAGTCATATCTGAGCAACATAAGCACTCAAACTCAACCACACATGCACTGCGACTTCATGAAACGTCGCCCACGACGACCACGACAGCGACTGTACAGCGAGCTATTTAAACAAAGAGTGTGGTGGGCTGCCAGGACTACACACACGCGCGCGCACACACACACACACACGCACACACGCAGAGGACAAAAACAAAGACAAAACCGGGGCAAACTCATTCTAAAAAAAGTGGCTACGCATACAAATTGCTAGGTCTTTGTCCCGGCTAAATAATTCGGATAGACGATTGCTCGACAATGTGCTGTGTCTGTGCTGCGTATTATTGGCCAAATAACGTAAAAAGATCCACAATACAGTAATGCTACAGCTGTTAACTGGACTAACTGCATACTCCAGGCGGTGTTCGATTGTATTGTGTCTCTAAGCCTTTTTTTTTGTTAAAAGCAAGGGCGTTAATCGGATAACAATAATTAATTTAACAATTAAAGCTGAACATAACAAGACACCCGCCAGAAATAAAATGTTTCTTAGCGTTTTCACACAGCGTATAAACGTTTGTCCCTGACCGCGGCTAGCTTAATTAACAACACACTTACGTTAAGTCAGTTAACGTCGCGTTAGTTGATAAACACAACATTGACAACTCATTTTTCTCCTCGACGAATAAATGTTGGTCGAACGTGGTTAACATTCTCCCCGTTTTCAAACGATTCAATCGTCAAATACAAGCCGGGGAGGAAATAGAAAGAAGAGTCATTCTCGTACTGGCCTCTGTGTGCTTAGCTTGCGAGAAACGGGCAAAGACTCACCAACGTAAAGGTTAACTGCGGCGAGCCGTCCTCTCACTGCTTCACAATCGACGCATTAACGGCTGTGAAAATGGACACGCCCAAAACCAGAAGGTGGCAAAACTGTATTAAAAAAATATATTTAATGTTTTTTGTCGTCTAGTTCCGTATTGTTCCGTTGTTCCTTCTCCTCCTCCGCTCGGCAGCTCCTTATTTTTAGGTGAGCGGAAACACTCGCTGCGAGAACTCTACCAGCTGCCTCGCTCTCGCGCGGTCTCCATGGCTACCTCGTTAAAAGGGCGGGCCCTAATCTGTCAAGACAACCACTTCAAAATAAAAGCACAGCATTTGGTGGGGAGATGAGGGAGACAAAAGAAATCAAGAGATACACAAGAAAGAAAAAATACAAAAAAAAAAAAATCAGAACAACGATAAACATAGTTTCTAAAGATGTAATGCATTATGATGCATGCGTCATACATAATGTTTCTACAGAAGTAATAATGAGATGAGTTTGTTATCTTCTTTGTCTGAAATCATCTCCAAAAGGGTCAATGTTATTGCAATACTTTCTTCATCCCTGACATCTTTTTCAGATGGCTGTATCTTCTGCCCAAATATTTAGTTTTAAGTTTAATATATTATATTTTTAAGCTGTGTATGCAGGAGAGAGTACACCAATATAATCTGCATCAATACCCACTGAAATGACAAATAAATAGACAAGTGATCTAAATGTTTATGACAATAAATGTTTCCTGATTCCTGATATTCCTGTGAATGAATATTATTCATTAAGTGGGGAAAGAAAGTTAGATCTCTCACACCCCTAACCATAGTATACCCTTGAAAAACATTGTCTGTCTACTCAGTCACTGTAAAGGAAATTTAAAAGAGGCCATCTCATTTTTAGTCCTATGTCATATATGACCTGGTCCTTTATGGGAAATAAATATGTTATTGATTTTCAGCATCCATGAAACATGGGACGCTCTGGCGTCAAAATTAGGTTTGTATAGACAAATGATGGTAAGAAAAACAAAACACGAATTTGACTTGAATGTGGCAATGATTTCATCCATAAAATTCAATAATTATTCATTTATACTTTTAGGGATTTTCACCTTAGGAACTAGGGGCATTTGAGAAACTGCAGTCCTATCATTTAGCAAATAGTCCAGTTTGATGGCTCATGTCATGATATTAGTACAGTTTTTACAATTTGCATTTTCTTTTAAAAAGTGTTTCCTACTTAAAATGTCTTGTATTTGCCATCAAATGTTTATCTTTTGATCAGTCTCTGTAGTTGTTATGATGTTATTGCCCTTAGCAAACATTCCAAAGGTCCACAGTAAAATGACCTTTGTAAGGGTTGTTGTTAAGGAAATTCATATGAAATGACTACAGGGGCACTACTTTAAATGTAAAGATGCATTCTTGGGTTAAACGATGCCTCAATGTCCAAAATAAAGTGTTACTAGTTAAAACAATAACATTGTTGTCAGATATTTGTAACTCTGTTACGGACCTGTTAATAAACCCACTCTTATTATTTTATAATGTCCTCCTTTGTCTTTCTCCTCCATAAATAAGGGATTCTTCTCTTTTCCTGAGCCCAGAATCATAGGCAATTACTTACCAACGAATGAGTAATTAAACTCCAGCGAAATAACTGTGCAAGTCCTGTAAAGAACATTAGAGAGGACACACACAGGTACACTCTGGAAACAAAAGTCAGACCCAGGTGTCTAGCCCTTTTGTTCAGTAATATGTAAATATATGCAGAAAGGTGGATGCAACTAATCAGATCATTTATTCCGTAGGGGAAACATGTGTTGTTAATAGTTTCATGTCACGTGGGCTGCTGTACCCGTCTTACTGTTGAGTAAGTAGGCACGAGAATCTTGTGAATCGTATCGGGAGATCGTAATTAAACATTAGTCTTATCCCGGAAGGACGTCTTAACCGTTAATGCTGTGTTTTTTTTCTGGGCCAATGCTGACACCTAGTGGCTGCTTCATCTCCCTACAACACACGAATCGGTTCCTGAGTCGTTTAAACATTTTCTGCAAATAGTTATTAATTAAAAAAACACGGTTAGACTCTTTTAGGTTGTTGTTGCTGTTAACATAATTACTTTAACATCTTTTGCATGGGCGGTTACGTTCCACAGATAAAACCCCCTGATCCAGAAACGGGTTCACCCCTTTTTGAAGAAGTGGTTGCGCCCAGTTGCCTTGGATTTTTGCTTTGTAAAAAAAAACAAAAAAACTGCTTCCTAGTAGTGCACGTAAGTCAACATTGTGCGTTTCCGTGTATCGATTGGTATTCACTATATGACCCAATAGTCTGTGGCTAATGATCGACAGCTTACTTAAGAACCGCGAGAAATTAAAACAAACCTAACATTAATACGGCCAAAGCTGTCGAGCTATTCGCTAACTATCGACATCGAGCTACTGGAGGATTTAACGTTAAACATCGCTTTCGTGTTTGGTTTCTGATTACTCCGAGAAGGCTCTTTTTAAAAAAAAACATTTTTATATTAGTGAGTTACGTGATCTTGACCTTTCCTCCAGTTGGGCACCACTGTGTCGCAGAAAAGACGCCTCACATAGTCAACTCCATCATTTATTGTTTACATGACGTCAGCGTTGTGACTTTCACAGTGGGATTTTAAAGCCTGATTTCTTAATGCGGGACTGTCTATCATCAGGTTTCATTGCTGAGTTTACATGCATTTTACTTCTAACTTAAAATTAATTAATTCATAGAGAAGTACAGAGACCGTAAAACGAAACAACTAATATAGATAGAAAATACGAAAAATGTCAAACAAGGTTAGTGGCATGTGAGGCAATCCACTGACGCTCTATGGATTTAAATTCAGGCATAGCTGCCTGAGATAAATATAAATACACATTCTGGGTCCCTAAAAATGAAGCCTTAAAAAGCCTTGTATAAAAGAAATCCTTCCTTTGCATCCACAGAATATCACCGTGCAACCTCAGAAAATGTACAAAAATGGGAAGACAATTTCATATTTGTGGTAATCCACACGGCATATTCTGTCAGTTGCACTATTTCGATATTCAATGGAGAAGGTTTATAATGAACGGCATGATATTTGACAGAGCTGAAGCACGTATTTAACGTGAAAACCTTTTAAATCCTTGATCTCCTCGACAGGACCCACCACGAGGTGCTGCCATGGCTTCCTCGCAGATGCGCCTTAAAATTCTCCCCGGTGTTCGCTGTCTCTTCGATAAACCGGTGCAGGTGAAAGTAGAGGGACTCACGCCGCACAGACGAGTTCAATTGACATCCAGACTAGTGGACGACAGAGGGGCGACGTTCAAGGCGTCTGCCCTGTTCAAAGCAGATGACGCGGGCCTGGTGGACGTCTGCCGCGCAGCCTCTCTGGGAGGAAGTTACACCGGAGTGGAGCCCATGGGCTTGTTCTGGGCCATGGCGCCGGAGACTCCGCACAGCAAGCTCCTGAAGAAGAATGTGCTTACCCCCACGGTGGTGGAGATAGATGCGCTGTGTGGGGAGACGGGCGAGGTCTTGGCCTCCGAGGCCAACGAGAGAGGATACATGACGGAGGGGATGAGGAGGGTGCCCGTGCGGGAGGGCAGAATACGAGGAGTCCTCTTCGTACCACCAGGTTGGTTTTGCACTGTAGACCGTATAGCGATAATGGGATGGGAGGGATGTCAGTGTTCTTCTTAACCTCGCCCTCTCTTTTTCTCTTCAGGAAAGGGTCCATTCCCAGGGATAGTGGATTTGTACACATTCGGGGGACGTCTAACTGAGCCCAGGGCCAGCCTCCTGGCTAACAAAGGTTTTGTTGTCCTGGCGCTGGCCTATAAAGACTACAAGGATTTACCAAAAAAACCCCAAAAGTTGGATCTGGAGTACTTTGAAGAGGCTGTAACCTTTCTGAGGAAACGGCCTGAGGTCAGTGTTGATGATCAAAACAGAAAAGATCATCACATGTAGAATATTTCTATTTTATCTTTACACTGTGGCGCAAATATTGCTTTGTTGAAAAATGTGTCCCATTCAATTAATAACACATGTATTATATACTTATACCCATATTTTACATACTGTAACAAGGTTGCCATCTACTGGCTACTTTCTGACGACACAAAGACCATTTTAGAATCACTCAGTTGACCGGAGATGTATAAATTATTCACTCGTTCCAGCTTCGTATACTAAACTATTTGTTAATGTTATGTGAATATCAACAGTGTTGAAATTCCGGGCCGTTAACACAGCTAATTGATAAATTTAGAACGTAATCGGCAGAGGAATAAGTTATGGCACTTATTGTTTGCTATTCTAAACCCAATGATCAACCCGATACCTTTCTCCCCACAGGTCACAGGTCCTGGGATTGGCATCATATCGATCTCCCACAGTGGCGTGGTGGCGTTGGCCATGTCCTCATTCCTCCGCGGGATCTCGGCGACCGTGTGCATCAACGGCTGCAGTGCGAACGTCGTGATTCCGTTACACTACAGAGACACCGTTCTGCCGCCGCTTCAACCTGTCATGAAGAACGTCAAGGTCACGGACTCCGGTATTCTGAATGTACGCGACGCCTTGCCCGACCCCTACTCGGAGAGCAACAGGGCCTCGTTGATTCCAATTGAACGGGCCAGCTGCCGGTTCCTGTTTGCCGCCTCCGAGGACGACCGCAACTGGAACAGCGTCCTCTTCGCCGAGCGGGCCGCCGCCGCGCTGAGAGGTCGCGGCGGGGAGCGCTTTGAGGTGGTGACGTACCCCAAGGCCGGCCACTTTTTGGAAGTGCCTCACACGCCCCACTGTCCGTCTGGGTTTCACGCGGCAGTCGGAACGGAGGTGGAGTTTGGTGGCGAGCCGAAAGCTCACGCGGAGGCTCAGCTGGACCTGTGGGAAAGAGTCCAGGAGTTCTTCAAGAGCCACTTGGACGGTGAGGGCGCTTGATAGCGAGTCGCGCCCCATCGAGTGCATCAAGCGTCCAGGAATGGCGGGTCATTAGCGACACTCAACTTTGCCTTGTAGATTTTCGACCGAGGAGGTTTTCAAAGTGGTATCGAGTGGTCTCATGTCGGCGCTTTGTGCTCCTCTCGGACTGAAACCGACTCGCCGTAGATTGGCAGACGTGGCACTGAAGAGTCAGATATTTCAAAAAAAGAAAATCACAGCGGATACGTTGACTTGGAGCCTGCACCAATAATTAAAAGAGATGCATTTGTTGCACTGAGCGAGTAATGCACAGTACCACGACCCGGATGCATCGCTGCTGTTTTGAATTATCTTTGTTCTTTGTTATTGTATGAATGCTCTAGTTGTGGTTGGTTTAGTAAACGCACAAAAAAGCTATTTCGATGACGAAGTTAACATGTGGATCTAGAATGAGTCGTCTGTGGCCTGCATGCCTTATATCATAAGGTCTCCATCTCATAATGCCATGTATGTTTGGTCTGTGGAATCATCGGATCATCGTGGAAGATGGGGAAACAAAAAATAAATATTTTGAATTAACAGGAGTCCCATTGTTGTGGTGGTTTTATTCCCTTATTAAAACCCTTGGAATTGTACACAGCGGGCTTTAGTCTGCTTCAAAGGGAAGTAAATTGACTTTGTGATGTAGATTTATTCAGAATGAGGCATGCATCAAAGAAGGTAGTGTGATTCTAAAGTTGGAGACCAAACCGTCTCTGTTACATGAATGAAAACCGTCTTTACAGAATCGAGGACTTGTGTCCAAATCACACTACCGAGGAAAATACTTCATTTGATTTACTACTGTGATGAATGAAAAAAGAGTTGATATTCTTACATCTCTCTGCTTCATTTTCAGAGGAGTTTTTTTCTAATTCCAGTCCAGCTCTAGAGAGGTTTATTGTAAAGTGTTATGGATTTCTTATGTGTTTCCCTATACGGGGTCCACGCGAGGCCTCTGCCAGCTTACAGAAAGTAAACTCTCCGTTATAAATATATAAAACCTACTGACCTAATATATCAAATACTGTTTTGCTTTGCTGGGGAATGTCCTCTCCTATTTTGGGTATTCCCAGCAATCCCAAGAGGAATGTCACAAGTTGCTGTGAGTGGACAGTCGGAGGGAGACAACATCAGGGCTGTGTTTGAGGTCAAAACCCATAAAATGTCTGGTCTGTATCTTCGAACAAACAACCTTGTAGAGTTAACAATACACACGCTGACAATGCGCCACATGAATTAAATGTGTATTCCGAGCCCTTTAATAATATGATGATTTAACTGGGTCTCTCTTTCATACTTCACATTTTCTCAAAATATGAATGATTTTTTTGGTTCGTTTTTGAAAAACACAAATAAAAAGTTTTGAACCACCTTGCCGGTTGTGTTTTTTTTCATTCATGAGATTGCGTGGAGTTCCTCGGTGCTCCACCGGGAGGGGGGGCTCCTCCCCTCCCGGTGCGCGGCTCTCTCCACACCGTCCACCGGTTCCCAGTGAGTGGCCGCATCGCCAAGTACCGGCCGCAATCTTCCCCCCTTTTTTTTCCTGGACTGCTATAAAAAAAGGTGTTGGTAGTAGAGTTTTTTTCTTTCTCGTTTCCTGTAACGGACACTTTGCAACCCGGTGTGGTTTTCGGTGCGCCGGGGTGTCACGGTGCAGCATCCAGCTCAAACCCCTCACTGCGCACGGATCACGGGGACTGATTTCTGCCCCTGCATCCGCAATCGGGGAATTACGGGTCATGCGGCATAGGCTTTGTGTGCTCTGTCCCCGCGTGTGTGTGTGTGTGTGTGTGTGTGTGTGAGCTTTGATCTGTGATCATTACCCACCACGTTTTCTCCTGATTTGTCAGACACATGCACTGACAAAACATCACCTCATTGCTGGCAGCCGCGCGCGTCGCCTCCCCGTGTCCGTCTCACATCTTCCCTGCTCCCCCCCCCCCCCCCCATATATTTTGTTGTTGTTTGTCTGCCATCGTCCCCTCAGAAATGCCACTCCAATGGTGGCTGCTGACGTCCCCGCAGCTCTCTTAAACGCCCCCCCCCCCGCCCAACAAAAAAAAAACAAGACGTCCGGATCGCGGGGTTTGAACCGAGATGGATAGTGGGAGTCGGGCTGCGACGGTCGGGGATGGTGCACCCAATTTGACCGCAGCCCGCCTTTGGCTGGACCCGCCGAACGCGTCCATCTCGCCGCCGACGTGGTGGGACAGCAGCCCGCCTCACGAGGGGACCGAGCTGGACGAGCAGCAGCGCCTCGTCCGGGAGCAAGCCTACCGGGACTTCACCACCACCATCCAGGTTTTCATCCTCATAGGTTCGCTGATCGGTAAGTCGGCTTCATAGAAAATTCGGGTGTTGTTTGTGCATGCTTTACAAAGAAGCACCCCCCCCCCCCAAAAAACCCCAACAACAACACACCTAGAATTCTGCAGAGATGGAAAACGTACACGTTTCCCCTTGAGCATCAACAGTTTGATTCCTAAGTGTGGGGACACTCAGGAGACCAACTTACAAATCTACAGAAATGTGCAACCCCAAACTATTCCAACCCAAAAGTTGCCCTTTCATCAATACCCCAAATACTTAAATCTGAAGCTGCAGTATGGTGTCTTCTGGTCACTGTATGAGCAGCTGAACTGGATTATATATATATACATTTCAGTCAGCTTTGTCTGCAAAGTCCAATGCATGTCTTCTGTGACTTAAGCCACTAAAAACCACGAGGAAAAACCATGAAAGAAAAAATCTGAATATGAAGCCAGTGATTAAAAAAAAATGGTACCCATTCTTCAAATTCGCCGGCATTTCTCAATTGATCCTTTGATCAAAGTGCAAATGATCACATTTAGCAATGCAGTTTTACCAAAGAACGTCACAGTGATAATGTTACTAATCCACATTGTTGAATTGTAAGCATCATAATCCAACAGCCCCTTAAACCTCTAAAAAGCCAGCGTGCCATCTCATAAAACACTTTTAATTGTCGGTCATACCTAATATTCAGTGTTTTTCCTGGCATGATGTAGGACATGGTGACCTTATTTCTACTTAATAGGAACATTCACCTTTGATAATGCTTTGAGTTGTACCTGCTTAGACTCTGCACGTCCTCCACTCAATTTTTAGTTTGAATGCGTGAAGTCGTTTTAAAACGAAAGGGCCTTTCAAGACAAACAAAAGGGCCATTTGACGTTTGGATCAATAAACAATTGTGTCAAAGGGCCACTGATGCTCCACTGCTTCGTTCCTTCTACCCAGCAAGAGAGTGGATCATCCAAGTTATAAGATCCCACAAAAGGTCTTTGTTGATTTGACAAAATATTGGGTCAGCAGCCCTGCTCCTACAGCGCTGTTGGGTGCACTTATGGGGCACAACGGTGTATGACGTCCCAGGACTCGGCATATTTTTTAGTCATGTATGTCTAGCTGCCTAGACATGTGTAAAATCTCGCTGCAGAACTCTTTTGGGCTAAATCTTAACTGGGTCCCTGTACAAATATTCCTGCTTCTGCCAGTAGAATCAGAGGCTTCCGATGGTGATGATGGAAGTGAGGAACGGGGTCGTGTGAAGTGATGGGCGGCACCAACGGATCAGTCAGTCTCCTCCATCTCTTCGGTCGCCAAAACACACGATCCTGCCTAAAATGAGATTTTTTTTTTTATTTCTATGCGGACATAACATCCTGTTTCATTGCTGCTAAAAACACACACAGAGCCACGATTGGTAGCGCTGTTTGGAAAAGTGCGGACCGCCGCAGGCTCCACAAACAAGTTTGCTGCGATGAAAGCGACGAGAAAACGGCACAAAACCATCCTGACCAAGTAGGCCTGGCTCAGTACCACCTCCTGCTGTGCAGTGCAATGTGGCAGCGCAACGACAGCCGCACACGAGGGCCTTTTGACAGCACGGCTCAGCGGGTCCACTTGTTCCTCCGTGTGTTGTGTACTGTATCGGGCTTGAAAAAAAACGAGGTAAGACATGCATCAGTTTTCTAATCTGGTACATTACCCTTTGAAAAGACACAAGTTCCCACAGTACTTGAACACACTACTGCAGAATGTCAATAGCATGACCAAATCAAATTTTAGGATTTCGGGAATGAGGCTGACATAGTTTATTCAGTGTTTTCTCGCATATGTCAAAGCCTATGTTTGATTTGAATTATAATGAAAACTTTAGCGCCCCCAATAGTAGCACCAAGACAGCTGAATAATTCAAGCCATTTTCCTGCCAAGAATGCATGATGCATGAATACAAAGCAGCCCGTGTTTTGTACATGTTTGATTCATGATACAAAAGCATAAAAAATAAACCTTAGGTTATGAATAAGTACTTTATCTCTGTCCTTGAGGCCTTTGTGGAGGTGAAAATAAAATGTGGCCTCATGTTGCTTATAACTACATGTATAAGAACTCAATCTGACAAATCATTCAATTGTAGCGCTGATTTGTGCGGTTGACAATAATACATTTTGTGGTTTTATTCTGATGTTATGATTATTCCACACAAGCAGGTTTACATTCCATTGAACCTTAGGGAGAGCGAGGCTAGCTGGTTTCCTCCTGCCTGCACTCATCATACTAAGCTTTAGGCTAAAATACTCCCACACAAATAAGTCATTCATAAAGATAAATCATCTTTATCTTTCAGAAAGAAAGCAAATACACAAAAAGCATAAATCTGAGTGTAAATCTGATTAGTCAGCACTGTCTAATTTGACCGAGCGTTACCATGCCTGTGATGAATGACTTATATCTGGATCTCTGTTTATTCTGAAGGTTACCATTGATAAAAAGCTCTCTTTTTGAAACTGAATTAATTATAACTTCACAGAGATGGAAGGTGTTAAAAGTGTTAATGATGTTTCGCACTAATCAAACTATGTTTGATACCTGGGTGAGACAATGACAGCAGCTTATTGCAACCAAATCAGAGTGACAAAACTTGCTCTCTTGTGTTTGAAGCAGACAAACTAAACATTTTGAGTTTTAATTTGTTAAACGGGGAAAAATAATCAATTGCGTTTAGAGCTGGGCTCTTTCTCCTCAATGGCTGTATTGAATATGGTTGCCACGGTGTTTCTCAACGGCTAAGTGAGTATGTCAGGCACAAAGGGATTTTATAGATTATAAGAGTCCCAATGTTGTCTGTGTGAAGACTCTGACAAGGATGCATTTCATCAGTTATTTTAAATTTCCTGAACCGCTTTGCAACCAGGACTTAATTAAGTGCTACACGCAATAACATTATTCTCTCTGGATGTTTTCAGAAAAGCTAATTGTTACTTTTCACACACAAAAATGGCATTCTTTATGCCATGATGCCTTTAAAGGATATAATTCAATCAATTCTCAAATAGGATCTAAAAAAATGGACACACTTTGGTCCCGTTTGTGTGTTTTCAGTAAGTGGGAAATGATTTAAAATGCATGTTTTCCTGAATTAAAAGCTGTGTTGGTACTGTGATCATACAGTTACACATACAGTTTTACACTGGCATTGCCACCGCTGGGTGTGTGTGACATCACACCATTGCAAGACCCTCACTTAGAGCCAGCAACCTTTTAAGAGCCTCTGTCTTTGTGCTCATGTGAATACTGAAAGGTATCGCTTCTTTTCACCTACACAATGAAACATGGTGGATTGCCTCCAAATGTAGTACACACATTAATGTCACTCACAGGGTGAATTGTGGAAACCTCGGGGACATTTTTGCCACAGCAGACTGCTGACAACTTTTATGTATTTCTTTCCCTCCCCAAATTACTTCGAGAACATTAGTGGCAAACACTGTAGACAACAGCAAACACACAATGGGCTCACTTTGGATGGTGCGTGGCGTTGCCCATGTTTACCTCCTTGCTCTTTTTGAAAAAGCTTTTCGTGGGTTTTTATTGGCTTAATCATTAGCCACAGAATATATAATGCAGATACAGAGTGTAGATGTAGGAATGTTTTCCAACAACAAACACATTTGCTTTAAACATCCTCTTTTATGTGGCGATGCCATTGAAAAAATGAATATTTTCCGAGTCGGCCTCACAGAATGCAGAGGCTGAGCATTAATTACCGCCCCATTAGGGATTCCCCGAAAGGCTACTCTCGTGTGCTGCTCGAAAGGTAGACACACGCAGTCACCATGTTCCCTCAAAAAACAGCTTCTTCCGCCTCCGTGGCCATGTTTTAACAACCTTATCCACCATAATTGATTTTTATAGCTAACCTTGCTTTTATAGCTCTCATATCTCAGTCAGCTATAGTAATCACGTGATTGTTGTTGCAACTCAGGGTTACGAAACACAGGTTTTTATAATTAAAAGAGCACGTTTTTTTTTTCTCCACAGAGAACATCTTGCTCATCTCTTACAATGAGAGCACAGCTAACCCTCAGTGGGTAATTACATTTGGAGAGGCTGCTTACATGTATGCCCCGTGCGTCACTGTCGGTCAATGCATCGCAAGTTGTACGACTGATAAAACCTTACAACCTCTATACGGTCACCCTGCTCCACATTGTGGAGGGATGTGAACATAGAAATGCCACAGTTCCCCCATTTCACTCGCTGTCGTAAGAGGACAGAGAGAGTGGAGAGAGGAGGACGGGGTTGTCAGGAGAGCCTCTGCGGCGGCGTTCGGGGGTGTAAGAGTGAGAGAGGGACTCAGTTTGAGGTGAGGGCCGATGGAACAGAGGAGGCCAGAGAGGGAGCGAATGTGGCGACGAACAGGTGCAGGGTCAGTTGATGGGGACCTTTAGTTAAAGAGAGCGGAAGAGAGTAGGAGATGAAGATACTGATGGGCAATTTAGAGTCTCCAGGCAGCCCAATTATTTCCTCTCTGAACCATGGGAGAAAAATTTCGTGCTAAGAGAAACCTTAACAAGCCGTAACAGGCATGACGAGAGGATACAGGGAAGATCTTTTATATATATATTTTAACACAAAAGTCTAGGGCTTTCCTCCAAATTGGAAGGGGTTCCTTTCGTTGCTTATACTTCGTTAGACAGGTGATGGCAATACAATTAAGGTGCCAACACAGTGAAAAGCTAAATACCTCAAATATCAATTCATACACGTATTAGCAGTATTATTTTAAATAAACCGATAAAGATAACCTCTGGTTTGTTGCACCAGATCACTCTGCTAAATAAATAAGATATTTACTAAATGTTTCGTGACCAAAAAGGAAACCTAAAACTAGACGAAGGGAAAACACCAACAAGTTATAACACAAAGGTTTGGAAATCCGAAGACAAACTGGTTATTCTATTATAACGGTGTTCCCCCCCCCCCCAC